>NC_047527.1:19056252-19363175 GCF_012275295.1 Melopsittacus undulatus
TCCAGGTCACTAAAGATCACCCAAGTAAGGGACAGAGACTTATGACCTCTTCTGGGAAAAAGAAAGTAAAAGGTGAAAGCCCACAGCAGTTAAAATCCCACATGAATTTCCACTCAAGTGATGGCAGCTATCCTGTTTGGGTGCACTGAGAGCAGAATCAAAGACCTCCAGTTTGTTAAAAGGCATTTATAAGTATCTGTGGTTCCTGTGCTCTCAGCACAGAAAGGAATATCCAGCCTCATTGACCAAAGCGTGGCACAGATAGTCCTTACAGTAATAATCTTCCGTGAGATCAGCAAGTGTTGCAGACTTGGGACATAGAATAATTGTTTGGTGAATTATGAGTAAAATCAAACATGCAATAATCCCACATATGCTGTTTAATCTTGTTGCAGAGATTGAAAAATGAGGAGTAACAGGATAAAGTTTTATCCTTTTAAAATACCATCTTTTAAATAAAGATTCCTAAGTCTGTCTTATCAAGTCTTCTGTGTTATTTTATTGTATTTCCTTTGTGCTTTTAGCCTTTTAAACCAAACTTATACTGCAGTGGTGGTGAATAAGTTTGTGTCATTTCCTGTAAAGACTGAGGCCCTTCTACCTCCTCTGGACAACTGATATTTACAGGCCATGACTTCAACTGGATGGCAGTTTCTGAATGAAAACACAGGAAAGCTTGTACCAGGTAAAACTGCACTCTGTAATCCATTTTTCAATAGAAAAATCCCTATATAGCAGTTGAAGTCTAAGAAAAAGGATAAAAGCTGTTCCAGAATATAGGAAAGATTTCCACAAATATTAGTCAGGAACATTCAGAGGTGATGCTTTTTATTTGATTACTATAGATTTTCTCCCAGTATTTTTTTCCAATCACATATTTTAAACCATTTGAACTTTTAGTATTCCCAGAGTTCCAGACTAAAGATATTCTTATTTTTGCATCATCTTGTGCTGAAAAGTGAAAGATAGTCAACAATCATTCCCTGCCTTACACTACTCATTTTTTTAATGGACAATATATTCCTTCCTTATTTCTTGCTTCATTTGTTGTATAGAAGCTGTTATTCTTGCCCTTTTCTTCTTGACTTCCTCCTTCTCTTTCCCCTGCTATTGTATTCTCTTTGTAAGGGAATTCGAATTCCTGTTTTCTATTGTTTTCTAACATTTGATTTGCTTTTTTGACTTTTTGAACAATAAGCAGATTAAATAACAAGGTGAATTCTAAGTTTATCTAATACGAGCTCTCCCACAGTTGCATATGCACTGCAACATTTTCAGGTTCAGTCATAGACCAGATTTTTTCAAATGCTGTTAATCAGAAATTTAAACACAAGTTTGCAAAAACAGGGGAAAAAAAACAGTTCATAAGAATATTTTATTAAAAATAAAATTTATATTCTGTTCTCGTAAGTTATTTAAGACAGTATCTGGACTACTTTTACAGAAAGTTACTCTAATAATTTTGCAGAAAGTTACTTTTAAAAACAAAGTTTCAGTTCCATTTCTAAGGAAAAGGGAAAAATTCTGCTCCTTTTGCCCATGTGAGTGTATAATCTGTGCTCACTAGCGCTGACTTAAATCCAGGGTAACATTATTGGCTTAACTGGATCAGATACAGCTTTGGAGCTATATAGCACATGGGCAAAATTCTTTCAGGAAAAGCCTGTATGTGACAAAATCAGAAAATTGTTAACTACTGTAAAATAAACCCGCTTGTTAGAACAGTGGATGTATTCCCCCTTATGAAGTCATTGCTAAGGTAATGGCATTTGACCCTGAAATTACTCACGGAATGAAACAAAGCCCAGAAAAATCAGTAAGAAATCTTCAATTTGGCTCTGTGTTTGTAAATTCATTCTTCTTTTCAGATACGTGTGTTCAGATCTATTTGACATCAACATGCTAAAGCTTACTGTTGTTTTTACCAATAAGTTTTGACTAATTCAGTTGATGCAATATAAGTTTTTCCACACATATCTAAGATCAGAATTTGGCAGAGCATTAATAATGTATCTTTAGATATAAGATATTTGCATAACTTTCTTCATATGATGTACTGCTGAATAATTATTTTATCCAAGACCAAGATCAAGTTGTTCCATCATCACTTCCAGATAGGAATGGAGGAATATTTGACTGCAGTACCCAGCATTTGCTTAGCATGTTCTGTGTGAAGGCCATGTGTTTGTGGTAAGTATAAAGCATGGTGAAACAGCCACCTTACACAACTACACAACAGTCATGTAAAGTTCATTTTAAGTTGCACCTCTAGGTCAGCAAAGTTGTACTTACTGGTACTGGTCTTTATGGCTACTGTGCAGCCAGCACTCTTGAGAACAATTCCTCATTCCTAAGAATAAATCAGTTGGAAACTGCATGGTAAATAGCTTTCATTTCTACCCAACAGGAAAATTGTGTTTTGAAATGTCAACATAAGCCACTCCAAGGAAAAGTCATCAGAACTGAACCATTAGATGAAAAATTAGTACTCACAAAATGTACAACTTAACATCAGCACAGGAGCCTTTGGGCATATTTGCTCTTGCTTTGAATGGTGTCATTTAGGTTATATGCCACCCTAGATGAATCTTTAATCTTATGGCAAACATGCACTATACAAGTTGCTCTAAGGCCTGGAGATGGGTGACAGAAGAAGCTATGGTTGGGAAGATTACACTATCTCAGTGCAGCAGTATTTCTTGAAACATGAAAGTAAATCCCGTTTAAAGAATAAATAATAGTAGCATATTCATGTATGACCCTTTGCTGCATATTTTGATGTGTTCAAAGTTCTGTGAAATATCAATGCAAACAGATGGTTAATTTATTTTTGTTCTTGAGACCTGAAATCATTCACTTGTGTATATCTTGAACCTAGGGCACTAGCTGCAGCAGCTGCAATGCAGTATGCACTCTTATACACATACGTCTTGTTCCCTTAAATAATTTACCAATCGATAGCAAATTATAATATCCAAATATCCAGTATAAGGCAGTAGGCTGAAAAAACAGACATCTGGATTTTATATTAATATTGACAGAGTGTGCTTTGCAAATGTTCTGTTTTCTTTATGTGAGAATAGAAAAACAAATGTGAGGCAAATCATTAAAATAACTTATGGTACACTGAAGCCACAGAGGTATGGTCTAATTCAGGGTTTATGTGAACAAGGAGTTGGTTTTAACTCTCCTTGGAGTCCCACCTAAGAGGCCCATGGGAAAATGAGCTTGAGATGGTGCAAGGAGCTTGCTTGTGCCAGTGAGGCAAGAGGAGCTTGTGTTGGTGCTGAAAGGAGGTGGGGCCCATGAAGTAAGAGAACTGGGAATGATTATATTGGCAGAGAGTTCTGTTTATTCAGTGTTTGACACCTACAGGACTACTGTGTTCTTGTTAAAGCTTCTCTGCATGATAGGTAGCAATGATGAGTATATGGAGGCTCAAGTATGGCTTTTGGGGGCAGATTTCAAGTTGCAATTGCTTCTCAGTGATTCAGGCTATGGGCATGGCTGTTGATCACATAACCCATAGATCAAATCAGAGGTTTCTCTCCAACTTTCGTACTCTCTGTCTTCCCCAAAAGAGCCACAAGTTACAAGGAGAAAAAGAAGACAAGGGATTAAGAAAGTACCTCACTCAGTAACTATTCCATACTTCTTTTTTTTTTCTCACAAGCTGTAATTTCACTAGTTACATGTTTCTTTACATCCTGAAGATCATCTATTGAGCTTTAAGCTGCAATGTTCTTGGCCACTCATGTTCCCCACTCCTCAGCACTGCTTGGTTTCTCAGATCCTGCCAGATCCACTCCCCACTACCCTGACATCAAATCCTAAATTTTATAGCTATGTCTACACTACTAAATAAAATGGAATAGGACCCATCCAGTGGGTCCCCAAAGAGTAAGGGCAAGAAGTCAATAATCTGCCCAGAAGACATAAGTCCCCTTTAAACCAAAAGAGTCTCAGCTGGTGAGAAATTGAGGGAAAGTGTTCATATTCCTTTGATCCAGCATCACTCCATCTGTTGCATGGCCTCTGAAGGCATTTATGCCTATTTTCCCAGTGGTTTCAGTATATTTTCATGATAGTTGTTCGCAAATAGAGCAACTGAGGAATCTTTTAAACAATATGAACAAATAAGACCTCAGAATACTTAAATCATGCTTGGTTTGTTATTCTGAAATGCCTTTACTGACATTTATGAGGAAATAAGTTTTCGTTTTCCAGAGTGTTCTGTAACATCCTGGTAGCTTCAGCTGAACATTTTCCAGGACTCAGGAAAAATTCAGGCTGGGTCAAAATAATAAAGTTAATATTTCATGCAGTATATTTTAGAAAATGAAATAGGAGGGATCAGCAAAAAATGCAGAATTATAAAGCTGGTTAATATAATTTTTAAGCATTATAAATGAAGCTGAGAATCAAACACCCTTTAAAAGCCATGTCAGACACTGTAGTATGCTCCGGATTTATTGTCACAAGAGAAGGCTATGGCTGACATGTGTGGAATATCATTCAATTAAAGATCAATGAACCACACATTCACTGGATATATGTTTTTGAAGGCTACTAAAAAAAAAAGCCCCAAACCTTAAGGATGATTTCCAGAGGTTCCTTCCAACCCTAACAATTCTGTGATTTTGTGAATATTGATTTTTATCTCTATTTAATTTCTGCTAAAATTAAAAGAAAAAAAAATAGAAAATTATATCTAAACACTGCATTTTTCACTATGCGAGTTCAGCCAAACCTGATTTACTGAAGACTGTTTTGATTCACAATTTTAAGTAATTTTAAAAGTTTTGATTCTGTTACCAGTGTTTCTTCTAAGTCATATTTTATTCCATGCACATCTCATTGTCTTGCCAAAGAAAAAGAACAAGAATAGAAAGACTTTCACTTGTTCAGCTGTCTGATGTCTTACACGAATTCTGATTGTTTTGATCATTGGAGTATCCCCCCATCACTCACCCTGGACTCATTATGACAAGTTACCATAACTTCAAGTCAACTTATTCTGACAACTTAAAGGGTTGAAGCCACAATGGTACTACTGCACTGTTTGACTCATTGGCAGATTGGCATTCTGCTGGCATCTTCACAGTGAGACACAACCGACTAGAATTTTGAAAAATCTCTATTTTCAACACTAGAGTATGTCTATACATACAAAGTAGTACCACAGGAGGTGAATATAGCTGACCAAGTAATGTAGCTCTGGTAATTTCAAGACTCCAACTAATATGGTCAGGCCCATCTCTGCAGATATGTCCTGTTGTAGATATGGTGATATTGCTCTTTCTTTAGCTGTCAGCTTTATAAAGTGACAAGCATTAGTAAGAATTCAATAATGAAATTATAGATATGAATATTAATGCAATCTCAATAGATTGCTTGCATTTATTCTTTGAAAACAAGACAGAAAACCAAAAAGCTCTGCTACGGATTCAGTGGATGCAGATTAATAATGCTGGCATTAGTTTTTCTTCAGTGAAAAGTTTCTTGTTACAAAGATATAATTGGAAAGATAGAAATGATTCCTTAATTTGAGGTTAATTCTGGGAGCAGAAATTCAGCAAAAAAAGGGGAAAATTCAGAAAACTTCACATTAGTATTTGGGAAAATATTTAAGTTTTTAATTTTCAAGCATTTGCTTTTTAAAACGGACAATTATTTCAAAATTACATTCCAAAGATAAAATACCAAACACTTTTACATTCAGCTCAAACAAATTATTTTCTATTCTATACAATATATTTTAGGGTTTGTTTTGTTTTGCTTCACCAAAGGAACAAACAAACAAAACATTTTGTGTGTGGGTTTTTTTATTTCCTTCAAATATTTATCTTCCGTAGATTAAAAAAAAAAAAAACCTAAACAAACCTCTAATGCATTACTTCCAGACTAATATATCTAGTAATTGTAAACATGCATGTCTATATGTATGTCCATGCTGTGTCTCAAACACAAGTTCTTGTTAAGTTGTCAGTGCTACTGTTTCGGACAGAGAAATTTGCTCCCTATCACTGGCCTAATTCTGCAAGACAGTAAGTTACTTTCATATGTGATGAAAGCATTGATACACTTGAGAAGTGTTCACATAGACACCAAACAATGCCCCTGACTGTGGTAAATTGCTGAAAGAGAAAAATCTGGGGATGCAGACCTCAAAATTTGGTTTGCTCTTTCCCAGTGAATATTTATCAGGGGAAGAGTACATCCAATTGCTCCTACTTCAAGACTTAATAAAAGGTTTTTCAGTCTATGTACTCTGATTTACAGAAATAACTCTCTCCAAGAATGATCTCTGAGGGCTCTATTAAACAAACAGTTCCTAAGCTCTCTGAGCAGAAGCCAAGGAAAAGTCACAAGTGACACAGAGACTGGCTCTGTACACAGATGGCTGATTTGGCAAGACAATAACCAACAGACTAAAGAAGGCTTCTTTTGGTTTGCATTTTCTTTAAATCTCTTTGCACTGAACCTGTAAGAGTTCTTACTGCTGTACCTGTAAGAGTACTTACTGCTGTAAGTAAAAACATTTAAAATTATCTCTTTCTTGCCAGGAAGCCACTGGATAAAGTGGGCCAATTGTTTGAATTTGTTGAGTCAACCACTAATTTGGTGACAAAAGCTTTTTAATGCAATGTCACCACATCTCTTTGTTACATGTGTTGAAATGAAAGTGGCCTCAAAAGGGACACTACAATTATTTGTATATTTAAGGCCTTCTTTTTTTTTCCCATACAGGGATCTTCCTTTAACTGAAAGGCATATGGCCCGTGATGTTCCTTGTGTTTATTTTTTCCCCTTTGTTTTTCCTGTGTACATCCTTAAAAAGCTTTCTGGCTGACCTATGTGCCTGTTGGCTGACATCAGCTGAGAGAGTTGAAGTGTCTTGAGAATACCCTCAGCATTAGAACCAAGATGTTCAGCTGACACAAGAGCCAAATAATTTTTTTGGACACTCAAGTTATATGAGTAAATTTTGAAGAACCTACTTGTACCTTTACCAGAAATGCAGAAATATTTTAACAATAATATAAAGTGTCACTAGAAAAGTACACATATATTTTAAATTAAATTATATAATTGTCATGATTATTATATTATACTATCATCTCCAGATTTTCATGTACTGATCTCATTCCAGCATAATGCGTAACGGAGTAAATAGTAAACCAGCATGTCACCTACCATGTTAAATTCAACACAAGCAAATAACTGACACTGACTAAGCAGAAAGTCCAAGTATCCTGGAAATCTTCCCAGTTCTGAAGGGTTTTCTAAGATTTACAAAAATTCATTAATACTGAGAGCCTAAAAAAATCCCCATATTATGTAGAAACAATGCAATGCAGTAGCTTAAAGGAACCTGGAACGTAGACACAATCACCAGGAACGTCATCTTGGGGAACTGGGTCAGCATGATGCTGGAGTTTTTGCAGCACCATTGATATCACTGGAGTTACATTAATATAAAAGGACAGTTTACATATGGCGTTTTACAAAATCTTTAAGATTTTGTATTTGTTTAAATGTAAAAACAATTGTAGTCAGACCCAATACCAATATGCTTCAATACCTGTGGTATATAAAACTGCATGCAGATTACTTGGCTTAATATGCATCTCCTGGTTTGCCATTTTTGAAAGAAGTCATACATTGGTAAGTTTAAGACAGTATCTAATAAATGTCACACAAAGACTATTCCAGTCCTCAGTGCCTTGTAAGTGAGGTTATTATTACTCCGCTAAAAAAAAAAAAAAAAAAACAGAGGCATTTCCTTCATGTTTTTACATAGTATAGAAAATCAATCTTTACTAAGGCTGTGGTTGTCAAAGGCTACGTGGGCCTACAAGAGGACACGTGATCATAGAAAGTTACCTCAGTTAAAAAAAAAAAAAGACTAATTCTGGGAGATATTTTGGGATCAATTAAAAAGATTCCTAAAATGACAAACATTTTTTTTTTTCTCTCCCTGCCAGACTATGACTGTATCTGAAAAGACCCAATTCAGTTACCTAAACAAAGGCTCCTGGTGCCACTTGAGATGTCCCAAGGTAGGACAAGGTGTCACTGGTGGATAGCACACAGGCCCTACAGGAGACCTGTATTGTTCTGGGGCAGCAGCTGGAGGCTAGGTGGTCTTTGTGACTGCCTCCATACAGGCAGCTGAAAGGAGGCTGAATACGAATATTTCTATTAGTAACAGGGCATCACAGAATAGAAATGCTCTATATAATGAATGTATTCTGTGGATATCTCTAGCTCTGAAATGAAGGTTGCAATTCATCCTAGCATTAGGACTTCAGCTGAAATTGAAAATAAGTTTAGGGAAATATGGAAATTTCAACATGACAAAGGTGTAGATCCACAGTTCTGGTATTTTATTAAATTCAAAAAATGATGGATATTATAAACACCTCTCAGTAAACCCTTGGGAACAAGCTTTAGGAACAAATCAACAGAATTCTAAAGGGATAATTGAGTATTTTAAGGTTTCTTTGGTTTCGTGTGACCTGTTTTGTAGATACTTAGCTGACAAAGTGCTGAGAACTATTGTAAATGATTTATGACAGTAATGAAATTCTTATATTTTAGGGTTTGCAAGAAATGCTTGCTACTATCTCCCACTGGCCTCAGGATTGCATCCTGCCTTCTCTGATTTAACGCCAGCAATGATAACTCATTCATTCAGCATGTCCCATTTTGGTTACAACAATGCAATTTACTTAAGCTGGAAAGCATCAGCCCTGGGAAAGCTGCAGCTGGTGCAGATGCAGGAGTAGTTCTCTTCCTCAAGACCCATCAGTCACAAACCTCTTTGCTATATACTTGCAAGCCCACACACCCTCTAAATTGCTCTCTAGAGGTGAACTCTGTCTTCTCACCAATTAAGCAAAATTCCATGGGTCTGTGTGGTGCCTGCTTGGAAGACTCAGTTAAGGCCATATAGTTGATGGGATAAACTCAAGCCTAAGTGAGACTGTGGTTTTTGTGCCATTTTGCTTGATGGGAAGCACACTTCAGTACTTTTCTGTACTCTCTTCCTTGTATAGCAAATTACTGTGTTAAAAATCATTTTAGTATTTGGACAGCCAAAATAAAAGATGTAGGGTTTTTTATCAAAGTGAAATATAGTAATATTTGTTTCACTTTCTATGGGATGAAGGAAGTTCTTGGTCATTGAGGCAAGTGGAGATATTAAATTTGTTGTCTTATCTATATAATCAAATGTTCATCTTTAACATATGCAAAAATTCTTGTAACATATCTTACTGCTAATTCTTAAGGTGCTCTTTAATACTGAGAAGCCTTTGAGTTACAATATAAATGAAAATTGCATCTAAATGTAAAGTTTGATAGGACTCTAATTGAAACCCCTCAGTAATGTATAAATGGAGTTTTACATATATATATATATATATATATAAAATACAAAGGCCAGAGGCTAGATATAGACTGTCTCTTTTTCTAAAACTCCAGGGTTCATATATGCACATGCATATGAAGTATGTAACTCAATATGATGTTAACTGTTGTTAGTTTTAGATTTGTATGCAACCTGCAAAACCTGTGAAATAGATGGAATTGCAAATAGTGTTAATGGATTTAGGAGAGATCAGCAGTACTGAAAAAGTTAACTTTTTAAAGACATTTAAGTTTCAGCATTTTAGTACTATACATTAATATTTTCTTTCAACTGTGTTTACATAAGCTACATCTAGTTGAAGGGACTGTATGAAAAGAAACTTTCTAGGATAGATCTGCTATGGTAGTTATTTGTGTCTGCTTGTTCCCTTACCTACAGTGGATGCTTCATACAGCTTATATATTCTTTATTTTAAAAGTACACCTTCTTGGATTTCAGTGCTATGCTCTGTTGCATACTGTATCCAGATGCACTGCAGTACATGGATTATAGCAACCTAAACCGTGGGAAAAACAACAATGACCAGAGGTGTATGGATACCCCAAGCACATCTGTCTTATGGTTGCACTCTTGAAGATAATCTCCTGGTTGCAACTAATTCATCATATTTTCTGATTCATATAACAGAGTGATCTTGCAGCACCTGAACTGGATTCCTTTAAAACAAAACAAATCCAGGACTTCTCAAGACATAGATGGGTTGGCCTTGGACTATGTGCAATTTCAGTACCTTTCCTCCTCCACAAATGCAGCAAGTGTGCATCTTCAGAATATTTCCCTATTTATGCATAACCATTGCTATCATCTTGCTCTGCTCTGCTAACAGAGATGTCCAACACCTGAAGGAAGACTGACATTATGTTGTCTTATCTTCAGGAATATTTAATGGAATATATATTTTGCAATATTTGGAAGGGGATTATGTGTGGAAAACTTTTATTTTCTTACTGCTTTTGTCTATCACCTAGTTTCTGTTTTGAAAATGCCTTAAAGAAAACTTAAAAGAGAACCTTCTTCCAGGAGGTGTGGACTGTACTTTATAAAGTCACTGAGAGCAAAGAGCATCCAATTAATATCAGCATATACAAATTTTAAAAAATCAAAGATTTTAAAAAGCACAAAAGAATATTAAAAAGTATATGAATAAAAAAATCAGGAGGAAAAACAAGGAGAAAATAAAAGGGTGGGGTTGGTCAGGGAAAGAAATGTCACCACAATAACCATAACAGATAAAATCTTGATAACAAAATATGTAAAGTATTTCTAAACCATACTGCAGCCTACGCACTAGCCACAGGGAAAGACCTCACATATGCAAAGACATTATTGAACATGTAATCTTCATAGACAAGATCAGTTCCATATAGTCCCAAAGTTCAGAGAGGAGCAGTCAATTACATTTATTGTGAATATATTGCCAAGGATAGACAAGGTTCAATCGTACTGAATGTTTCCCGAGGTCATAGAATATCATTTTGCTAAGGCTTCCAGCTGGCAAATTCATTCTCTCACTCTCTCATTTAGTCCCTTGTGTTTATTTTATAATTGTACTCATGACAGCAGAATTACTGAACCCACCCGTGCAGCCACAAGATGGTTGTTTTTAATGAAAAGTGTGTGAAAATTATTAACTGGTTTGTAAGCAAATGATTCAAATTACCCAGTTCAGTCCTGATCTCATGTTTCTAATTAATGTCCCATCTATAATGTGAATTTTTCAGGGCAGATTCAGCTTCTGTAATTCATTGTCCAGGAAGAGGAGATGAACTGGTTTACCAGACTTTATTAGTAAATAATAAAATTCAAGACTGTATTGTGAATTGTATCTGGCTATATTCTGGGAAAGCATGGCAGAATTAGTGTAGGTATTTATCGCATTTGGGCCATAAAACTAGCTGGGTATTCTGAGCCAGTTCTTTGCTATCACAGGCAGTCTCATCAGCTAATCCACTGTCTAAAACATAACAGCCATATGGCCCTTTAATTACATATATAATAGAAGAGTTATACCATTGCACAGTCAAATCCCTTTGCCTTTGCCACTGTCCTCATTCTCTCCTAGTAAGTGTAGAGTTGAACAACAGCCCATTGCCCAGGATCTTACTAACTAGGGGGCTAAACACAAGTCTTTGAAGTATGCATGAAACACAAGAATACAGCAATCCAGTAAGGTCTGAAAATAAGTGTAGATTCTGTACAAGATTGAGGGACATCACCTTCAGGCATTTACAGTTAAGTTATTCCACAGGAGACAGATGACTGCTGAAGATCAATGTGGACCAAGCAAGCAGAATCCTTAGATCCTGGGGAAGTCAATGCACTTAGAAGCAGAAAGTCTTTGACTGATTGGCTGAGTACCTCTCTAGCACTGCTGGTTCTATTGTCTAGATGTCCATAGGCGAAAATTCTGAATTACACAATAGATGAAGATACCAAGGTTTATGAATTCTGCCTCTAGAAACACAGAGTTTAGATCCTAAGAAGAGACGAAGAATGCCATCTGAGATGCCATCATCTGAGGTGGCCTCCATCCTCCCCTTCAGGAAGGTAAGAGTTGCTTTGCTGCTGTGTCTTGGTGTCAACTTTGTATGGGTGACATCCTGAGTTACTGACCCAAGGTCTAAGAGAGCAAGAAAACCTTTACCACTTTGCAGTGCAGGGAGAGAGAATTAATTTTAGCATTTTATTTTTTCTTTTATTTCTTCTACAAGCATTTTATTTCTTCTACAGTCTTCTGTGAAGACTTCTACATTGTTCTGGCACTCAATGTCTAGAGCAACAGATGATCATGGTTTTTTTTGCAAGACAGTGGAAACCATTTAATCATTATTTTTTAGATCCTATGCCTCAAAAACAACTTCAGCATTTGCTTCTATCATTTTGTTTTTCTTTCATGTTCCTAAATGTTCCTCATGTTCCAGCTACTCTGGGTTTTTGTATGAGAGCCCTGAAATTTCCTACTTTGCAGTATGCCATGCTGATGCAGCCCAGGGCACTGGTTTGCATTCATTTATTTTCCCACTTGCCTAGGGCTAGCCATTTTATGTTTCAATTAAAAATATATATATATATATATATTGTTCAGAAAAGCTGCTTTAAGATTTCCTAGAGTTTTTACAAATTTGGTATTAAAAAAATTGTTGGATAAAATCCAGAAACATTCCAGAGAGCAGATAAGGACTTTACTGCTGAGTGCCGCAGCCTACAGAGGACATGTCCTAGTGGGCCTGGGTCCAGAGCCAGATGCTAAACATTTGGAAGACAGACTTTTTACTGCATTTTCCTTTTAATTATTTCTTCTTTCCCTTAGCTTTTGTTAAATTCATGCAGACAGCTGAAATCTTGCTTTCTGTTGAATTTAAGGCCACCTGTTCATACTTTCACAGGTACTGCTTGCACTCCGTGACACCTTCACATTGTCACAAATTGGTAGAAATATACATTATAGAGGAAAATGAGGGTTCCAGGCTTACTTTTAATGATATTTTCTCATTTGTTTTGATGTGGTGTGTGAACCAGCATTTCTGTTTCTGGCAATTAGGACTCTCAGACAGAGATGTCATGCTCATAATACTGTAATTCTTGGCTTTTTTTCCCCTAATTGTAAATCCTTTACCTCCCTGAAAGTAACATTTTCCAGAAGTGGAAAACTAGTCATCCTAGCTACTTAACAAACAGAAAAACTCTCCAGATGCTACTGTCATGCAAAGGCTTAAGTGAATTTAGCATTAAGTATTAAAAAAAAACAAGTGTCAAGATTGTGCCAGTACTTTTCAATAAACTTCTGCTGTTTTAAACTACAGATATTAACATTAAAATGTAGCCATTGTAACTACTAGAGTGTGATAGGTTCTAAACCATATTTTTTTTCTTAATGACACAAGAAATTGATTTATGTTGTGCATTTTTTACATATATATTGAAAACAAGAGAGGAAAATGAAGACATAGACTTAGAGAGTTTATATGTAAAACTATGGCAGAAGTGTACTTGACTTCCTCTAATTTCTGTATATGTTTCCAAATGAAAACATTCCTGTCTGAAAATGTGTATTGGAATAGGAATACATCAATTCCACTGGATTATGAAGGAAGACTTGTAAATCTTTTGAAGGATTATAGATGGGCTCTCAAATTTTCTAAGATCACATCTTTGTTTTTCCTATAACTTTGCAGGCTGAAGCTGTGGAGATTCCCCAAGCTACCCTATTCTGTTGGAGCTCTACAGATGGAGAATTTATGAAGCTCCAGTGAGATATTTTTGAATAAGTCAATTCCATTTTTTCTGGATGAAATATTTTAAAATTTTCATCCAAGGATATGTTCCATATCTATTCATATTGTTCATGTATGGTTAGATCCACATCCATGCTAAAGCACTAGTTTTTGATACTAAAACTCCCTACACATGGGAAATTTAAGTTCTTAAACAGATCTTACAAATTGCCTTACACATCTTTTGATACTGGGGGAATTCCCTATTTAACTGAAGTTTATGTGTCATTTCTTTCAGAGTCAAAACTCTGAAAACATGAAGGGAACTTTAGCTTGCCTCTGTCTTCAGTTACTATTGCAGGTAATCTGAGATTTAGGAAAATAAATCTTTTCCTTATTGTTCACAGGTTTTTCCCACCTTAAAAAATAATAATAAAATAAAAAAAAAAAAGAAAGGACAGAATTTTTGCTTCTCTTTGTTGGGAAAGAGGGAAACTGTCAGGCTGAAGGGAAGCTTTGGTAGAGTGTTATTTCTTTGCCAGATGGCTATGTCTGCTTCCACCCAATTATAATGACAGAAGGACTCTGAAAATTTTGCTCATGACAAACTTACTCATGTCATTCACAATTTTCCTTGTCCAGCTTTGCATCAATTTAAATGAAACAGGAATTTTACTTTTAAGTGATAAGAAATTGGCTTTAATGTTATATAGTTAAATAGTTCAATCTAAACTAAAAGAAAAATACTACTGCAAGTGATATATCTTTTTTTTCCATTTAGAAGTGTAAATCTAGTTATTGTCACTTTGTATTAACTCTGTTTAACTTTGGGTATAGGAGGCACAAAAGTTAAAGGCAAGAACCTCTTATATTAGACGATGGGAAGAGGAAGTGAAAGGAGCACCTCTAGACAGTGACTGAGAAATTGCTCTCCAGCATCACCTATGTCCATTTACTAAATGTAACATGGAACTAAGGGGCAATGGTCTTAGCCCACTTTCACGCTCAGTCTGTAACCTCAACTCATATAATACCTTTATACATCCCTTTGCAGAGGGGCACATTCCCAAGATATGAGTAGTTACTATACTGCATGAGCTCATGTCCACTACTTTCATCAGTCAGTCCTTTAATATTCTGCTCTATATTTCTTGCTATCGTGTAAGCACAAAGGTATAGTATTTTTGGTTAAACAAGATCAGACCCCATCTGCCCACCCAAGCTAAACAGATGTTAAATAAACCCCTACATTTTGATCACATTTTTTAATTTAAAATGTAAATTACAACAGTATGTCATTGATTTATTTTATGGGTGATTAAGTGATGTTTATAAAGATTTTATTACTTAGTAATGTCTTTGTTCAAAGCATGAACAATTGCTAGGTCCCTATTTACAAATTTAAGAACACCTGGGGAATTCAAGGCATTGGCAGACAGAAATTCTGTATGAAAATCATTAATCCTCTGGGCTGACTTGTCTACATCTGAAGATGGTGATGAGAAAACATTTTGTTAAGCATACAAAGTTTCTTTCTCATCTTTCATTCCTTACTGCTTAACTTCTGTGAAGTCTAAAATTTTCAAAGGTATCCAGTGTTTAGATCAGCAGAACTTGAATTGCAGACTTCGTGAGTGCTTGTATGAAAGTCAGTTCAGCTACAAAAGATGGTAAACTTCAACTAGTGTACTTTACTATAAGCTTCATGCCAGAAATTTTATGTACATAGAACCTGGGAGACTAGTGTATAGACTGCTATACAGAATTCCTTTGGTCTTACATGAAAATCACTGTTTGTGAGATTTTTGTGAAATGGGAATACATATTTTTACATGTCTGTTTTTTTTAAACTGAACATAAAAATGAATTGTGACCCTTTTTGGGGGGGGAGTGAGAGGGGAGAATACCGCTTCAGATTTTTTTAAAGATAAAGGCTGAGTTTCCTATTCATTCTTTTCTATTTCTTGGCCACATTTATCTTCCTGCTAGCCAGTGGGACTTCAGGGTGAGGATCTTTGAACCACAGCTGGTCTGAGTGATACAATGATTTTAAACCTTAGCAAGAATCAAATGCCAAAAGAAACCTAACAAAATATTTGCGTTATTGTTAGTGTTATGGAGTATAACAGTGCATAGAGGCCTCAGTCTATAACTACTATATTTATGTTGACGATGTACCTAAGTGAAATGAGGGATAGATTTTTCCAAAAAAACTTCCGGAGTTAAGAGGCAGCACAGCAAATAAATAGACAACAATATCTTTATTGATGATGTTTATAGGTAGAGAACTGAGCCACAGAAAGATAGAAGCACTAAACATCACAGAGGTAGTTTGTGACACATCCTGGAGCTGAGCCCTGATCACTTGGATCCCAGTTGGAAATGAGCAAGTATGGTTTCCAGAAACTACTGTAAATTAAAACAGAAAGTCATAACATCTTGTCACTGATCTATGTTGTATAAAATCAAGTTAAGCTACGGGGCTTCTGTTATCAAGGACCAGCTTGATTTAAAGAACAATTCATGTCCCTGACCACCAAATAAATTTTTCTTGAGTATCTTTGCTTTTAAGAACAGGCCTCCATGACACAGATTCACAACTTACTGAATAGAGTTTGATGTAGCAAATACTACATATTGTCTAATTTTTAATACTTCTGAAGTCAGGAGAAGTTTATCACTGTTTTATGGAATATCAAATATCCAATACATTGTATCACCTGAAACACATGCTAACCAGAACAGATATTTATTGCTGTGCATAACTATTTCCAGGTGTGAACTTCAAGAAAAGACAAAACACAGATTTGCACAGAGAAGGGGGTTATAAAACAAACAAACAAACCAGACAAACAACAACAAAAAAACAAACAAAAAATTAAGACAAGTACATCGCACAGGTTTAGTAATAGAAGCACTATTACTCATTCATGTATTCTTACATAAAGTTCTGAAATCAGTTTAGATAAAATACTAAAAGCAAGTGGGTGTGGACTGCCTTAAAGTAGAAGAAAATATTAAGTATAGTCCATGTTTGACATGGAGCAGCTTGTTCCAGTCATGTCAAAAGATACATGCAAATTCCATTCAAAAGAGGAATCATTATCTGGATCCCCCATGTGGATGATGATGAGTAGGAAAAATATATAGAATGCTTTTTAATGTCAGTTTCATGCCACAGAAAAATATCTAAAATGCTTTTTTATGTCAGTTTCATACCACACATAAAGGTGATATTTTCAGTTATTATATAGCTAATAAAAATATGCATGTTTATAACCAGACATGTTTTTCATATATTTATCATTTTAAATTTTTTTCTTCTGAGCATAAGCAGCTCTGTCAATTGAAGTTATTAATCTCCTCTTAATTATATTATGATATTAAATTAATGACAGAATATCAAAATATTTGTAAATAATAAAAATATATCCACAGATTTTTTCTTAACTTTTTCACCAGAACATTGACTTTTCACCAGAACATCTAACTTTGCAAAAAAAAAAAATGTGACTGCTGTACCTTTATTTTCTGCCCCAAACAATTTAAAGTTTTTGTGCCTTAAAAATTCACTTTCTTTTCAATGGTATCTTTTTCAGTAATCTCTGTTAATAAGGAGAAAAGGGTTAAGCAGAAACCCTTATGTAGAAACAAAATAGCTATTGGAGGAGCTATTAAATGACTCCGTGTTTGAGACACTTGAAAGGCCAAATAAATTGGAGTTACCTCAACTAGCCATAAGATGAGATATGAGTTGGGTTCACACACTGAATCAATTACACTAAGATGATAACTGGCAACAATTGAATAAGTCTTAATTCTTTACCTAACCTAAGGCAGCTTATATAAGACTTTGGGGAATAGCTGCAGACTATCTTAAAACTTTCATCTAAAATATTTGTCAGGATTTACTCTGAGAAGTTTGGAGGACAAAACTATCTGAGTATGTCTTTCCCAGAAGGTCTTCAACCATAATATCTTCCAAATACTTTTTTTTCTATTACATAAGTTTTGTACCTTTACATTTTACCTCAAGATTTATTTTATTTGGTTCTTTCTCAAACCACTTCTTTCCTATTTAAAAATTCTCACACTTATTATTTACACCTACATCCCTTCTACAGTATGTAAGAGAGTAGCTCTTCCTCCCCAGTGCATACCAAGGTTTTTTTAAGTAACAGAATTACTGGAGTCCTGGATGTTTTGGTTGGTCCAGAGTGGAAGTAACAAAGTATACATACTTGAATACAAGGATTTAAAAGAATCTCTTGTCAATTAGAATTAGTAAATGCCATTTCTGACATGGGAAAGATTCAGAGCACTAGAGAACTCTGGAGCAACCTTGGATCAGCACTGGACCATTGTTGCAAATAGAGTAGAGAGTCTTGAAGTTAAGTACAGAGCTAGGACACCTCAATGCTTTTTTAAATACTAGGTTATGACATCTAGATTATAAAGGACATAAGGACAACATTAATATGGCATAAATTGCAGACTAGGCTATTTTGGAAAAAAATTACTACGGAAAGAATCAAAAGAGATGTTGCTGTATGATACACTAGCAAACACCCTGCTATTTCCACTGAGGATGAAATAAGAAGGCACAACAGGAAATTTGAAGTCTAGGAAAAGAATACTAATTTTTTATAATTTTTATATTTGTATGGTGATAAAATTTCTGATATAAATTATTGTGCTTTCATTTGAATTAATGAAGGCAAAAAAACCAGCTGTCAACTGGTACAGTTAGATGAAATTAAAACTTAGAAAATGTTGCATAATACACAGTCACTTCTGAAAATTGCTTTAGTTTTCTAGTGGTTAAAGAGAAATTAGATAACCTCTTCAAAATTTTGTGCTATCACAGGGTGAAATTACTTGCAACCTGGCCTGTTCCACAAAAATTTTTGTTAGGTGCTTAGCTCCTTTGCAACTCTGAGAGAGTGAAATTAATTCTGCATTGTGACCACAGTCTTGTGTTGACGTAAAATTATTAAACTATTTAGCTTTCTAAGAGTTTTATCAATAAAGTTATCATTTAAATGCACTACCATTGTCATCCCTCTCTTTTGTCTTACTCTTATCAGCAGGACTGCAGCTGACACTGTCAGTAGCATCAGATCAAACACCTGTGTCATCAGTTTTTGCCTGTCATTCATAAGAGCTACTGTGGTCAGTAATCAGAAATAACATTTACACCAAAGGCCATTTCTGCTGTAACAATCATGTTCCTGCCAACTGTTCTAATCTGAAAAGTATCTGTGCTCAACAGTGAAGGACATTGTTGATATTTCATTATGCTTAACAAAAAGGAGTGTTGCTCCTGGATGTATAGCATCTTAATGAATATTATCACCTATTGTTGTTACTACCTTTTGCTGTCCTGACCTTTTTTCCTTGTAGGATCAATTTGAGCTTAATTTATCCTTTCTTTCCTAACTGCTCCTATGCTTAGTACAGATATAACAACTTGGTATGTTTAATAGAAATTAAATATTAAATTTAAAATGTTAGTGTTGCTATTTAAAAGACTTATTAAAATTCAGTTTTAACCTCGAAAAATGGGCATAGAGTAATACCATCAGTTGAAGTTTGCCAGTGTATCGGCCATCCAGTGAAAGAATCATCTAAATAAAGCTTGTTTCTCAGATAGTACTGAAGATTGCTGACATCATTCTTCAAAGAGCAATGCATACTGACTTAGATCTGTTCTCATTTAGAAGTTCACAGTAAATTATAAAATTAAATAGCATCAATTTTCATGTAGTATTACATGATTATGACAGCTACAGGTTGGGCAGAGAAGAAATTCATAGCAGCCCTGCAGAGAAGGACTTGGGGGTGTCAGCTTATGAGAAACTTAACATGAGCCGGCTTCAGTGTGTGCTTGCAGCCCAGAAAGCCAACCATATCCTGGGCTGCTTCAAAAGGAGGGTGACCAGCGGGTTGAAGGAGGTGATCCTGCCCCTCTACTCTGCTCTTGTGAGACCTCGCTTGGAGCATTGTGTGCAGTTCTGGTGCCCTGAACGTAAAAAGGACATGGAATTGTTGGAACAAGTCCAGAGGAGGGCTACAAGGGTGATCAGGGGACTGGAGCACGTCCCATGTGAAGACAAAATAAAGAATTTAATGTCTTCTTGAGGTCAATGACTCAAATATTAAGTTAAATAGCTGTTTTTCAGAGGTAGTGTTCATCTGCTTTCTTATAGACTTCTGAAGATTAAATACATCAAGTATTTTAATATCCAAAGTTTGGGACTAACAGTAGGTTTCAGGCATTTCACTCATTTGCATGCACTTGTGGAGGCACCTATGGTTATGGGATGTAACACTGAACAGAAGAAATCCATATTTTCAAGTGCTTGATAAAAAAGGTTGTGTTTGCGACTCAGTGAAAAACAGCTGAAGGTGTGCCAGGAGCGTAACAGTGATTAACAACTCCCTTTATGTTGTTAAAATATAATATATCAAGAAGAAACAGCTAGACAATCCTAGACTTTACAAGACTTCTGGATTCTTGGAAAAGATTCACAGCTTCAGTCAGTTTCTTTAAACAGTGCACTTTGCTCACTTGCGCTATTATAAAATCCAGGCTGAGTCTGAGGCAACATACAGCTGACTCTGTGCTTATATATGGACTGATTCCAAACTAAGCAATGGAGGATGGCTTCAGGTAAGATGTCTGAGCTAGTGGAGGTAGAATATAAAAAGAAATACTGGAAAACATGTGAAACAAAACTAGAATTATGTATCCAAATCCAAGAAATTTCTCATAGACTTTTCAGAGAAGTTATGTCAAATGTCATACATCATTGAGATAGTAAACCTGCGGAAAGCCATTATGGATTACATTTCTTGGATGTGAAAGCCCAAGCCAGTCTCCTCCCTGAGATCTACCAGTGGGATTTTAAATTACAAGGAACATCTAAGCCAACACAAATACAGTATCAGCATTGGTGTAGGGCCTATAAAACATTTGAGAAGCAAAAAAATAATTTAAGCAAATAGCAAATGTGAAAAATCAAACACATTAAAAGCTATATGACAACAAAGACACTGAAATTCACAATGAAACCATGTTGATTCAGAAGGATTAAAAAGATCAAGAAGAATAAATTAAAAGATATAAACCATATCCCACTAAAAATAAAATAAAAATGTCAAGAACATATTTTTATTTTGCTGATAAATGGATACTTATATGTGATCAAGGAAATACTTCTTTATTTTTAAGATAATGGATAATAAATCAAAGCCACATATGCAACACACATCTAGGAAAAAAGAATTCAGTGAAAATATAAGTAAATAAAAAAAAATCTAATTTATTTTTTAAAATGCAAATAACTAAGCTTCACCATAATTTAGATTGCCACGTTTTAATGACATGGTGGAAAGATGTCAATAGGAGATCTCAAAGAATTTGTGTTTTAGAATATAAATGTATTTTACAATTTAAATTGGCTCTAAAAATGTATTGATATTTAGTACTGCATTTCCAGCTGATTCACTCTTGACCAACTCACTGGAAGGGATGATGCTGCTTGTCAAATAACATTTTGAAGCCCAGCTGATCTATACAAAAAGCTGTCTCCACTCCCCTGGAGTTCCAGCAACAACCACCTGTACCTCCATATTCATAGTGATCTGTTTTGAAAGTTGCAAAAGCAGGGTCTTTAACAATACTTCACATAAAGATAGCAGACAGAATAGAATTTCAATTTTAAGTTTGTTCGTATAGCAAATGCTACCAAACTGATGTATCGCAATATTCTCTATCAGAGCCTGTAACACAGGCAGCATGGTCTTTTCTAATCCTTTACAGTTTCATGTTTACTTCTTTTTAATTTGAGGTGACCATCATTGTAAAGTTCACTCTAAGTTATTTTCCTCCACCCTGACCAAACACCAAAGAGGATTTGAGACAGCAGCAAGCATGCCACCAACACAGCTCCTTCATCTGTGCCACCATTTCTTTCAATTTTCATTTCTTCTTGGCCTAGTAGAAAAAGGGGACATATCATATATCCTGCAAATATATCTTTAATCTTTATTTGACAGTTGCTGTGTTGGGAGCACAAAATCAGATCTTATATAATCTGATTTTTTTTTTAAGAAATAAAAAATAATTTAAAGTCTTTGTTCTGGAAACAAAATAAATAAGAGAAAACAGAAATACCTTGTGGACATAAAATGGAACCCACTGTTTTAAAGAAGACACACAACCCACTTTTACAGTTTCAAGATCTTGAAATGTGGATGCTTGACATTAGAAGACCTAGGATTTTACATCTACTTAGGATTTTATATTTGCTTTTAGGAAGGAAATGCTCCAAGTCAGGAATTAAGTCTTCAGGAAGAAGCATTGAGATCATGTAAATAGATACACAGATTATTCTGTGCTTGTACAGTACTCACCTCATTGCAGTCTTGATCCTGATAAAGCCTCTGGACATTAGGATGGTTCCAGATGATTGGAAAAATAAGGAAAACAATAACAAAAAAAAAGACTTCAATTGGAGTATTGTGTACAGTTCTGGTGTCCTCAACATAGAAAGGACATGAAACTGTTGGAACAAGTCCAGAGGAGGGCCACGAGGATGATCAGGGGGCTGGAGCACTTCCCTTATGAAGATAGGCTGAGAAAGTTGGGGCTGTTCAGCCTGGAGAAGAGAAGGCTGTGTGGAGACCCCATAACAGCCTTCCAGTATCTGAAGGGGGCCTATAAGGATGCTGGAGAGGGACTATTCATTAGGGACTGTAGTGACAGGACAAGGGGTAATGGGTTAAAACTCAAACAAGGGAAGTTTAGATTAGATATAAGGAGGAAGTTCTTTACTGTGAGGGTGGTGAGGTACTGGAATGGGTTGCCCAGGGAGTTTGTGAATGCTCCATCTCTGGCAGTGTTCAAGGCTAGGTTGGACAGAGCCTTGAGGTGACATGGTTTAATGTGAGGTGTCCCTGCCCATGGCAGGCAGGGCTTGGAACTTGGTGATCTTAAGATCCTTTCCAACCCAAACTATTCTATGATTCTATGAAAAATGGTCATTAGCGGTGCTAACTAACTGCATCATCCTCATCAGCATCTGAACACTGAGGGCAGGAAAACATCCATTTTAATTCCTTTTCCTTAGCTGTCTAATTTTTATCTAGCAGATTGTGCACGTTGTAACTAGTTGGCAACAGATATCAGCAGTAGAAGGCAGGACCATGTTGCTTTGCAAATAGGAATGTGGGTAAGAAAAGGTATATCCTGCACTTTCATTGTTTTTACATTGGTATAAAAATACTTGTACTTACATTCTTACACTTGCTGAGAGGACTTGATTTTCTTTGCAAGAAATCTTCCATTAAGTGGTTATGCATGGAAAACATCAAACAGGAATAATAAAAAGCCTGATGAAGTGAGGATTTGGCGGCAGGATTAAAATTAAAGAGCTACAAAAGCAGTAACGGCGACATATAAATAATGTACATTAATTCACACAATTAGCTATATTCATCTGTGTTTTTTCTGTACAAAATCATCCTAAGAGATGATGATAACCTGAACTGGAGATGTTCAAAGGAGTTTATTGTTGAAAATTACAATCACATGTTTTGAATCTTTCAAATAAAAGTCCTGAGGCAGATAATGTTGCACTTCAAGGAAGCAATAATGTACTTGTCAGCTACATCTATTATCAATGCATTACTCAACTGTAGAACATATGCCTGAAGAAAAGACCTGACGCACAGTCGTGAGTATACAGGTGCCAAAAAAATACAAATCATTGCAGAAACTAGCCAGAACAGCACATCTGCAGGAGAAAAAGAATAAGTTGTCTATCTGGCAGTAGCCAGTACAAAAAGAGAAATAGTATGTTAATTGATGGTAGGAATTTAGCAGATCTGATGCCAGTTTTTTACTAAAGATTTACATACTAGAAAGAAGTATCTTTATCTGTGTGAAAAGGACTACAGATGCCAGGAATGTCGACTGTCTGCTTCACAGGATTCATGGAGGTCTCCTAAACAAGCAAAGCCTTGATTTTGCAGTCTTGAGCACTTTTTATATCTGTTTCTTAAAAACGCCACATATGCTTACTTGTACATAATATACTTGGTGCTCTGAAAGTAATAATCAGATAGCAAATAAATACTACATTGAGGAAACAAAAGAATAAGACCCTACATATAATAGGCTGTCTACTGCCTTTTATACAGCCAAAAGTTTTTCTCATGTCGACTGCGTTCCATGAGATGTTAATTCTCTGCATCTAATCAGTGCCCTGTTTGAATACCCTCTCAAGTCACCCTTTGCCGATTGCTACAAAAATCCAAGGAAACCTTGTCTGCTATTACTTATGGAAGGAAAGTATGGTGCTCTCATGCAAATACAGAATGTCTTGCAATGAGATTGTAAATTACTTGCCAATTTCTAGACTTTGAAAGGAATTCTTCACTTTTTAAGCTGTCGGTCTGATAAACATTCAAGACTTTGATCTTGCAAATAATCATAACCACTAGCATAACATGTAGTGCCAGGATATAAACTAATCCCTTTATCACTATATCTACATTACCTGTAAGAATTTTACTATCTTTTGGAGAGACTTATTCTAAGTCACATGCTGAATTGTGAAATGAACCAAACATTTTCATTATATTTTGTTGTTGTACCTGAAAATAAGAATTGAAAAATCATGGTTATTTTATTATTTTGAGCAGTGCATATATCTTTTAACTCTAATTTCTGTACTGAGATCCATATGACACAGATGCTTTCTTCCTGAGTCTAGTGTATCTATTATAGAATATAAAATGCTTAACTTTAATATTATGTCTAAAGAAAAGTTTGTAATGTATTTTAATGAAAGTGCTTTCTCTATCACTAAAATCTTCCCAAATCAAAATGTTTGTATCTGTGTGCATTAAGCTGTATGGATAACAGTGAAGCCATGTAACTAAAAGCAGGCAACATCTGCTTTCTTGAAACTTCCTCTAAAAATATCCCAAGACTTCTGACAGTTATGGAGGTTAGCCAAATTTCTGGGCAATGTCCAGTCCTGGTCTGCACTAGCTACTCCATGAGATAAAGTAACTTCTTAAAACTAGACCCCAAAATCCAGTATTTCTGGCACAAATTAAGTCATCCTTTAAAACTCCTTTGTCCAACTATTTTCAGACCTATTTTATGCTTCTGAGCAATTAAAGGGACTTTTTACAGCTATTTTCTAAAATACCTGAGAGCAGATGTTCTGCTGCTAGAGCTCCACTAACTGCAATTTATACTGAAGCAACTATCTTTCTCAATCAAGGTGGAATATTAACATGTCTAAGAGCTACAGAGTGAGGCAAGGAGAAAGCAGAACTGCATCACCAGAGGGTCTAATGACCAAGAGCTGCCAATTTATTCCATACTAGACAAGAAATAGATGAAATCTTTTAACACCATCACAAAAATCCCTTCAGAAGGCAACACAATGCATCTGTTTGCTTCATACATTCCCTGGAAATGCTATTGAATCAGTATATTCAAAATGAAAAGTTTTCTTATTTAAAGCAATGAGAATATTTCAGGTGAGAACTGATCAAACACATATCAATAGTTAAAGACAGTCTTTCTGCTGATTTCAAAGGACTTGGACACTCTGTTCATAAATAGAAACATGGAAATAGCTCCTTATACATGCATAGAAATACATGTAAGTATACATATACATATGCATATAGCAGTTACACATATATGAAAGAAGAGTAGATGTAGAGATAAATAGAGGGAGAGGGAGACAGAGAATCTCTGGATATCATAAATGAACATTCAAGTTATTACTTACTGTTTTTTGCCTGATCATATTAACACTCAGCTACACAAAATATTGAGCTAGTTTTCAATCTCAGTCACTTTTACACAAGTTTATTGAGGTAAGTTTTTAATGAAAAGATGTGGGGTTCAGAACAACTAATAATAGGAGCAGTAAATTGGTCTGCTGGCTTGAGTGCTCTGTATAACTACACTTACTGCCCTGTATTGTCAGTATAAGGAGCTCTGGCAGCTAGAAAAGGAGTCTGAGTTGGGTTTCTCTACTAAAACGTGAGACCTTCCTATAGACCCTGAGCTGGAGCAGAACTTAGACTTACCCATACATAGTTTTGAAAAATGGTAAAGACGTACCCAGCAACTCTAGGACAGGCTGCGAATTTCAAATGAAAGTGGTAGTCATAAATCAACAGTCTTCATATGTTCTGACCCATAAACCACTCATCACTCTTTAATTTCTACTGTACAGGAAAGTGAAGAAATCACAAGAGACAGCTTTTGGTTTGTATGTTTTTTTTGCAGGGTCAGACTGATGACAGGAACATCTGGAAGTTGAAAGTGGCATACTAATAGCTACCTAGGAGATGAGGTGCAAGAAGCACTATTACTCATCTGAGACCTAAAAAATTAACTTGACACGACAGAAGAGAGAATCATAGCTTTTAATTGCATCCAGTTGTTACTTTGGAAATGAAATAACCAGCCTTACTGACAGCTTGATTATCTTATTGGGATCCTGTCATCTAGTAATCCATTTAACAATAAAATTGTTGATAGCCTGCTATTTAGTGTTTATCTCCTGTGTATTTTAAAGTTACCGAGCTATACTTGAAGACCAAACTCATCTGTAGTGTGACAAAGCACAAACTCCATTCTAGTTAATTTCTGCATAGGTACTGGAAAGAAGGACAAATAGTGACATATTTATCAACACCTCCATTTTGATTTTTTTGGAGGTGATGTATTTTCCACATTGACCAAAGCTATTTACTCCTGCTACTCCATCTGTCAGAATAGAATCATCTTCAGTATCACTAAAATAGAAAGTTATATTTTCTAATCACCAGTGAAGATGAATCACTGCAATGAAGGAGCAGGAAAGAATGTATGCCCTGACAAATTAATGCATGATCAGCCCAAGTAAGTACTTTTCTTATCATGAATGTTTTCTGACCTCTTGGTGCCCTATAATTACATTTTAAATGAAGGAAAAATGCTGATACATTAAATAGAACAATATATTTTTTCTCTACAACTAATGGAACTTTTATCACCCTCTGACTGTCAAATTTGATTTTAAATTGTGGGACAGTAATCTTTAAAGTAGCATTTACATCTGCAGAACATCTTATTTTTCACTTTGTAAAATTCATATATCATGTTTTCTAAGACATCTGCAGCCATCTGAAAACCACACACAGTGAAACAAATCTAGGTGAGAATTCTGCCTAGCAAAGCCCTTAGTGTGCCTCAAAACCACACGTTGCCTCAGTCCATCTCTGTCAAGGTCATTATCTTTATATCACCACCATATTTCCCAGCATATCTCCTAGGTAACTCTAAGCATGGAAAAGGTAGAATAATAACTTCAGTACACAGTGACACTATTTATGCAATTAATTTTAAAGCTGTGAATCTCAAACTCAGCTTCTGAAATTCTGCTCTCTTTAAACATGTCCACTAAAGCATAAGAAAAATCTTAGACTTATTGTTGGAACTTTAAGTCTGTTTGAGGAGCAATTCCGGATATAGCACCTCATGTACAACTTTACTAAAGCAATTACTTTCAGTACTTTGAATTAAAGCAATAGAGAGAGAGATAACCCTTAGAAGACTGTATGAGTTGAAGCACTATTCTTCTGGGAAAAAATGGCTTAAGATTATTGTGAAGATCACTGCTAATGTTGTGTTAATTACATCTAGTTTACTACTAACTGGCTATTAAATTATGGTTAGATTATTAGTGGTGTACCTCAGACCTTCAAAGGCATTTTTTTAGCCCATTCTGATAGTTTGAAGATGCAGGCAAAAAAATGTCACTACAAGTTCAGCCATGGAGCTTGTCATTCTTGTTTACCCTTGAGTACACAACTGACCTCCAAAGAGAATGATCATCTGGGGAAAAATTCATAACCAAATAGAATTTTTTCCAGAGACATCAAACAGGGAAAAAAAAATGGAAAAGAAAAGAAAGAAAAAACCACAGAATTTAAGAATTCAGTAGTTAATGTACACAAACCCGCCTTTTCATTGATATGGAGAGACAACACTAATGTAACATACAGTTTTCATACTGCTGTCTTTTGACTGCCAGAAGTTACTCCCTCATCAAAGACTGAATTTTGAAGGACAGATTAACAGAATAATGTAATATTTTATTTTAAATTTAATTCTAAGCTTCTGAATATCTTTTTCATAATGTGATGTCCTATATATTTTCCCCCACCAGAATGATTTACCGAAGCAGTAGCTATTATTCAGTTCTGTAATGCTTCCTCTTCAATAGTTTGTAATATTTACTCAGAACAAGCTTTGGATTTAAAAAGGGGTTTTGGACTCTGAGATTTTTGCTCTGAAAGCAGTGGTTGATGTTCATATGTTACTGTTTCATATGTCTGTAGCATGGCCAGATAGGAGAAAAAATTGCACTTTCAATCCAGCACCAAAATATGTTCTTGCAATTGCTTATACTTTTTAGCAGTGTTGTTTATAAGAAGTGCCTGTCTCCTAATTCCACAGTCTGTTCTCATGATCTCCCTCAGTAGACCTGAGATGCAGTATATGACTATACTCTCTTGCTTTCTGTTAGTTCTCTGGGAGTAAAGCAATGTTGCTCAAAACATATCATAGGTACAAGGAAAAATTCAGAGATACTTGGCAATTATTTTACATCTTTTACATTATATCTTTCATAACTTTTACATTTTTCACTTTCAAAAGAGAAGCCTCTAGCTTGCATGGCTGCAGGAGAAAAATAAAACCCTTGAAAACCCAAGCTCATACATTACATTTTACTAAAGTTAAGTAGGTTATTAGTTAACATAGACTATAGAGGAAACAAGAAATCAAGAGCTATCAAAATAACATGGTAAATTTGGAGACAGCAAGATGATAGGTGATATGTACTTCAAAAAGCTGCACAGGAAAACAGAACAGAATTGGAGAACCATTTTCATGTGACTATCAAATACAGATTATCAATAATGATACACAAGTATATATACACATAAATATTATGCAGACATATGTAATATATAGTCCATATGAATCTATGCTACAAAAATACTGAAAAGCACCTTCATCCAGCAGAAACAAAAGTTTTGTGAAGACACAAATATTTCATACAAATATATTAAGTGCACAGAATAAATCAAATTAGCCAAAATACATGTTTTTAGGTTTTTATTTTCATTTCTGGAGTGTTTCATTTAAGACCCCCTAAGAGAGTTCTATCGGGTCAGAGCTCAGTCATCATTGCAGTGGATAAAGGATATCAGAAACATAGAAGTGTCATTCAGAATTAATGTCTTGACAGACACACAGACCTCTCTCTCTTCCATCTTAATATTCAGTTAAAGCTCTGGTAAAAAGTACAAGCATCAGACAATTACAGGCCAGTATAAGGCCCAAGGCCTGTGTAGTTTGTAAAGACTAGATGTTCCGAGATGGATAGCTGGAAGCGCTTAAGATTAACTCTTTTCATGGGGATTTGCTGTGAGAAATTACCTTTGTAAGCAATCTCTGACCACAACTTCTCATGTTAACTACAGGAACATTCTGTATGAACAGGAAGTCATTACTTTTTTGGCCACTTACTGCACAAGTCAGTGTTTTCATCATTAGGATTGCTAATATACTAAGAATCCATGTTGATGACAAGTCATCTGCATTTTTTCCTTGCATAGTCAATGCAGCTGCTTTTAATTATTAAGTTTAAAAGCCTTATATTGTTTTAAGATACTGGCTCCACTGCTGACAATCTACCCACCATCCATGCTGGGTCTGCTCTCAAGGCATCACATGTGATGCAGAAGACGGTAAGTAGACTGGTACACAGGTAAATGGCTATCTTATTTTTCTTATTTTATTTTGTAAAATTTATTTCCTCCAGCCTTAGGGCCTTATTTATTTTCTTGATCACACAACAATATTTTCTGGAGAGAGGCAGAAATAAGAAAATGTAAGGCATTTCTAGATATCAGCATTTTGCCTTCATAAACACAAAATTTCTGTCATAAGACTAAGAAATCTTAGACCGATTAAGACCAAAAAAAGGCTGCCATGGAGATCACAATGACTACACACATTTGCTTGTATCAGTACAAACAAGACACAGTTTTTGTTTGTTAAGTTTTAATCCCACAGTAGAGGTCTGAACAAACTTTGTATACTCATTACAGGAGAAACAAAGATAATTTGTCCTGACCCTTTGTTCTAATTTAAAAGATGACTTCCACTTATTTATTTTGAAATACTGTTATTTTACCCTTGGGATGAGAGGAACCAATTCCAAAAGCCCTAATTCAGGGCTTATTGACTTTAGCGGCCTCTTTTCCTCAGACTTTACTGGAAGACTCTGGCACACTGAAATCATTACCCTGAAAACTTCACTGTACAGAAGTAGTTCTGTCAGAGACACCAAGAAATTTCCATGGGATGATTAAAACCTGCTTAATTTGCTCATGTGGGTAAATTTGATCTTGATATAATAGGAGTATCAGGAACAGCAGTGGTTATCAAAGTGGATTAATGGGCTTCAGGGAATCACTGCCAACTCTGATATATGTGGTTCATGCTAACAACTTCCTACATGGAACAGCATATCCAGTGCCTGTGAATATAAACCAGAAAGTACCAAGGTAACAGCAAATACATATTTCAATGTCTACTACCAAAAAGAAAAATCTATGTAAAAAAAGGAAATTTATAAATAAAACAAGTTTGTTTTCAATTAAAAGCAAACCTCAGTTTAAATCTTTTACAGTTTTGTTAAGGATGGTTTTATAGAAATAATACTGTTAAAGTTGACTATGTCATTTCATCCAGCTCTGGCAAATAGCTTACTTGGCTTTTAGAATTACATTTAGTTCATCTAAAGAATTAAAATACATTATTTACATGTGACTATACAGCTTCTTTGTAAAAGTCACTCCTTCGATATATTTTTCTATTTGTTATGTTAGGTTATCTATTTACAATAAAAATAAAATTGCTCCTTTCAAATGATCACAAAGATCAGCATCTTTTATTAAGCCTGTTCTATGCACCTAGAGCTTCTCAATTAAACATAACCAGTATTAAGTATGATAATACAAAAGCTCATGTTGCCTACTTCTTAACCAATTTCAGTGTACTTGATTTATGGTGATTCTGAGAAGTTCATGTGCATAAACTCATATCTATGTAGTTTACCGCAAGAACTTGATCAGTCAAGAAGGGTATTACAAAAACTTTTTTATTACCAGCTAAGACTAATGCTATAAACTCAGGGATAATACAACATATACAGACTCATGTTTGGATATTTCAGTTTTCAAGTCACATTGTCAGAGCTCATGTATAGTGTTCTCCCTCTTGGCTAAAAGTGTAGATTTACACACTGTCATTTTCATGAATATGATCAAGCTGAAATATTTTCCCAAGCTTTGCTGTATAAAAAAGTTGGATTTCAAGAGTAACCCCAACTTAGTCTAAAACTATAAGGGGTTTTCTCACATCTCTATCAAAGAAATAATTCACTAACTCTTTAAAACAGAGTGGAAACATGTTTCCTCTTCCTAAAGGCATAGTTTGAATGTAAACTCACCTTAAAATTGCTATTAATATACTTGTTTATTCTGCACGAGAAACAATTTCAAAAACATGTATTTATATTATATTTTACTTACATGAATCAATAGGGTTTTTTTGCTAAGATCATCCATGGTCCAAGGCAAAACTAGAAGTCACCGGTCTGTTTCCTTTCTTCCTCCTTGAATTTGTTTGTGTTATTCCTGAAGATAGAGATTATTCAATTTGTTTCACCTACCACTGGGTGTCATGGGAAGAAAAGTGCATGCCCTGTGCAGCTGGAGTACCACCCAGTTTGCCCATGGTCAACACTAGCCAGATGTGAACCAGCTCTCCTCTGCAAACCCAGAGGTTGCATTAATGGGCCATTAAATTCAACCCAAATTTTCCAGCTGAGAAACTGGAAACTGAGAAATAGAGCAGCCAGACAGCTCTGGATGGCTTCCTGTTAAGGCTGCCCTGGCCCAAGTTAGCAGAGAGCAAGGAGGGCACAAGCTCAGCCATGCTCACATCCCCTGCAATGTTCCTGCTAAGCCCAGCCCAAAGAGGCTTCCTCCACCAGGATTTTGCTTTAAACCCTGTTCAGCAGGTAATGAAGAGAATAGTCTGTCAGTTCCTTTGGCCTATATCCTTCTGGCTTTAAATTTAAAGAGGGTTTTAAGCGTTTTAAGACACTTTGGAAGAACTGCTAAAAATCAGATATTTTCTACTATTTGACATCCTAAACACTACCCTGTCCCTTGGCATTTAATTATGAAACCTGTTATTTTACTGGACAGTTAGTTTGAGCTCACTCTGACAAAAAACAACCCCAAGATCTCTTACCTTTTTTGGGTCCTGGTCTCACTGCAAGTGAAATACTGGGCACTCAGCCCATGCCAGGCATGTTGAACCAAGAATGGTTTTGAGCATCGTAAGTTCTGTTCATGTGTCTTCCTTTTATAAGTCAGAGATTACTTTCTTTTCCAGTATTACCTAAATGTCATAAAGATGTTATATTGAAAGCAACGGGATATTTGCAACTGGTTTTAATGAGGACAGGAATAGGGCCAAAATCCTAGCTGAAGGGTTGTTTTTTTTACTAGAGTTATTTTGTACCAGTGTTCTCTTGGTTGTGCTTTATCTGGCTAAACTGCATAGTATGTGCTAAGTATTTATTTTTAACTGGATAAGGCCAAAATAATTTTGGTTGGCACTTATTCTTAAATGAAGAAACACTTAGAAAGTCTTCATAAATCTTTGGTTTAAGTACCGTTTCCTATTTTTTTAATCAATTATGCATATTTTTAAAATCTACTTGCTCGTAACATTGAATAGAAACTCCATTATCAAATAAAATAGCTTGGACTAAAAAACTGTATTCTCAGTCCATATTAAGCTAATTTTTAAATTTTGTGACAAATACTTGTATTTGAATAAGTAGTCTGTGTGTGCTACACTATCTTAGACACTTCTTCATGACCACAACTACAAGCCTTTTTACCTCAGTTCCTGAGAGCTATTTCATTTTTCTTTGATTCCAACTGTACATATTAATCAATCTTCAAATTTATAAAGATTGCAACTGTATAAATATCAAAATATATTTGAGAAACACACCACATGAAAGAGGATCCAAACAGAATTTTATCAATCAAAACAGAAAGGTAAAAAGAAATATGGAACATACTAAAATATATTGAATTAAGCATTCACTTTAACACCAATGCCCTATGAAACATCTCAGGTTACAATAATGAAGATAAGGTAGAAAATGTATCTTTCTATATAGCTTCAGTTTTACTTTGAAGTTTAACAGCTCATTATATATTATTTTTACTAGTGGTAAGTCAGTGTTTTCTTTTGATTTTATTGATGTTTTGTAAGAGTGATCAGCAGGAAACGGTATTAAAACTGTATAAAAAGTTGCAATCCCTCAAACTTTTTATGTAACGCATTTCTAATTAATTCTGTTCCTGTTTTATCTTACAATGTCTCGTCTCTTTAATTCATATTGGCCCTTGATTATAGTTTTTGAATGACTGTGAAATGACACTGGTACAGCTGCAGCAAAACTTACGTTTCACTTACTGAGCCTGACAGCCTCTTACCCACCTGCATGCCACTGATATTGCCAAACCATGGAGACATACATTTCTGTTAAGACACAAAGTTTTAGTTCAAGTTCCTAAGTTATATTCTCTAAGTTATCTGCACTATATGTTCTCTCTTGCCTTGAAATATTTTTATTTTGTGTGAAATGTGCATATAACTTCCCATATCTTATAGTATATTACAAAATATAATACTGAGTGAAGAATGATGCAGCAGCCAAGGCTCAGTTTTCTTCTGCAAAATCATCAGATATTGCTTTAATTGTTCCTTACAACACATACAATTGTGGATACGTATCCCACAGCATTCAACTACCAGCTAATCATCAGTGCCTACAGACCTAATCCAATTAATTGAAAACAACAGATCTTTTTACTTGAACATATCATAAAAAGCAAAATACTTTCATGTCCAAGTAATTCTGATGGGGTACAAGAAAACAGTTTTTGAAAGGGGGGGGTCTATCCTAAATGTAAAATGATTTGCTAGCTTTGAGATCTCCTGTTGAAATTAGGAAGGCATTATTACATCCTTTAAGCATTCTTTAAAACCTAAATTTCTATAAGTAACAGTTCATTTTGTGCCTCTATCTGAATGAGAAAATGAAATTTCTCTGAGAAAAAATACCTTAATGTGAATTTAACTACATGTGCATACTTAAAATACAGTCAACAGCACTTTATTCTACTTATGAGGTTCAAAAGGCTTAGTTGTCAAGGAAAAAAAAGAAGGCTGGTTTTTCAGTTATCAACCAAAATTAAAATAGCCATATAGAGTTGCTCCTAATGGAATTAGGTGTTACTGTCAAAAATGAGGGGAAAAGTTATTGCTTTTAATCTCTCAACCATAAACTATTATATTGTGCTATTATAACAGTACTATTACATTTTATAAACTGTCACTGGTGATAAAACAGTAAAATTATCTACATTTGCTGTAGATTTACAACATATCTTCCCAGTTTACTTCTGGGAAGCATTTGAGGACACCTATTACTTGATTTGCTCATTATTTGTGCCAGGGTTGAAAGCCAGACTTGGGTTTATTACTGTCACCTCATCTGAGGGAATGGCCCTTGGCTTTCAGAGGCTCAGGTATTTTTGCTTCTGCTACACTGAAGTGTTTCAAGATTGTACTGAAAACACTGCAGCTCTTCAGCTTTGCATTAAAATGCTGGCCTGTATTTAGTTTTGTTCTAGTATGAAAAGCCTGTGACAAAATGGATAAAATAATCTCATTGGTTTGACTTTCAGGAGGTAGCAAATACTCAAAAATTTAATAGTACTCTCTTATTCTCAAATTCATTTTCCCCTCACCAAGCTTACGATACTCCATCAGGAGCTTTCAGATCTAACCACATCTTCCAATGCTTTCCTATTGTTCTGTCTCAGTGATTTACACATGAGGTAAACCCCTGGTCCTATCTGCTCCTACTGAAAATAAAAGCACCACTTAATTTGGTATTACTAGTAAAACATATCCAGGAAGCCAAATGAAAATAAGCACCCAATAAAAACAAGAATCTCATTTTGGGATCAAGCCAGTACACATTTCTCTCAGAAGTATCAACAAAATATCTGATGCATTTTTCCTGGCTTAAAAGTTACTATCAGAGCTAAAAATCTTATTTCCCTCTCTTTAAACAAAACCAGAAGGCAACACCCAGTTGATTTTAGTGATCATAACATGGACTTAAGACAACTGTGTTGGCATACCTGAAATGGAAGCTGTGACATGGACAAGGTACTATTGCTGCTGAAGTACTTGATCTGTCAAATGTCAGAGTCAGGGAAAAGCTGAGAGGAAAAAAAAAATTATTTTTGTTACCTTTGTGTAGTAACTGTTTTGTTTTAGACATTAACCTGCATAGAGCTTTCCCCTTCTCTTTGGTCTTTAATTCTGGCTATAAGGAGTGGCTCCTGCAGCCATTTTTTTATTCAGCTTCTTGGTAATGTCATGGGATAGAGATATTCAAAATTCTTATAGGCATATGTAATAAGAAAAAAAATAAAATAAAATTTGTATTTGTAGAAGTCAAAAAAGCACTTTAACCCTGTTGGCTTTCTTGAGAAGCTGGGAGTAATGTCTAAATATTTTCTTTTGCAAAAGGTTTATGTCTACAACATCTGAAACCCTCACTTGGCCCAGTACTTATCAGAAACTCCTTGACAAGGAAAATAAATCTCCTGTATTCTTATTATGATGATCAGTGGGGTTACCTGTCTGGATTTCAGATGTTAACAAATTATATTGCACAGCTTAAAGTTGCTGCATTGCTTTCCCTCTGAATTCACAGCTACAGCTACGTAAACATATTTTTGATTTTTAGAGTCACATTTTTAATAGTTCATCATTTCATGCTGTCACAGTTGTAACATGATAAACATGTTGAAGTACAAATGATACATTTCCTTTAACTGATTTATTACTTGCAGTATTTTTTTTCCAAATTTGTATATTAGACTGACTACTGTAAATAGTGCCTGATATTTTACTGAATAATATTTTGGTATGCTCTTTCTGGAAACTGATATTTGTTTGTTAAGACCTCACTTAGTCTTATTTAGATTTCAGAACTGATTTTTACTAAGTAACCATGAGTATACCAGGAGACACTTAGGATCAAGTAGATTGACTACTCAGGTGGAGAGATATAATAACAAGAGCCAAGAGACATCCACTGAGGAAGAGTTCAGCTTATGAACTGTTTTGGTCATTAAGCGCTTTGTATATAGGAGGAAACAAAGAGATAATTTAACTTATCTTTCACCGAAGACATCCAAAGAACTGTTGCATATCATAATATGCAAGGGTATCCTCATCGTCTTTGCTAACATTGCTAATGTTTCAGACTCACATTTCAATTTACTAACATTAATTTTTAACTAGTGGATCAATACAAACCAGAGTTAAAGACACAGAAGTGAGGATTCCATGACACCCGCACCAGCACTAAATATCAGCCAGAGCTGTTTTTCACTCTGCTTTCCTGAGCACCAAATCCACTCAAGCTTTAAAGTGCAAAAGGTAATTATTATTACAGACATTTAATTTCTGGTCATTTGAAGACAGCAGCGTATGCAACTAAATCCTCATCTTGTTTTAATACTTGGACTTACCAACAGATTTATAGCACCTGAAGTTGTGCTGTTAATCACTAAAATTAGACTCTGGCCTGATTTTTCAATGGAAATATAGCTAATAGATTGTATTTGTCTTGCTAATGAGAATATTTTCTTGCCTAGGTTTTTGGTCCTGGACTTTGCCTAAATTTTCTTCATATGCTCAGACTTTTCTTGCATTAGGCCACACTACTGGTAATGTATATTATCACAATGACCTCATTCTTAAGTAGATCTTTACATTTCTCAGAATCTGGAGAATGAACAACAAGTTCATTTGGCTAGGATAAAATTAAATAGACACTTAAGTCCAGAAAAATTGGAAACTTACTTGTTGATGCTGGCTACTTTATCTACTTTTGTTATATTGTTTTTCTTTGTGATACAGCATTGCAAGTTGGAAAACTCCCTAAAACTTAAAATCAAGCTCAGAATACTGCAGTCCAAAGCATTAACATCACTCTCCATTAGAGTTATTGACAGCATCAATTAACTGTGTGAAATGCTGCAGAAAAAGTAAAAATTGGATGCATCTTCATTTTGAACCAAGCCCTACATTGTGTCGTAAGCATGCTTTTTAAAAGTGCAGTGAAATACTTTTATGTACATACGGTATACATGCAACTACAACTGCAGGCTGCAATAGAAATGTCCTAGGAAGGTGCCCTATTCTGTATGGCAGACAGCAAGGAAATCAAACTTTCAACAGGAAGAAAGAGATCCTGAAGTAGGATGGAAATAAAACTGTCAGCTTGTTCACCACATGCATCTCTAAGTAACACATATTTATGCTGGTGACAAGTACTAATATGAGATGTGTAACATTGCTTTAATACTCTGTGTGCTAATGACAGTATTTCACCCCAATCTAGACACAAGGTTTTCATAGATTTATAAATCCTAGCACATAATTTTTTATTCATTATTCCAATGTGGTTTTGATAAAGCTCATCAGAAACCATCATTCAGAAAGATTTTTGGTTTGATGGAGATTTCATTTGAATGGAGAAATTCCTGCATCTTCTCTCACTTTCAGAAGAAATAATAGCTGTTCAGGGAAAGGTAAATCTGTTTGTCAAACAGCTTAAAACATTTTGAAAGATCTTGTACCATAGAGAATTTGGTAATTGCGTTGTCACTGCAATACTTAGAAAAGTATTTAATGGACAAAAATGATTTACAATTGTACATACAATTTCAAGGTATGGTTTCTGTATACCAATAAAGTTAGTTATGTGAAAAGGTTAACAGCATGTCTTATTTGCGATAATTAGACATTAGATTGTTACAGCACTTTAAATTGAGAGCCATAGGCAAAAGGTGTTCTTGCTTTATTATTTAATTTTTCACAAAGTTAGACTATTTTATTTAATGATTTACCACTGCATATGCAAATCCTTATGTTTAATTTAAGTAGAAGATCTTAAGGGAAATATCTCACCTGTAAAGAAAGAGTATTTAAGTAGAAAAACAAGAAAAATGTGAGTTTCATCTTCATCCATCCTGTTTTTCAGGGAGGGGCTTATCTCACCAGCAAGGAATGAAGGTCTCATGTCAATTACAAAGGGAGATTCTCTTGCATGTATATAGGAGGAGTGACTCATAGACATGTGTTGAATAAAACAATGCCAGAGAATGAATAAAAGAATTAAAAGAAATAGTGTGATGAAAAAAATAAACATACATCCTATAACATTAGTGTTTACTCACTTATATTTTTAAGTATCTGAAGGGGGCCTACAAGAATGCCAGGGAGGGACTCCTCATCAGGGACTGTAGCAACAGGACAAGGGGTAATTGGTTCAAACTTAAACATGGGGGGGATTTAGCCTGGATATAAGGAAGAAATTCTCTTCTGTGAGGGTGCTGAGGCACTGGAACAGGCTGCCCAAGGGAGTTGTGAATGCCCCGTCCCTGGCAGTGTTCAAGGCCAGGTTGGATGTAGTTTTGAGCAACCTGTTCTAGTGGAAGATGCCCCTGCCTGTGGCAGAGGGGTTGGAACTGGATTATCTTTAAGGTCCTTTCCAACTCAAACCATCTTATGATTCTATACAAGATTAAACAATCACTCTAAGTCAAGGTTTTATTTTATGTAATATTTTCATTAAATGAGGTAATTGGTAGAGGCAGAATAAAAATAAAAAAAAAACAAACCTCTCTTTTAAGTTTTTTAGTGAGTTGATTTGATTTTACATCCAGAGCTCTGAGGAGCTGAATAACACATAAGACAGATAATACATATGGGGAAAGTAGGTAAGTACCTAGTGTCAGCCAATTATGCTAAATATGTTCTTATTTCCTGGTTCAGGCAGATTACTCCATAGGAACAGTGTTACTTCACCTAGAATTTAACAAGGTGGAATGAACATCCATACCACTCAGTGTGTGTCTCACCCACTATGTATGTGACTCGGTCACTAGCAGAGTGATATATTTTGGTGAGCAGTACTGTAGCTTGACTACCAGATACATAAAATGTCTGCTTTTTTTTTTTTTTTCAGTTTTAGCCATTTAGCTGCTGGTTTCATTTGATCCTGTACTAGAAAAGAGAGAAATGGTTGCTTAAGTTCTCACAGTTTCACAGGCTTCAGCTAGAGCCTCACAGTCATCTCTTTTACAGCTTAACAAGTCTTGATCTACATAACTTTCTTAGTATGGAAGCTCTTCCACACTTGAAAACATCCTTCTCTGACCCCTATTCCAGATCTGGTATCTTTTCTGAGATGGTAGGACAAAGTGTGTGGGGAGCAGATAGGACATATGCACCTCCTAGAATACATAGTGGTATGCTGATGCTCTTCTTATTGCTTGTGCAGCACACACCAGACTCCCCAAAGGCACATAGCTCTTGCTGTCTCATTTTACACCTTTGTAGCTTGGAAATAAATCATTTCACAGGTGAGGGATTTCTTCTTCAAACTCCCTTTCCAAATAATACATCCTGCTTTGTGGCTTGCATATGATAATAGGTCTCTACATAGGCATGAAAGAGGTAAATGTTGTTTAAATTGCATTTGAAACTAATAGTCCTATTGCTTGCTAGTAGTGAATCAAGAAAAAACACAATTAGCTAAAAGTCAAATAGAGCCATGAAGTGAAAACAAAATTAAATCCATCCGAGTAGGACAAGCACATTTTCATTCTGAAAGAAGCCATTCTTGGCTATGTCTTCTGATGGAAGTTAGATCTGGGAAAGAAGGGAAGCTTGGTCTGGTTCTGATAGAGATTTCAATACCATCTAGAGATAGAGAACTCATTTAGAAATTCAGTAAAATTTTAAACAGTCTTCATCATGAATAAGGTTTGAATAGTACCATATGTATGAAACTACAGATATGAGCAATACTCTCTACATGTTGTACAACTTGTGTTTCCATCCAGCCCCCAATATATACAAAATGAGAAACATAACCCTTTCTTCATTCTTTTTTGTCCATTATGGATAAAATTACAAGTCCCTCTTGGACAGCATAAGCTCTAAACCACTAGTTTATCCAGCTGAAGGGAGTAAACAGTCCATAGATATCTACAAACAAAAAAATGTAGATGCAAAAAAAGTAACACAATAGCAAGGTGTATTTTTTAAGAAGCTGTGTCATAACAGTATGCCGATAGAATGTTAAAATCCGAGACAGAGTTAACAACACTTAGGTAAGTACGGAAAATAAACTTAGTCACCAGTTATTCATGAGACAGACAGAACTGTTTATATGTGCTAAATTTACCAAGAATTTACCCTGATTTGGCAACCACTTAACATGAAAATTCACCTTAAAGAACTAATTTGCACACAACCAAAAGACACCTAAAGCAATTAAAAGAAATCATCCTTATTTCTATACTAAACATTGTTACTGTATGTTATGTAAACCAGCTCCAGCTTATGTTAACTCGGAAACCCACAGTAGTCGCCAATACCCAGCCCTAAGGTACTGCTCTTTGTTTTGGCAGTGCTGTCACTTTCACAGACATAGCTTGAGAGATAAGTACTTGGCACTAGAGCTGGTTTTCATTTGGCTTAATCTGATTTTGTGTGAGGCCTTCCAAATCCAACTGTTGCCACTGAGCTGTTGATATCATAAGCTTTTTGTAGATATGACTAAAATCTAGTAGTATTGTTCTTCCTTTTGAAAATTTAAAGTAAAAAAAAAAACAAACATCAACTTTGAAACAAAAAAGAATTACAAATTCATCTTAATTTCAAAATCAAAACTAACACCTAAGAGTGGTGGGTTTTATTCTTGACTGCATTAATAATTATGTCTCTAGCACTAGGAATTTTGCCCTAGATACTGAGATCAATGAGAGATAGGAGCTAATGTGGTTGAGATTAAATTATTCTGAGTTTTAATTATTTACTCGCTATAATATGCAGAAGCAGAGAGAAAGGAATTCAGTGCAGAAATATAAAGGAACATTGCTCTGAATGCCTGCAGATTTCTTTTTGCAGAAGTGAGCAGAAAAGATAGAAAGGGATCAGGATGCCATCAGGAGGCATTGTGTTCCATTTTGAGGCATGAATATCCTTTCTGAAGAAGGAAACTCTTTCTAACCAGACTTTGAATATAATGTTGAAAACATCAGAAATACATTTAATGTTGTGTGTTAACAAGTAAAACTGTGGATAAGTACTGTCTTCACTGAGACACTATGCAGATTTCAGTGTGATTCACCCACACTAAGGCATGAGCAAGAAAAGTAAAATGGTGTCATTCTGTATTGACAAAAAATGTACAAGTGAATGACATTTTCTTGTAATTCACTAATTAGCTGAGGAATAGGAAGGCAGTAAAAAGGTGTCAAGTGGGGACTGGGGAGAGAACCTCTACACTTAAACATTTTAATGGTATCTTTAGGTTCATTAGTTAGTTTTAGATATTAGTCAGAATGTTTCATAGATCACTCCTGCTATTTGTAACTGACTCATCAATTCATAGTCTAGATAAGTTTCTTCAGCTTCTACTTGCACAACCTTAGTTCAGAGGAGCTTTGTGTCTATAGAAATTCTTTCCACTGGAATTAGATTTGATTTATCCAGCTCAGAAATGAGGAAAAATCACAAAAAAAATAGATCATTGCATTAGAGAGATTTGGAAAGTTTTTCTAAAAGCAGAGCAGAAAGAGAACTTCCATCCTTCCCTCTATGAAACAGCTAACTCCTCTTGTTCACTTTATTCCATTAATTAAAATAGAATGACTCCTATAAAGAACTCACCTCCCTGTTCCTTCTCCACCTTTCACTGTTTCTTTGCTCCCCAAGAGAAAGCCCATGTGGATCTTCTTCAATACCCAAGAAGACAACCTCCTCTTGTCACTACTACCACAACTAAACAATAATAGGCAGCACCTTTAGAGATTGAGGAGGTATGGAATAATACCAGTGCTGTATATACACAAAGGAATTTCAAAAAGGGGGTGTTTCAATGTAAATAAGCATTATTGCACAGGTGTCAATTGCACAGGCTGTCCTGCCACAGAGCATTTCTCTTCAAAGCTCCTATATTCACTTGAGCAGTGCAGATGAAAGTGAAAATGTTTACAAGGTAGGTTAGAAGTGCTCTTTGTTGGTCACCTTAGGTTTGTCATAATAAATAGTTGTAAATATTTTCTGCTATTAGCAAACATTTTGCTTTTGATCTTTACCAAAAGGCCTCTCCTTGCAGGCAGAGGTCTAGTTTCCATGGGCCTTCTATGGGGCAGGAAGGATTCTGGACAGAGTTCCCCTCCTCCTTCCCTGCTGTACTAGGTGTTCCTTCCCAGTTCGGCCCTAAAGGACCAAAAGTGTGAGAGATCAAAGAATTTGCTGTCAAGGTCACTTATAGAATGCCTGTGTCTCTTTTGACAGCCTAAGAAGAATTAACTTTTCCTGGCTGGGTCCTCCCAGGAGTTGTGGTAAGCGTAACCCATCTGACCTGAGTTCAGATCCCAAGTGAAAGCAGCAATGCAGAGATAGCACATTTATTTTTTTTAATCTTAGATCTAAACAATTTTCACATCTCCTCCCAGTCTTCCTGGAAAAGGCTCAGATTCAATTTGATTTAAACACTGGGCAGAGGTTCAGTAAGACTGCATCCGAAACAGCAGTTATCCTGAGAAGAGAGAATCATGTTCAGAAGAAAAATAAAGCAGAATAAACAGTTGAAGAAACCTAAAGCCTCTTCCTACTCCCACCTCTATGAAATATCAGCAAGTGATTAGATTATATTTCTCCTACTCATTTTCTTTAATATAAGAAAGGGACACACATAGTTTAACTCCCAGCAGTAATACAGATTAGTCAGGAAAATACAGCTCCCTACTGGACTGTATTTACATTTAAACTATTAGATAAATGCTGAGCCAAAGCTCCCTCTCACTTATAAAAAGAAACCTACCAGTTATAACACAGCTTGGTTGTTAAATGAAAGCAGAATTTGTCCCAGTCTCTTCTATATGACCTGCAGTTTTGATATGCACTTCACAAAGGTCTGTCTTATCACCTTGGACACTTTTCTGAGAAAATATTCTCAGGTTTATGTAATCTTCACCCCCTCTTTCTCCAAACCTGTGACTCTCATCATGGCAGTTTGGCTTTGGCACAGATGCTGAAAACTATGTTAGATGAGGGAGAGAAAATTAATTCAATAGCATGGTGTGGATTAGCATGAAGGCTGCATTAGCACCCATGTGAGATAAGTTACTCAAGAATAGTAAAGCTTCAAGAAAATTATTAAGGTCATCCCAATACCTTCTCACTTCAACAGTTCTTGTAATAGGTCCAAAATATACCGTAAATGCTCATTTAAAACAATGAAACTATTTTTCTCAATAAGGATAAATCAATACCAAATGTATGACAATATTATTTAAGGAGATGGTAGTGCTTTTCCTAAAATATCTGCTTCTTGATTGATTTAGTTTAAATCTATCTCATGGAACAATAGTTCATTAAATGTCTTTTGCTAAAGTATCTTCAAAGGTATTGTAAAACAAAACCAATTAGTTTAGATACCTGTATAGTGTCTCTGTCCCCACTCTGTCTCTCCCTTCTCACTGTATATGTTTATTAAAAATGCATTTTCAAATGGCCTTCCAAGGCATTACCTAAAAAAAACTAATTCAGTAAGTGGAAGGCATTATGAGAACAACTGCAACCAAAGTCTTGCTTTAAACACAGATATTGAACCAGCAAGACAACCCTCTGCAGGGATGAACTGTAAATTTCAGGGGCACAGCATTGAAGGTAGACTCACCAAAGGAATTCCCTTTGAAACCTGCTGTTGACAGGATAATAGCAGTGCTGGCTCTTACAAGAGCAAGCCAGCATATAACTCACTATGAAAGCTGTGACATGCATTAGTTAAAATTAAAAAATCTTTGGTCAAAGCAAGGTGATGGATTCTCAGCTGACAACAGGATAAGTGGTAAGAATTCATATAATGATAGAAAGATTGAAGTTGGAAGGTGCCTTAAAGATCACCTAGTTACAATCCCCTGCCACTGGCAGAGACATCTCCCAGTAGGACCAGGTTGTTCAAAGCTCCATCCAACCTGATATTGAACACTGCCAGAAATGGGGTAGCCCCAGCTTCTCTGGGCAACCTGTGCCAGTGTCTCAGTACCATCATAGTAAAGTATTTCTTCCTATTGTCTAATCTAAATCTACTTTCTTTCAATTTAAAGCCATTTCCCATTTCTCCTATTCCTATGGACTTTGCAACTGTTCAGTCAGTGATCAGAGATATAAAAATTTCAGGCAGACACAGAACTTCTCTGGATCTGGACAGCATGATGGGAGAGGTTTCTGCATGGTTCATTTAAGTGGTATAAGAACAATAGCTGCAGTAAGTGCACATCAAGCTGATGTAAAAACCTCTTCTTAACTAGAAGTTGCAAGACTGGAACTTCAAACAGCAATTCTGGCTGGAGAGGAGAGAACCAATCTTGCAAGTTAAAGAAGATTCTCTCGCTAAAAGACAAATGTATTATCAAATTATTTTTTCCTGTTTCAAGCATAAAGCTATAATCTTTTAGGGTGCAATTGGCTTGCTCTGCACTTTCTATGTGCTGGTATGAACTAAAAGCAATGGGGTTTTTGTTATCTGCTAAATCTATAAACTTAAACATCCTTCTGTAACCCTCTTATGTATCTAAAATTAATATATTGTAGTGGAGTTGTAGCCAAAAACTATATAACCTCTCTTATTCAGTTTTAATCTATGAAAACAAGCCCTCAAAGTATGAAAATCTACTCTGACCTTTTGTATATAAGATATGCATGTATCACACTTGATGAATGAATGCCTAAACTCAGTGGTTTTTAGGAGGAAACTACTAATTATACTACAAGTCCCACTCTTTTAGTCTTTCAATCTTGAACAGTTTAAAAAAAAATCTACTTTTCCATGAGATAACAGTTTGCAACAGTTTTATTAACTTTACACGAATCTTTCCTATAATTCTTACAAGTATTGATTTCTCATCTAATTATCTTGTATCTTAGAATTCTTTCTTTGGAAAGGAAGCATGCTACTGTTAATCCTTTATTCACATAAAAAAAGTTTTTTAAATTTACACCAAACAAGATTGTGACTTAAAAAAAAATTCTTAAGTGTGGGTAATAACCACATTTCTTAATACTATCAATTAAAGTATAATACAGGAACTGTGAGATATATGTCAAGCACTGATCAGAAATGTAATGAACAGGGGTATCATGCAACATTTATATCAGCACTAGGTAATCTTAAATCAAAATGTTCAATATTTTCCTTATACAACTCTAGCCACACAGCTGAATTTCAACAAGTTGCTATGATGAGAATTCTCTTCCTATACCACCAAAGGGAACGGCAGCATGGCGGAGGCTGACAGGCAGCTCTGGAGCTTGTCAGTCCAGCCCTACTCTCAGCAGGATCAGCCAGAGCTGGCTGTTCAGGACCGTCTCCAGTCAGGTTTTGAATATCTTCAAGGATGGGGGCTCATCAGCAACTATCTCCATACCACTCTCACAGCACGAAAGCTTTTTCTAATGTTTAAATGGAATTTCCTGTATTTCAGTTTTTGCCCATTGCCTCTGTCCTGTCACTGGGCACTACTCAGAAGAGTCTGTTTCTCTCTTCTACACTCCTTGCATCAGGTATTTATGCACATGGGTAAGGTTTTCCTGAGCCTTCTCATGTCTGGGATAAACAGCCACTGCTCTCTATCTCTCCTGCTATGAGAGATACTTCAATGACTAAACACATTAGCATTCTTTTCAGAAGGTAGTGTAAGTATAACGTGTCCTTGTTGTACAGGAAGCAGAACTGGATGTTTCAATATACAAAATTCATACCTGTCTTTTGTGACGTGTTTTTTGCTTCATTAATAACTTTAAACAAGTAGAGCAATGGGAGAACCACATTTCATCTTTCCCTGTTTGACATGCTAAACTATTTCTCTAGCCTATATATAATATCTAGCAGAAATTCTTCTGAATCTTATAGCCTGCTACCAAGATATTATCCTGTGCAGAGATATCAATGATTGTTTGTTTGCTTTTTTGTTTGGGTTTGGTTTGGTTTTGCTTTTTCACAAAAAGTATCATTGTTATCACAAATGGCAGACGGCAGTTCATAATTCCATTTGAACTTTTTTGTCTTTCACGTTTTCTTTTAAACTTGATTCCCAGAACTTCTGTGTTCCAGTCCATTGTAATAGTAATATGAAGGTTAATGAGTTTATTGAATTTGTAGATAGTTTTCAGTTAACGGGAGAGTAGAATTCTTAGAAACAAATTACAGCTAAGATCTTCAGTTACCAGTGAGCACGTCTCTTAATTAGACAGTAATAACTATCTCCAACAGAAATGTATTCAGAAACTCACTCCAGAAGTGCTGTCTACTCATATCAGATACCATTTCTACTGCAGATGAATAAACACACTGTAGGAAAAATGTGAAAAGCTAAGACAGACAAAAAGCTCTGAGTAAGAAAAAGGTACTGAGATGTGAAGAAGCATAAAACCCAGTAGCACTGCACATGGTCCCTTTATGACACCAGTTAGGAGGTGATAAACATCTTCCCAAAAGAGCTGGCACATTCATTTAAATGACAATAACTATTTCCAGAAAATTGCTAGAAATGTGGAGTAAGGAGCAAAGGTAAACCAAAGTCACAGAACAGATGTGTGTACACACGTGTCTTTTTTTGCTAAGGCTTGATAAAGCAAACCTGGCACAACGAAGGCAATAGATTTTAACAAAATAATGAAGAATATTTTTAAGTCTTAAAGAATTGCAAAGCTATTTGAGCATAAAGTTATGTTTACTTATGTTATTCCCTCTCTCAAACTTCATAAAAATTCTAAAATAATAGGTGTCTCATTTAAGGCATTTGAATATGTGCAGCACTAGAGATATCATTACAGTTGTTTATTCTGCTGAGCTATTTTTGATCCTCAGTATTATGCTGTTTCAGTTTAAAATTATTTTACATCTATTCTCCAAGATTCGCCATGAAAAGAGTACTTTCTTTTACTTTTTTATTATTGAAGGTCTATTTTGTCCAAACTTTTTATAAAATTGAAATTTCTGTTCCTCAGGTAACAGTAATGCTGCTATTTTCAGCTATTTTAAATACAACTCCATATAAAAGAAATGATCAAAATACAATGAAATAGTTTAGTATGCACCATAAACCTATCTTTAATACCAGCTGTAGTTGGAAAATTTGATATTTAAAGTAAATTGTTTTTGCTTCTATATTTCATCAACATCTATAGCTATGCCATTACTGTTAGAATAATTATACATACTATAGTATTCATTTTTAAAGAAAAAAAATGCACATGTTTCAGTAGATAGGTTACTGCTAAAAATATTTCTATTTCTTTCGATTTTATTTTTCTTTCCAAAAAGACTAAATAAAAGGCAAATTTTTGCACCCTTAAAATATCTGGATTGTTTTTCTCAGACATCAACAGATCTAGCTGAAGATTAAAATACTGAGTTAACTAATTTTCTCTGTAGTTATTCACACATTTGTCTGCACATATATGCAGTCAGATGCCATAAATGTATCAGTCAATACAAAAGAAATCTGAGAACAAGAAGAAAATATGGTATATGATTTTTTTGTTCTTTTGCCAAGAAAAGTAGTTGTGCCAGATGCTAAAGCAGCTCAGTGTCAATGGTTTATGGAAGTTTATAATATAAAACACATTCTTCAGGATTTCAGCTCAATTTTTTGCCCTGATGTAATATTAATACTTTTATAAATATGGTTGATAAGATGCTGAACAACATTATTTCCAACTTAAACCTACTTCTTTCTCCCACAGTAAAATAGTGATGGCATTTAGCCCACTTGAGTCAATCATGGTTTTAAATGGAGCAGACTGTTAAATGTAAACCTAAAGAATCCTTTGAACTACTTCTTTAAAAGTTTTGTGCCCTGTAGTTTTTCCATGACAGTGCGTTCAAAGGGCAATACAGAGGAAGGTCATCAGTCCAAAAAAAACCCCAGAAAATTCAAGTTCAGATTCCAAATATTCCTTCCTCTCTAGATCCCAGATATATTGTCCTTTTTGTTCCATCCCATCATTATAACTGTTAAGCCATTACCATTTCCAGGGAGCCAGGGAGCAATCTATTGCAGAAAGCAACATATTCTGTCCTCCTAGTCCACTTGGAAAAGCATGTAGTAAAAAAAAAACCAAAGGGCCACTTCCAGTGTCAGAGGTTTGTGAGAGACAGGTTAGGAGCAACTAATATGAAAGACACAACATTGTAATGATGTACAGCTATTTTAGCAGGAATTTTAAATCTTGTTTTAAAACATTATGCAATGAGATAACAAATTGTGGATTAGTAAACTCACCAAAAAGAATAAATACTTAACTCTTTGTCTGGAAATAGGGTCTGGTCTGGTTGTGGGGTTTCTGTAGGAAGAAGAGAAAACAAACAATCAAAACACTATGTTTTGCTGCTATGAGTGAATATAGGGAGGTTAATATAACAGAGATAATTTGTTTTGGAGAATAAAAGCCAGCAGGAATAAGAGCCTCATTATGATGGTTGCTAAGAGAGTGCAAGATGGTGCATATCTACAGTACTTTACAAAGCAAATGTAAATTTTGTACTTAATGTAATCAGGAAGTGAAGTCTTCTCAGGGCCAACAATGTTAGATTTGAAGAAATTCAAGTTAATTTTATTTTCCATAATTCAGTGTGATTTCATTTTTTAGTGGCTAATGTGGAGATTTAAGATGAAAAGTACATGGTCAGTGTAAAATTAAAGTTTTAACAAAAGTGTCAAAATCCGTACTACAGTAAAACATTTCCGTACTGCCTTAGTGTCAAGTAAACAAGTCTTAAAATTAAGCTAGATGTTGCAGGAATACTTATTGTCAAGGTAAACTTAATTAAAATAAATAATGAGAGAAATCAGATAAAACATCTTCCACTGACTGAAAGATCATCCCTAAAATGTTACAGATTCAAGAAACGCAATAATGAAACCTTCATATTTTATGGCCATGACAGTACTAGCAATCTTTCTCTGTATAAAACATTCGTATGACACTAGCAGAATAGGTTTACTTGTAACAACGGTACTATCACATTAACACTGCACTGTTCTGATATTGTGTGCAGTTTTGCACAGAAACCTTGACACTGGGCTAATCTGATTAGTGTGTTGTGCTTTCTAGTGGCTTGGCTTTATTTTGACAGAATCCAGTAGTAACTGTGAAACTTTCCTTATAAACCCATCCGTGCATATTTTTTCATTGCAAAGCCTGTGTGATTCCAAAGACTCACTCTAAGCATAGCAATATATTGAAATTGTTAATGAACTGAAGAACTGTAAATGCAATGTTTGGAATCATTTTTAAGAATGTGACCCTGCAAACAAACAGCATGCTTAATTTTCATCTCTCCTCACATTTAAGTCACAGTCATATAGATTAAGAATATCAAGTCAAGGGAGGTGATGACACTGATGAAAGTGTGTCCTTTTATTTATGTTTATATATGTGTGTGCATGTGCATGTGTATACTATACACAAATATATAAACACATTATATTTATATAAACATATGTATATAACTACAATGGATATAGATATTGGAGCATTCGCATGAGAAGCAGGAGACTTAGATTCACTTAGTCCAGCTGGGATAAAGATCTAGTAGTCTTTGAATCCCACATCTCTCATGAGTCTTATATTTCAGTTCCTGGTCTAAGAAGTATTTCACAATTGACTATAAATAGCAAATGCAATGAATGTAGAGATAAGCCCTGTAGCCTGGTTAGGGTATTTTTCTGCTGTTCATCAGGCTGAGGAAAACTACACTCTTTTTTTTCATTTCCTAGGGAAGTATTGAAACAGCAGTTAAGAAGGAAGCTATCATGAATTCCTCCTGGATGCAGAAATGTCTTCTTCAGTACAGCACTCCTACTGCCATACAGGCTGGCTTTAAGGTGCCTGCTGCTTTGGCACCATCCAAATTGACCCCTGAGGTGAGCACAGTCCCTATGGGCAGGGGTGAGCACCCAGCTTAGACTTCTTTGGAGACCTTCACATGCAGGCACTTCTCCCAGCTGGACTATCAAAAAAGTAAAGCTAGAATATCTAAATAGCATTTGTGGGAACAAATATTTAGTTTTGAAGCTATATCAAAGACAGTGTGACCATCTAAGAAAAATACCCTTGTGAGGGTCTTGATTTCCTGGAACTAAAAGTTCACATGACCTGTTTCTGACATCTTTTTACTGCTGTTTATCCCCAGTTAGTATACGACAAGACTTCATCCTTAAATGCAAGATTACAATTTTCACTGTGGAGAGCAGGGATCTAGAAAGTAAATGCTTTGGTTTTAATATATATATCTCTCTCAAATTTAACCCAGTCTTTGTAGGGACCCTTGCACTGTGGAGCACAGCCCTGAAGCCGAGATCCCCTGGGAAAAGCCCCTGCTTCGTGCTCCATATCTACATGTTAGTCCCCAAATTAGCCTATGATACTTGAATGCCTGTTTCTGCAGAACATAAACTACTTGTATATATCTCTGCTTTTGATGTTACCATGCCAAAACCTGATATTCTAAGTTGAAGGCAAAATAAACTAACAACTTTTTTAAAAGAATGGACATATATCATGCTAATTACTGTAACTCCTCAGTACCAAAAATTGCACTTGCTTTTGAGTTTTTGTTACTTGTTTTTATAAATTATGATAGATCTCACATGTCCTTCATCTTAATTATTTCAATATATTCCATCCATATGGCTTTCATTCGTGTCATTTATTTTACAAATGAATAGTGCATATGTTGCCATTTTGCTGCATCCAACAGCAATAATTCTGTTCAATATGCAACTGAACGCTGCATACACAGCTATTTCCATTTAGATAATTTACTCCAGAATTATCTAGTTTTACAGGTATTACAATAGACTGTGTTTAAATAGACAATGGTAAAATCTTGGGATTTTTGCAATAACATCAAGTTTTCATCGGCACTTCAGATTTTACTTCCCGGTGTGACAGAAACCGAGTGGTTAAGTACTTTTCTTTTCTGGGAATAGCATATGCTGCTGGTACTAGTAGAAGAGAATTTTTTATTCATGCTATGCCACATAAAAATTGGAATTCTAACCCTTCAGATTCAAGCTTAATATAAGATTCAGTACAAATATTTAAATCTACTGCGGAAATATTTATGTCATCCAATTCTAGTTACTCATCCTAGTATCTAAGCTACCTTGACAGCAAATGGAATTCTTAATTTCTCTCTAACTCACCAAGAGGCCTATCATTTTCTGTCAACCATATAGAAAGCAGTTTTATCTGAGGTGGTTCAAAGAATGCATGAGGAGCTTTGTGCTGAAACAGGTCATGCTGCTGTCATTGCTGTTGACATATTACCCTTGTGTTTGTAGCTCAGTCTCTTGGCACTTCTTAAATGTGCTAGAACTGCAACGGTCTGGTAAAACAGACATCTCTTCTAATATCTGACCTAGCAGAGAATATTGGAACACTAAAAGTTCATGGCTAGCTGGACACTTCATTATCACATAATAGCTACATAAACAGAAAAAGTAAAAGCCGGCTAGATCTGCAGCTGCTGTAAATCAGAACTACTCCACTGGTTTCAATAAAATGACACCCAGTTATCTGAGCCAACAAACTTTAAAACCCTCATTCTATAAAGAATATCTAAATCACAAGTGCACTTTCTGTGGGGCCTGATCTCATCTACTCAGTATAGCCTCACCACTCAAAATAAATTAGAGGTCCCTCTTCAGATGAACAAGGTGTAACAGGATAAATAATCACATGACCAAAATATAATTTACCTCAAAATAACGAATGTTACAGCATTTTCATTACTGACTATTGAAGAAAAGGCAATGCTTGAGTCCTGTCCACCACACTACAACTTTTCAGGAGCTATAGAAGTACAACAACTGGTCTTTCTGTACAGTTTGAAACTTAGATCTTGAGACCTGACTTAATGGTATCTAATCATTTTCTGGAAGTTCTGGCCTGGTGCACCAGCAGGCAGTGTTCAACTATCAATGAAATGCCTTTACAGGATTTTGGGGAAGCATGATCAGAAACAGCTCTTCACCCTTTTTGCAGGTGTGGTACTGGTTCTTGAAGTACTTCTTGTAAAGACATGGGTAGAAGCATTTGTAAGTAAGGCAGATGGCTTTCTGAAATATTAGCATCATCCCTGGTTTTGGCTAGATGTAGAGGGTCACTGGGTACTGCTGACTCTGCAGGAATGTGTCAGCCTTGTCATTCAAGCTAAGATGACCTCAGCCCTTGTTCTCCCAGGGAAATAGCTTCTCAGAGCACTTGTCTATGTCATCTTCCCAGGCAGCCTAGGATTGGAGTCGTCATGAATTGAAGAGGCACAGCTTCAGAAGGCAGCAGGCTGTTCAGTTGTCTAAGGAGGAGAAAAAAACACCTAGAAAGTAAAAGTAAAAAAAAAAAAGAAAACTTAATTTTAGGTCACACAGAAGGGAGTTTATCAGAATTCTCTCTTCCAGTTAACACTTTCCATAGTTTGAATAAAAGTAAGCATGCAAGCAAACATGAAAATCCCCTGGTAAAACTCAATTATACAGTCAGTTTCACTTATGCCTCCACTTGCTCTCAATGAGTGTATGCACATGATGAGTTACATCAATGTATGGCACACTATTTAACAAGATTTCTCCTTGAATCTGTCTATATTCTGAGAAGGATTTTTCTGAAGGGTGTGGATGCTTTTTAAGGGTTGGAAATCTCCCCTGGGAAGTTTTCATGTCAACTAAACAATCTCTGGAAGAGCACAAGTGTTCTGCATTAGAGTTTCTACATACGCTTATTCATGCACAAACATAATTACCACATTTACTTCTCTCACGTATGTTTTTTTCCTTTGGACTTCAGACTCCAAAATATTTTTGCTAGCAAAACTTTACAAATACTTCCAAGTTCGAGTCTCTGAGATTATTGCTCTCCCCCAAAAAAGACACTACCAGTGCCAACAGAGTTCATGGATGACTGGATGTTATTAAAGTTGGAATTTATCTTTTTTTTTTTTTTTTCTGATGATACTGACAGCTCAGTATGAAGAATTGAAAAATAATCTTTTAATTTCTTTATTTTTTTATCTACCTATTTGAACTTTGAAAATTTCAATTAGTTTGATTGCTGCCGGATTTATCATTTCTACTTAAATCTTTGTTGAAAAGAAAGGAGGATTTATTCCATGTTCTGTGTAAAGTACTGCCTCATTATTGTCCCAGCAATTGTTAGTGCACATTTACAGTATTCTCTCAGTTCTGAAAAGTGATTACTTGAAGAGAGTATTTGCATGGCACATTATGACTTAGACCAAATCAGTTCTTGCTTCTCTCATTTCCATCTCCCACTAAGTACATCAGGTCTTTGATTTGAGCCTGCATGCTACAATTGCTGTTTTAAATTTCCATAACAGAGATCTCCGCATTGCAACAAGCTTCATTCAAACCAGGATACTAATGTGATTCTGTTAACTGACTACAAACACCTCTGACAGCTTCTTGGTTCATTGCCAGTCACAGTGCTGTGGAAGATTCCTTCTTAGAAGTCACACCAGTGTTCTGCACTCCACCACCTGCTAGTGATGGCTCCTTGCATGCCTGGGTCTGCTGTCCCTTGTGCCATGCTCAAGAGGCGGCAGGGCTGAGCATGATGGTGTAGTGCTGGCTGTTCAGCATTTTGCTTGTTGTGATAACAATGTTCCATAAAGCAATGTCTCTTGATGTGAAGTCTCCTCAATTTAACAGCAAAGAAACAAGACAGCTTCTTCACTAGAAACAAAACGGAGCTGAGAAAAGCGTATTTGGCTAAGTTACAATGATGCTACTAACCTTAGCACTGAATATATTGTTTCAGACCTCCTGTCTTCAGTTCATTAGTCAAAACTCTTTTGACACAAGCATGGTCTTGGTATGCTTCTATCTCACAGCCCTTGTTTCTGTCAGTTTTGATGCTGTTCCTGTGTATAAAATCAAACTGAGTCTTGTTTTACAATCCCAGTGTTGTCTGTGGAATCTGAGCAGTCCAAGAGCTGCATTAGCAATGTTATTCTTCTCTATGGTCACTGTCACACTCAATTTAGCTCCAGTTTTATTTTTCACCATAAAAGAGCATTCATGGACACAGTAATTCTGTTACCACAATGATCTCAGAACCAGTAAAGGACATTAATGAATTAATAAAGAAGTACATGGCTTAGTTTACAGTCCCTGGAGGATGCTTTGCCTGAGGTGGGATGACTACAGGCTTTTTCAGTAAATGTCCAGTCCTGGGGCTAACCACAATTCAGTGGGCTGTCTGAGTGTGGTCTGCTTTGGTTGGACATCAACTCACAGGTTATCAGGGGCTCAGAGTCCTCAAGCAATGGCAGGAGAGAATAGACTGTGCAGAGGGCTCTGGGAAGGAATTGCAGACTGAACTTTGCTGATAAGGAGAGCTCTGTTTAGAAGAGGTGCAATAGGATAAAACAGTTCCCCAATCCTCAGTGAAATACACTTTCCAGCTGTTGTAAAACACAGATTGAAAACACATGCTCATGACCATCTGTCTGTCCATCTAGTGATAGATAAATACTGTTCTGCATGAGAGTCCAGCATTTTGCTATGCCTCTATGAGAAGATTGTCATCTTACTGGCAGTCAAAAAGTAAGCATTTTGTCCCTTAGCTGTCTGTGGGTGCCTCCTGCTCTTGGGTGCTCTGTCACTTTGAATCCCCTGTTGCTTGCAGTAGAAGAGGGAGGGCAAAAATGGCTTGGCATTTGACCAAGTCTCTGGCTGAAATTAACGATGGCTCAGAGGCTGGTATGGTAGAAAGAGCCTTTTATGGCTTGTCTTCATCAGGGAGAATAGAAAAGTTGGTATAATTATATGACAGGAAGGCACAAAATATATCAGGTTATGAATAACTTCTATGAACTGTTACTGTATTGCTGGGACTAGAAATAAGAGCCACGTTATTATATGGTCAGTCGGTCTTCCTTTGGCATCAGTAAAGACTCAGGCATAAGACTGGTAAAAGACAAATGAAAACCAAAGCCACTACCTTCCTGTTTTCATATAATATATATATATATATATATATATATATGATGCATGTAATCTAAAACCAACTGAAATAATGCATAAAAAGATACAGTATCAATGAGACAAACTCATGGTCAAGGCCTTATTGTGCTGTTCATTGTACAAGCAAAGGACAAGATATCAATTCCTGCTTAAAAAGTGCAAGGCAGACAGTCATTACAGAGTACCTCCACCCTACTTGTTTGTAAGGCATCCATAAGAGGGAACTGTGGGAAAATGGGTGAAAATGCTCCATACCTCTAGTAAGTTAAAAAGTAATATTTTATGTGTTCTTCCTCATCCTTTTCATGTTAGGAACATGAGCTTTATAAAGTGAGCAGTAAAAACTGGAACTCTCCTATTTCACTCTACTGCAATCTCCGGTTTTTTATTTCCAACATTTTTCCTCCTTCTGAAATACAGCAAAAGTGATCATTTAGCAGTCACTTTCTCCAGGAATCCAACATTCTAGTCTTTTCCACAGATTTTGGACCAGGAGAACTGTGAATAAAGCCACATCTTAAGAGCCTGACATATGGGACATGATGGCAGAGTGCTGGATTCTCTAGATGGGAGGAGGCTGAGTTGGCAGTTGTGTATTGAACTGGCAAGAGAAGCCTTTCAGAAAAGTTGAGGAGGTTGCAATGATGAATGCATAAATGTGAATTTGCAAATGGAGAGTTGACTCCAACCCTTGCTCTGGCTATCCTTTGAAGCTTTGGTTAATTCACTGATCAATCCCTTTCTGTCCCTCAGTTGTCCATCTGTGAAATCATCCACTCATATCGTTCTTTTGGTCTTTAGGGTCTTCAGCGGAAAATTTATCTTGTGTGATTGTCATTTTAGACAGAAGATGGTTTAGGCAACAAAGTGATACTGTCTATCTCCTCTCTTCCATTTTCCAAGCGCCAATTAAAAAAATCAAACAAAATAAAAAACCCAAAAGGTACAGAAATCTAGAAATTGCAGAACTGAAGTTCCTGTATATATCTACATTATCATATTTTTTTAATAATGCAATCCTTTTTTCATAGGTCTTCACCATTGTTAAACGCAATGGAGGTCATGTAAACATAAACCTTAGAGTGACATTTTTTTTTGTGGATGTGTTTGTATCTAGGTATTGAAGGCAGAAGAAACCTAGAGGATTGGGTTTTGAATAGACATCTAATTTTAAACAGTAGCACAAATTGATTAAGTTAAAATTTATTCTAAATTACAAAGTGACCTTAGGTAGTATGATGTGTATATTCATTTTGCAGAAACCATTTTGTAGAGAAAAACATTCTTTAAACCCTATGATCCCTATACCAGGAACTTTTTTCAGTTCAATCTCTGGAGCTCTCAGTACCATACAGGCATTATATTGGTGAATGAATAATAACAAAACAATGCTTCATTTTCTTATGAGTTATTATTAGCATAAAGTAGTAATATTTCATGGTAAACAAATTGTTCTTTCTGCTGTACTATCAGCCAGTGCAGAAACTTGACAAAAACAACTGACAGATTCATGTTTCAGAACTTCATTCAAAATCAAGCCATAGCTAAGAAGGCTTTCAGTTTTTAAGGGATATTTTTTCCTGCTGTTGTTCTATAGAATATGAATAAAAAACTCAGGGGAGGAATTCTTAACAGATGGTTACCATTTCAGCCTCAGATGGCAGAAAGCCCTAGAACCAAGCAATCACAGTGTTCTTTGATGCAGAACCAGCTGAACAGATTTTAATAATTTCTTCCAAATTGGAGACACCTGGCCCCCCAGAAAGTGCTACAAGCTATATGATGGAGGTGTGCAACAGAAATAGATTGTTGATGTCACTAGCAAGTTTTTGGAGACAAAATTATGAGCAATAGGAAATAATTATAAAATTGCCTTTTCTTGTTTTTTTTACTATGAATGCAATGAAACATTGAAAATGGCCCAGTGAAATAATTTCTAAATATACTCTGAGGTAAGATTGTATTGTTTTGATTTTCTGTTACTGCAAATGCTATTCCTCTCTTCAAAGAATGCTGTACAGAATACAGATACTTAACAACACCAGCTTTTATTGCTCACCTTTATAGAGCTCAGGGGTCTAACCCAGAAAGGATCCGGAAGCACATATAAAATGTTACTTTGTCTTACTTTTATTTTCTTTTCTTGATATAACTCCTGGCTTTGGAAGACTTAAAAATATTCCTTGAGATGAAATAGGTTCCTAAAAGAAGCCATTAGGCCAAACCCACTGGTATGACACTTCCATGGCAGCTCTCCTGCATGGAGATGAAGAGGAAGGGACAGCTGAGCTATTGCTAAAATTTAGCCTCATCTGAATCATTGTCAAATTATTCCACTCATTCATTGAACTCTGTCTCTGCTATTATATCATGTCTACCTCATACTCATCAAAATCATGCCCATGTCTCTAGTACCAGTGAGCTAAAGCAAGGTAATTTAATGTTTCTGGCATCTAATATTAGCACTGTGTGTGGTATGAGTACTCTGCAGGGCATCTGGTAAATCTGTTTGCTCTGACGGTCAACAGCTCTGGTCTAATGACACAATAGTGCTTGGCAAGGTTGAGAAATTGTAAAGGAATTTTATAATGTGGTTCCTGGATTTCATAATCCAGGAATTCCCCTCCAACCCTGCTGTCCAGTTTTTCTTAAAACTTCTCTCTTTCTTAGTATAATATATAATATAATTGTGCCTGTGTTTGTAGAATATCATGTATTCTCTGGAGTTTGAAGTATGAGTATAGGAGTACAGGAGAGGCTGTACAAAATGCTAAATATTTCAAGTGAATCTCATGAATTAATTTCGCTGAGTTTATAAATTTCAGTGTGTCCATTGAACCCATCTTTGGCAAACTTACCAAGGTCCTCTGTGCTAAAGAAACAAATAATACACCCTCCTCCGCCCAGGCACTGGAATAGCATTGCTGAAGACTACAGGTTTTTAAAAGGAACAAAAAGCACAAATAATATAGCTTATTTTCTCAGTTGGGAGTACTTTGAAGCATTATGAAACAGGGTAATTAAAAGTAAGTGGGAAGAAATGTCATTATCTTATGAAATGATATCTCTTAATCAAAACTGACCATTTAAACAGCAAAAGCTTACAGCCCAAGGCTTTCTCTATGTACACAGTATGACCAAGAGGATTCACATTTGAGCTTGGCTACTTTAATGTGTTTAGAATCAGATTTCAGTTTCATGAAAATCAAAATAGCACTCTATGCATAAGATACACAAACTCAGTACAGGCATTAAACGTTATGTTTTTTCTTATCCAAATTGTATTTGACTGATTTATGTTAAGTTATCATATAAAATAGCATTTTACAATGTATATCTGGAAAAGTTATGCATAAAATTGAAGACAGTAAACATTATAATGCAATAATTCAGTTTTAGTTTGACATTTGGGAATTAGTTCCATTTAAGTGGACTGCTTTTTATAATATGATCCATTCAATTGCATGATTTTCCTACTCATTGGAACAACCTCAGTAACACAGTAGATTTGTGCTCAGGGCATTGTAACTTAATTTGATGTTTTTGTTTTCTACCAAAAAAAAAAATCAGTAGAATTAAATGTATTTGTGACTATTTTCACTGTCAGAACATAGTGAGGCTAGAGGGCAAGCAAGCACCTCATTTCATTCCAATGTCTTGTAGAGTACTTTCATATAACAGGCAAAATGTATAAAAATATTTAAGAAGTTACACTTTAGTCTCTTTTCAGGCCATTGTTCACCTTCACTGTAAATAGACAAACAAAACAGGAAAACTGGCTGGAGAAACAGTTCGTCTGTAGTCCTCCTAATTTCTTCAAACTCTTCCTCAGCATTTGTTACTTTATTGTTTAATGTTTTTCTTCCACCCTTGCAGTTTCTGTAAAGTAAGTTAGAGTGGTTTGTTTCGCAGGGTTGGACATTTCAAGATTGCAGGATGGCAAGACCCAGATGATGTCAGACACTTTTCATTATTAAGTGCCATGATACTGCAGAAGCAGAGAGTTAAAGATGAATGTCTGCTCTTCCTGATGCATTTGGAAACGCCCATTAAGAGTGAAAGCGTTATGAGCAATTGGTGATTTGTTCTGTGAATGAGATACAGTTAATCAAGCTTTCAGCTTGAAGCACGGTTTCACTTCAAAAATAAGTGAAGGAGGGAGAGGTTGAAAAACAAACTTCTTTGTGCCTTTGCAGCACCTCGGATTGGTCAAGATAACTGGAAAACTGTTGTCCTAGGCAGGTGATAAGCACAGAAGGAGTGGAAGAAGATTTATGCCTTAATTAGGAAATACAATTGTAGTTGTTATTGTGTACTTGCTACAAAAATAAGAGCTTCTACTGCCTGTGAAATCTGTCGAAGCTGTTAAACTAGAGCAAAGACAGAAGTAAAAAAACATATAAAGGTGCTTGCATTATTTGTGTTATGGTATTATTTTATTATGGTATTATTTTGTTATGAAATAGATATTGTGACTGGCAAATAATCCTGATTTCATTTTAAAGAACTAAACTAATTACTAAAGAACCTCTGTTAGATAACATTATAATATGGGCAAATAAATGTATGTTAAAATTCTAGGACAACATTTGTATAAGATCAGAGTATGAACTATTAAACTGCACAATTATTAGCTTGTTTAATTTCATCCATTAGTTACCTTATTAGTTTTTGCTCTTGTGAGACCTCACTTGGAGTACTGTGTACAGTTCTGATGTTCTCAACATAAAAAGGACATGGAACTGTTGGAACAAGTCCAGAGGAGGGCCACAAGGATGATCAGGGGACTGGAGCACCTTCTATAGGAAGATAGAAAGTTGGGACTGTTCAGCCTGGAGAAGAAAAGGCTGCATGGAGACCTCATAGCAGTCTTCCAGTATCTGAGGGTGGCCTATAAGGATGTTGGGGAGGGACTATTCGTTAAGGACTGTAGTGATAGAAAAGGGGTGAAATTAAAACTGTGACATATTCCTGTCCTATAGGAATATAGTAGGGAATGCATATTCATCCATATAGCAAGCATGAAATGAAACACTACTGGTCAAGAAATGTATTTTGGTTTTTATTGTGGTGTTTTTATTACTATAACTGTCGATGAATCTAGCCACAGCATTAAAGGTGGCAGCAGGGTACTGCCATGCACCCTGATTTTCTACTATAAATTCCTGACACTCCAGCATGGGCAGCAGAACAGGATATTCAGCACAGCTCTAGTACTCTGACAGCACCATTTCTGAAGCTGTCTGTTGTGAGTTGATTAGCTATGAGCTGTGATGGCTGAGGAGAGGGCAGACCAAATTTTCAGACATACCTTCTATCTCATTATGATTTTCATCGCACAATCATTTAGGACAGTTGAAGGTGGCTTAACACTGATACCTAATATAAGAAAGCCCTAACTTCTGAAGCAGGAGATTCAGATTCAGAAGCAATCTTGATATGAGCTCCTGTGTCCAGCTCTAGCAAAACTGCATGAAAGAACAAACATCTGTATTTTTGCTTCTATGAGCTGAGGCCCCTTGGAGTCCTCTAGCCACCTTATGAAATTTTCAGCAGCCCAAACAGTGGTGATAAACTTCAGTGAAAACATATCTGTTACTTATTGGCATTTAAAACAGCTAGAGAGCATTATTTGGCAGTAAACTTACTGTGCTTCAACAGTAAACATGCTTTAGTAAATAACACATGCTTGTAAAACATCAGTGTATTACACAAATTTAAAGACTGAAGGAATTGTTAAAAATAAGCTTGGACTTAATAAAACCATTTTAGGTCTAAATCTCTAATTAAACTGCTGTACCCAATTTAGCACAACTTCAAACTCTTCCCTCCATGCCTTCTTTTACAACTGTATCACATTCCACCACACAACGAAAATCTCTGTTGATAGTGTTTGATATTCTTTAGCCTAGTAGAGCCAAGTATAACTAAATCATATTTTCATTATATTTCACATTCTGCTTACATATTTGTACTATGTGACTAAGTTTCACTAGAAAAACAGTCAGTGTACCCAGAAACAGAACTAGAATACAGAGTAAATTAAAAAGCTTGTTTCAATAATGTAATTTATATAGACTAAAACAATGTAAATCTTAGACTGCCATGCCCTTCCTGGTTTCTCAGAACAGCACCTACTGGTGTCCGCTGCTGCACAAAATAATATTTGTATAGGTTTCTTCAACTCTGGCCTTAGTTATAAATATATCAATAGATTTTAATTTAAAATATATTTATAGCATTCATGTGTGGTTTCCATGACTTTCCCAATTCAGTCACACTTTTGTCTCCTCTTTATATAAATGTCCTTTGTCATTTGCTTATCATAATCTGCATAGAATAATTCTATCACAGCCTATTCAGATAGAGCTGAACCTTTTAAGAAAAGTGATCTATAAATCCCACATGGAACCAACGGGGAGATAATGGTACAAAAATTTTTGCCTACTTCTCTTACCAGATGGTACTTTGAATCCCCAGTATTGTTTAGGAAGTTATTCCTTGAAGTTTTTAAAGAAAGGTGGGAATATTTAGTCTTATAATGTGGACATTTCCATTGGGCAGGCTAACTATAAGACATGCTTGGCAGTTATTCAATTGGATTATAACCTGAACAAGCAGTTGTTGGGATGGACAATAGATACTTTAGTTCTTATTCTGATACTGTCACTGATTTGCTATCTTTCTCTGAAAAGATCGTGTTATCTCTTTATTGGTTCCTTTTCTAATTTTTGTCTGCCTTGGTTGTTGTTTTTTTTTTTTTAACCTCATGAGGGTTGCGACTGTCACATTCTAGCAGATTGTGAAGTACTTCACATAACCCTGTCACTGTCCCCATACAGGATCAGTACCATTCCTGTAGTACCATATGCAAACATCTGGGAATTCTCAAAATTAAATATCAGAGATATGAAAGTATTAAAAATTGTTTTTTTTTCAAGTCTGTCACTGAGAATTAGTTTTTTTCCTGTGATATTTCAAAAGATAGTTGCTGTGTTAGAGGATAGTATCCAGTTAACATGACATCCACAAACTGTCAGTCATTAAAAATGTCCCTTTTTCATGACAGAGTCCTCGACAGAATGGTCTCTGAAGCTTCTGCTGGATAACGGAAAAGAAACAAATAACTACAAAACACAGTGCTAAGGTCTGGACATGGGATACTTCATCATACTAAACAGGTAATACTTGTGTAAAGAATTGCCTGACTCAACATTTCAGGAAAAGACAGTACCTCATATGGAAAACAAATGTGTCATTCTGCTATTCAAATCTGATGATTCAAGTGCCAACTGAAATAAAAATGCACATCCCCAATCCTTTGTCAAGAGGATTACGCTGTTCCAAGCATCAGCCTGAATGGGCAACAGATGCACAGAACACAGGAAAGATTCTGATTTTTTTCTGGGTTTAATGGCATTTTCAGGGTACTCCACAAAAAAACCCACAAAAAAAACAAACAAAAAAAACCTCAATAAACAACCAAAACCAGATGAATTACCAACTGAGCACAACCTTAAGCTGTATAAAGTAACAGAGTGTGTGTGCTGGTAGATATAAGGACAGCCTACCATGTTATATTTGGAGTGAGAAAAACAGCTAAATATATAAATATATAAATATATAAATAAATACATAAATATATAAATATATAAATTTGTGCCCCACAGAAATAATGATTAGACTAAATTTAGATTTGTTTTCTCCTCTGAGCTGCCCTGAAGAACTTCCTTAAATTTTCCAGAAGATATGTGAGGTGTCTCTGACAACAAATCTGTCTCTTTGATCAAAATGAGTCATTATAGATGGAGCAAGAAGAAAACAGTCTATTAATTCTAGCAGTAATTTCATTTATCAATTAAACCCCTGAAAGCAAGATACCTAAATTTGTGGAACAGAATGGTTTATGGCCAAGGGAATGCAATAAACTATAGTGCCACCCTCATGCTCTTACCTAACTTCATGTGATCGGTTTACCCTAAAAGGGGAATTTCAGATAGCAGACTTCGAGATGTCTGTCATTTGGCAAATTGGTTTCAAAAACCTAGAATGCACTACATTCAAACCCTGGTATCCTTGTCAATACAAAGTCTCAGCTCACTGGGACTTGTGGGCACCTGGGCTCTTGGTAGGTATTTTAGTCTTTGGGTCGTTGTGCTCAAAGTAACTTTGGCTTGCTGGAAATTCAAGTGCTTCCCATCACATCAGCAGTGGAAGCACATGGTTTTGCACGATTTAAATCTTGGGTTTAAATGCCTCACCTTAGCTTCAACCCTTGTGTGCTCTCCTACAGGAAATACTTTAGCAGCAGAAGCTGGGACCAGTCTGACATCTGTCCAGAATTCCCAGAAATAATAATATTTTATTACATTTTAGAGAACTCACAGCAAGTTTCCTGCTACACAACTGCTTAGGACAGGTGGACACCAGGCTGCAATAAAACACTATTATTAAGTTTTTAGTAAATTGGATCCTACATGGTGATTATTACATTTTAATTACTATAATTATTTTACAGGTATTTCAGACATAAATTGTGTCATCACAACTGTGTCACTTATTATTTAATTGCAATAAAGATGCCTTACATATTTTTCTCTCTTGGAAGAAAATCCTCCCCCATGCCCTCCTAAAATTTACACAACATTTATATAGAATTTACTACTCACACTGGAATTGTAGCTTAAAAGATTGGCCAGCTGGCTATGACTGAGCTCTTGCTTCTGTCAGAGAGAAAAAGGTCAAAAATTTGAATATAAGCGTTTCATATTATCGATATTATAGACTAGATTAAAAACTTCTTTTTTACCTTTCATTTCCCACTGCAAAAGATAAAAATACAGATTATAAACCATTATGTCCTCTGGATCATATTAAAATTGATTTTCTCAAGCATACACTCTCTTAATAGCCATTTATTTATATATATATATTTAATATTAATAGTAAAACTTAAGTATTTGTTTACCATATGCCATATTTAGCATTACTACAATTCATTACCTGCTGCAGAGATGAATAATATTTAAAGAAAATTCATATTAGCTAACATAGCTCTGATTAGATGCCTACGTGGTCTATTCTCCAAACTAGTAATATAATTTTTTTAATATATACTTATTTCAAGTTCTAACATTGCAAGAGTCATAGCCTATTTTGGTGACCAAAGTTCACTAGATGATAACAGTAAAAGGTACAACTGCTTCAGCATTTTAGGGGGATGTAGCCAAAGATTATTTTATGGCATTTCATAAAGAAACATAGCAGGTGAGTGTGTTTTACAAAAGTTTGGGAGAGAGCTTGGTTGGAGTACTACAGCAGGTCTACCTATGTTATGGCTTTACATGTATGCATGGTCTCTGAGGGTTTGCATCGTGAAGAAATGCTTAAGTGATGCTCCTTAGCATTTGTTTATAACAAATCCCAATCCATCTTTTATTCATATAATTTATGGGGTTTCTTTATAGTGCTTAGTGATAGAACCCCCTTCTTACAGGGTAGAATGGAAAACATAGCAATATTAAAACCAAAAGGGTTAAAGCATTAAAGCATTTATTCAGTGCACTGCTGACATCTTTTACTCCAAGTATTTACCTCCAGTTATACTGTTTATAAAACAAAGCACTGTTCTCACCTCCTTGACGTTTTCAAGCTATTTTCATACACTACTGCAAAGCTGTAGAAATAAACAGATTTCCAGCTTTTTCCCAGAAAGAGTTAAAATGTTGATTAAGAGTTATCTAAGTTAAACACAGTGAAGCAAATTTCTGTTCATGGCTATGTGCAATTATGATTTAATAGAAGGTAAATTTTCAGCAATAAAGAGAAAGAATAAAAAACCCTTTTGCAAGAGTTATAGCATGACTATAGTTCTGGAAATATGTAAAGCAATGAACAAGCTATGCCATATTCCTCTGTTAGAGATACCACCTCAAAGATAAAGCAACAATCATAGTTCTGTGTATGTTACTCTGTCTCCCTGTTTGCAATCTATACACCAATCTGGAGTTAAATGATGGAAGATTTTGTTGTTTAGATACAAAAGTTTTGGTTTTCCTTCAGAAGACAAGAATGCCACAAGCCGCTGGTGATAGAACTTTACCAGATTTCCTCACTGTCAGCTCCACCCTGAAACAGGGTTTGGCACTTGTCATATTATAATTGATCATATTTACATTTACACATGCATATGTATTTACTAAGATAAATAGAATATTGCTGCCTAAGTCAACAAACAGACATTCATTGGTCTCCGAACTCTATCTTTCCTTAAGAAAAGTGGTTTAAATTATTTCCATATAAATAATTTTTGTACTCACATGCAAATGAGTATAACTGAAAAATAAAACCCAACTATGACAATGTAACTTGTAATGAGGTTACAAGAACAGAAAACAGCTAAAAGAAAGTTAATACCATGCATATGTATCGGGAAATTCTAAAAGTTGAATATCATACCTTCTTTTGACAATTGATGGGCTTTAATTAACAGATAGGTTTGATTGTGTTTTAAGTTCTCTGAATGTGGTTTTGTTTTTCTTAGTTATATTATTACTGTTATTAACTTGGGCAAAGGCTGAACCCATGACATACTTACACAGGAATGAAGGCATGGTACTCTGCCAAGTAGAGTCTTTCTTAATTAAAAAAGTCTATATTTTTTTTCTGAAAATGCTGACAAAACAATGCAAATGCTAGACAAAAATGGCAGTTTTAAATAAAACTAACAGTAGAAAAAGATAAAAATAATATGGAAATGTCTGTTCAAGGCAAATACTGAAACTACCAAACTGCTGACAGGTTCAACAACATATAGAATGAGTCACTGTATTAAAGGCCTGATGCTACTGAAATCTATAGAAAGAATTTCAAAGAATTTTGAGAACTTTGGACATGATCCAAAAGATAAACTGATACTCCTAGGAGACAATTTTTTCACACCTCTCTTGGACTGTCATTTAGACTTTCATTGGATATGTCATTTATCTCAGTACTAATGAAAGAACTAGTAGCGATCACTTAGCAAGCAGCAATTATATTTCATTCTAACAATTATCACAGAAATACCGTACTTTTCATAAGACTGGGTGTTTCTTCACCGCAAGTATTTAATAACAACCAATCTTGCAATGCTTAGTAGATTAAATGGCTTTCTTCAAATACATCTAGGAAGTAGCCATAGCTCTTTCTGTAGAAGTATTTGCCTTTAAAATGACTCTTTAATTGTTTGTTGTTTCAGCCTTAAAGTCTACAAGTAGCAGAGAATATAATCTGAGCTTCTGGTCTTTCATTAGTACTGATGGGGATCGTACTGAAGACTGAACTTGTATTCTTGTTTGGTAAAGATTGTTATCAACCATAATGTTAAACTCAGGTCAGTAAGGAAAGAGCTTTGCTGACTGAGGGTCTCAGATTTGCTTTCTTTATATGAAGAATGTCCTTGAAAACATTTTTATGTTATCATTATGCTCACTGTAAACCACCAGCCTTCAGTTTTAAAGTTTAAAAGCTGACAAGTTGGGGCTTTGAAGCTGCCACCAAACTGTTTCTCCACTGGCCTCTTACTTGTAATGGTTCAGAGTGCTAGTCTCTGTACAGGAGCAGTCAAGCATTCCATGCTGATGAAAATTACATTAGTCCATGAAAATTGAGGTACAGTCTTACTCTGCTTCTCTTTAAGCCCATGGACTCACCACATTGGATGCTTTACAGCAGATATAAACCTCTAGTAAATCATAGGCAGACAATGCAAATCAGAACAAGCATCATTCTGCTCTCTCTTAGTCCTCAACAAGTCATCAGACAAACTAATATTTACTGTCTGAAGGGCTTACAGCACTGTGTCACTATTCCCTCTCTGATGGGCTTCCAGCTGTATGGGAGAGGTGAATCACACTTCTTTCACCCTGTGGGATGTACTTGGGTGATCTAGCAGGAAGGGTTTATGGCATGTGTGCAGAAGCTCTGGGTCCCAATCAGCACAGGAACTTGTTCTGGAAGAATTCCAGAAAAATGAGATAACTGGGGGTTTGGTGTCCCTATTTGTCCCCTGTTATACCAGAACATATCCAGTAACTTTGGTCTCAGAGCTGCACTATGAACTATGAGGGATTTACATGCAGATGCATAAATGAGTGCCCATTTTCTTCCCTGAAACACACCCTCCCAAGGACAGCAAAGTTAGCAACCTTGCTTTGTGACTGACACTGTAGTACTTGTTTCATTAGTAAGCAAGACAAAAACCCTAGCTAGCAAACTCAGCTCCTTAACATCAGCATTTTTAGGTTTTAGTAATAATCAAACACAGATATTATATAAAGGAGTAACCAAAATTACTGTTTAGTATTCAGAGGAGTCATTTGGAATAGAAATAAATAAATAAGTGATTACTGTTTCCTTGGAGAAAAAAAAAAGTCAGAGTTGCACTTTCAGTTCTCTTACAAGCAAGTCCAGTAACTAATATTTATCTATAGCTTTAGCTGTGCCCTGTCTTTAATGAATCTGTTTCACACATTACAAAACCAAAGTAGTTGCAGAATATTAAATCTTTTATTTTCTTGTTTTCTTTTCTCATTTAGTTTTCTTAATGATAAGAGATGGCTTTTTATGCTTAAATGAAATGTTTGCTTAGAAAGCTTGTGTTTTGTATGTCTTGGAACAGAGCTGTGAATATTGAAATGATTACTGCAATATCTTGTAAACCCAATTTGTTGGGCTTTAAAATACATTTTACTCCACAAAGACTAAAATACTACAGACATTTAGACTGTTTTTGATTTCCAGAATGCTCACAAAATAAAAAAAAAGAACACATATTTGGTTTTAATTATAAAAGACAAAAAAAAGGAGTAAAAAAAGTAAGTTTAAAAACTCATTGACATATTTGCATAACTCTACAAACAGCCGCATACTCAAAGGCCTGTCTTCTTGCCAGTTAATAAGTGAAACATCGTCAGGAACAATAAAAATTTCCTGGTTAATAAATCCAGGTTATCCTGAATTTTCTCCTCCCTGCTGTCTGTGTATTTATCAATCAACCTGTGCATGTGTGTCACACAGAGTGGATAGCTAAATAAGACTGATATTCAGATGTGGTATTATCACAAATCATGTTCTGATGTTTGTTTTGTTGTTCAAATGTATTGAGTATCAGAAGATAAGTTACAGACAAATGAGTGAGAGATTTGAAAAGAGATGTTCCTATCAAACTCTTTAATCAATAGACAAAGGCATTACCTTGAAAGAAAAATTACTGAAATCAGCCTCAGCTGGTGGATAAAAAAGGAAACCAGGGAAACATTTAACAAGGAGGACGGTCACAGAAATTATTTCAAAAATAAGTGCTATTCTGAGCAGAGAAAGATCTTTTCCTGGCTAATGCAGTACTGATGTCAGTCACGAGACTGACGGTGTAACTGCTTTTCCTGTGATTAACCAGCACTGAACATACATTTGACACATCTGAGATTTGTATCTGCTCAAGGGAGGATGGGGGGTAATGTGAGCCTTATGTTCTCACTCTGACTGTGGCCGGCTATTGGCAAGCACTGATCCTTACATGATCTCAAGCTGACATGCTCCAATACTATTAATCTGATTCATCTGTGTTTGCCTTTCATATACACTTAAATGCATCCTGAGGAAAAAGGCCATGTTTTTTTAAGAAGCAGGATATACTAGCCTGAGGGATGATCAATTTTGATAGCTATACCTCTATTTGCCATACAAAAGAGGAAAATGATTTACTGTATCAAGCCAAAAATATTTTGCATTTCCAGCCTTTCCCAGTAAAATATTATGCTTAATGCTCTCACTACTTTTGAAGGCATGCTCAATAAAGCTGCTTCTTGACAGGTTCTTGACTCTTAAAGATGTTTTTCTTTGGCCAGTATCTGTAAAATAAGATAATAAGTGTGCTAACAATAAAGTCCTTATATATAGTTCTTGAAACAAATGTAAATATTTCAAATTATTTGAAGCAAATCAATTAACACTGATTTTTAATAGTGATTTAGGCACTTAGACACAAAATTCCATTGGTTTCTCATTAAAATTCAGGTACAGGATCCAGTCTCTTATGGTTCCTAAGTCACTCAGTTCCTGCTAGGCATAGAGCAGTACAGAGTCTAAGGTTCCTGAAGGAGCTGATCCCAAAAGGATAGGAAGGGAGAAGAGGTCCCTAAGGATGAGATCTTCAAAACAATTAGGTAGAATTGTTGGGTTAGAGAGGGAGGACAGATGCTGTCTTGTGCTGTGACCATGAAAAATCTTGAGAATATCCTGTTTTCCAGTTGCGTGGTTTAATCATCAGATTACAGGCTGTTCTGAATTAGGATGTCATTCCTCACAGAGTTGTTCTACTTGGTGTAATTAACTAAATGTTTACTGGGCTAGAGATACCGTGATTGACTTGTGACTCTTCTCTGAAATGCAGAGTTCCTGAATAAATTTGGAATTCACTGTCACAGGGCCTGATCCTTTACAGATATTTTTAATTGTGGTGTGTTATAATTAGCTAAACAGTCCTGTTTAACTCAATAACTAAAGTTAAACAAGTGTGTCAACTTCTGTAAGGCTGGAGCCTGAAAGAATGAGAACAATGTTCGTTGAAATAAATACTTCGCCTTTGTTATGAACCTCAGAGTTCATAATCTAGCCAGAGCTTGTTTATTAAGTTTTTCTCAGGCTTCCTTGAAAATGTTGCTTCACAAAAGTTTTGTGTAACACAATAGGATGTTTCTACTCTAGGTTCAAGTTCTCAGTGTCTAAGCAAGCTTGAGTGTGCCTGACAATCTTGTTATGTATTAATAAAGTCTGTATGCAGAAAGTCTAATATCTCCTTCATTGCCCCCAGGCATTGGTGAGATCATTGCCAAATTTTGCTTATAAGAAGAATCCTGAGTTGTCAGTATGTATGGCTTCTTGGTCCTAATGGCAGCACAGCTTGTCCCAAGCAGTGCCACCCAGTTCCAACACAGTAGATGGGTTGTAACTGTGCAGCTGCTGGACCATCTCTCACAGCAATGTTTTCTTTCTTTTAAACTGTGAGACATAATAAGCAGGCAGACACCTTATCATAAATTCAAGATATTCTTGGATTAAACTTTTATTTTTTGAAAAGTAACAATCCAAAAAGTTTGGTTACTTCTCTTTTTGCTTCGCTCAGACATACCAAATACAATTGAGTTGCCTTACCTTGCCTAAATCTAATGTTTGCACTCAGCTCAGTTTTAAAACTACTTCTTTCCTCAAAAAAAAAAATCCCAAGCTTATGATTTGGTGATACTTAGCTTTCTCTATCCTTGCCAGCTCCTCCTGGTCTCTTCCAGAGGTGGAACTGATCCCACAGGAGGTGCCCTTAGCTCTTCAGCAGTTATGCTTTTCATCCACCAAGATATCCTCCCTTAGACCACACACCATCTGATAAAAGGAAGTTATAGAAAACTATTAACTGATAAATTATGCTAAAATGCATTTTAACACTAAATTTGGAGAAGTAAAATTGATTGGAATGTCAGACTTAGTCAATAATTTCACACAAAACATAAAAAAGAAGAAAATGCAAAAGTATACAATCTAACAGTCAAGCCAAGATGCTACATCAATCAGCATAAAAATAGAATCGTAGAATCATAGAATAGTTAGGGTTGGAAAGGACCTTAAGATCATCTAGTTCCAACTCCCATGCCATGGACAGGGACACCTCACACTAAACCATGTCACCCCAAGGCTCTGTCCAACATGGCCTTGAACACTGCCAAGGATGGAGCATTCACAGCTTCCTTGGGCAACCCATTCCTCCCTTAAAGAACATCCTCCTTATATCCAATCTAAACTTCCCCTGTTTAAGTTTTAATCCATTACTCCTTTTCTTGTCTACAGTCCCTCATGAATAGTCCCTCCCCAGCATCCCTATAGCCCCCCTTCAGATACTGGAAGGCTGCTATGAAGTCTCCACGCAGCCTTCTCCAGGCTCAATAGCCCCAGCTTTTTCAGCCTGTCTTCATATTGGAGGCACTCCAGTTCCCTGATCATCCTCATGCCCCTCCTCTGGACTTGTTCCAACTGCTCCATGTCCTTTTTATGTTGAGGACACCAGAATTGCACACAATACTCCAAGTGAGGTCTCACAAGAGCAGAGGGGCAGATCACCTCCTTCGACCTGCTGGTCATGCTCCTTTTGATGCAGCCCAGGATATGGTTGGCTTTCTGGGCTGCAAGCACATACTGAAGCCGGCTCATGTTAAGTTTCTCATTAGCTGACACCCCCAAGTCCTTCTCTGCAGGGCTGCTCTGAATCTCTTCTCTGCCCAACTTGTAGCTGTGCCTGGGTTTGCTCTGACCCAGGTGTAGGACCTTGCACTTGTCATGGTTAAACTTCATAGTATCTGCTTTGAAAAGAAACATTGAAGTCTATTCTTTTGATCTACTTGAATTCAATATCATCATTGCTTTGTTCTTCAGGACTACTCTGCTGACTAGTTATTTGATATTTCTCTCATTGCAGGAATAGCGTTCTCTGCTACACAACAGATGTGTAGATGTGAAGATGAAGAATATTGTCCAACGTTAGCAGTGAGAATACACAGTGTCAGCAAGAACGCATCAATTGTCCAAAGGTTCATAGAAGTTGTGACCATATCAAAACCCACTTATCATTAAGTACACTGAGTTCTTTAAATTATTTTACATCAGTGCTGCAAACAAATAGGTTTTGTGTGACAAAAGGTGGTGGGTTTTGATTCATTTTAAGGAATGAATACTCATTGCAGTGGCAAATTGAATGTGTCTGTGCCTTAACAAAATTAATTATACAATATATTCTTTGCTGCCTGACTTCTCATAAAGCAGCTGAAACTTTCAGCTAGTTGGCATCTTTCTTTTTTCTCATTATTTGCTACTATTGGCAGAGTAACAACAAAACCAAAATCAGGGCTGAAGCACTCCAGAACAAAAGCCATGTGATCTCAGCGGAGACTGGAGCATGGTAAATCGAGCATTGCTCAAAGCCAGCATCCTGGCAAGTGACAGTATATGGCTGTGGCATGAAAATTAGATAATTCTTTGGACTGCATCATAATTTACTTTGTCCTTTCACCAGGACCTCTGCCAGTCACCTCGGAGCACAGTGTATGCCACATGCATCGAAAGGAGACTTGTTCTGCCTAAATTTCCAGAAATCATAGCCCACCCAAACCAATTATAATTTATTTGTCTTCCCAACCCCTTCTACGGACTTAGCTTCAGTATGAGGTTCAGAAGCCTGGTTGCGTTTTACCTCCTGGGGGTTGATACAGTTTTAGATAATTCTGTTGATCATACTGCAGCTCCTGTTAAGTGGAAGTTTCACTCTGTATTTAAAGAGCTGCTGCTACCATGCCTGAACCCAGACCAGAGCAAAGGAGCCCCTCACTGCAGTATCCATAGACAGCTGGTCACCATTTCATGCCTCAGATACTCCATGCCTTCTCCTCTTGTAGATTTCCAAGCAGCAAAAAGAAACACATCAGGGCCAAATACTGCTTATCAGATGCTAGAATTATAGACAGAAGAAAATGCAGTTGTCCTCATTCCCAACATAGGCTGAGTTGGAAGAGACCCATGCAGTGCACCAGCCATGTATGTAAAAAGGTAGCAAAATGATCAGCATGCTATTCTTGTGAAAAGTAGAAAGGTTGTGGAAGAAAATATTAAGCAATCAAATCTGTTTCCCTAGCAATTTGCTAGTCTTCAGGATATTATAAGAGATAAACCCACTTCTCTGTATGAAGCTATTAACCCTGATCTCAGTCACTTGATGGCTGAGTGATCTCAACCATTCAGTGAAATACTAAATACATAAGAATGTATTTATAGAAGACTAAAGAAAAATAAAACACAGAGATACTAAAGCTATATGATAAAAATGAGGTGTAATTGTCTCAGCTATGACAATCTCAGCTTTGAAAATAAAGATCACTTTTCTGAAATGATGTATTACTGTAGATCTTAGAAAGAAATGTAACAGAAAAATCAATTGCATTTTTTGAGACAGTAATTTGGTGTAACCAAGGGAATTATGCACTCCATCCACTATAAATGCTTTTGGCATATTTTTTTCAGTTGAAATCTTAAATAATTTCACAAAATTACTGTTTTCTTAGGATGAATGCAATACCACATTTTTTTACATACATATTGTCAATCTTTAAGTGTTCGTGAGCCATTTCTAAGGGACTCACTAAAAATAGTGAAAACACGTAAATTTTTTAGACTTAAGTAGAGATATAATGGGATCTCGATTTTTTTAAGTGTTTGAACATTGGCATACCTGCTATAAGAAAAGGCAGGCATGGGAGGTAAGATGCCAAAATTCAAGTGATGTGATTGAACTGCAAATATGAAAGATTAATTCCAGTTTGGTCTGCAGCAACTCTGGTAATGATGGGTTTGCGATCTTGCAAAGTATGTTAATTTCTTTGTGTTCAAATGCAGCTCCCTTTTCCCAGATTCATCCCAGACCACTTTAGACACTTAACTAAGGCAGCTAAGATAGGAAATGGTCACCAGTACTTAATCTCTTTATCTAGAGATTTAGTTTTCTCCACTGATTGGGTAAAAAGTCACTATCCTACCACTCCATGACTGAGCATAAGACTTCTAGATGACCGAAAGCAGTATGATATAAATTCTGCCTTTTGCTTCTTCATTGCAGGCAGTTGAAGGAAGAGCAAATACGTTTCTCTTTTTTATGTCAGCCACTGTAGCTCACAAGAGATGGCATCTGTTTCCTGCTTGCTCCTGAAGTTATTGCAGTGCGTGATGCTATCATTCTGACTTTCCAAGCTTTAAGAGATTAACTTATTTTATGAGTAGACTTAATGTAGTGAACATGGTGAGTGCTTATCAGTGAATTGTTTTCTCAGAAGTCCTGTGTGCCTGTTCCCAGGTATATTTTATTGGGATCTTTCCACTTGAGATCAACGACAATTAAGGTCTTGCTTGACTGATCCCTTTTCCTTTGCAGAAGAAAAGGCTTTTATGTTTTGTGAAGAGAAAGCAATATCCGTTGTTTACAGTCAAATATTTTCATGTTAGTGAAAGTATGTGAATTTAAATGCAATTTTTTACATTTCCTTGAAAATATTTATCCTTTTATTGACATATGTTCCTTGGCTTTACTTCCATGTGTTTCAGCTTCATTTTAATTGTCTCAATTTTACAGCATGTAGAGTTCTGGTGATCGTATAGCCTTAGAACACTATCTTCACTATCTTTGATACATTTTACTGGTAGCTTCAATAAAGAATTTATGACTGTAATGTTTCTATTACTATTGAAAATATTGCTGAAATTCATTTCTGTATACTTGGTAGTATAGTCTGAGGTATGTTATGTTTAAATGGAAAACTGAAATTATAGTCCAGTCCTGTAATCCTCACAATTTGTAAACCTGAACAGTGATATTATAGAAGCATAGAACATTTCAAATGAGAAGAATCATCTGGCAGACATCTCAGCCAATCCACTGCTCCAAATAAGGCTTACACTGAGGTCAGATTCAGCTTCAAAGATAGGTTAGTTGTAACATTTTTTGAAAGGCATTGTTCTTTTCATGCCTCTGTTTTCTCCTATTTTTCTGCATTCTGCAATGACTTGTTTTTTACTCTTGACATTGGAAACTCCTGATGGAGTAATTGATAGAGTATGGTAAGAATGACCTTAGCAGCATTCTGACTTTGCCATCTAAATTATTGATTTGTGATTCTTCCATCTTCGGTATCTTTAGAGGTTGATTCATTCCACGTGAAAAAAGTGAGTCTAAACTATGCAGTATAACATTTACTCCACATTCTAAAAAATTATATTGGCAAACTAACTTCAAACAAATTTTAGCTTAGATATAGCCAAATTTAGGTAAAATGTGTTCCATGTCTGTTGCTTTTGGATTTTACTCTCACAGGTAGATGAGAAGAGCAAGCTGGTCCCTGGGAACCAGGTTTGAAATCAAAGGCAGTTCCTTCTGCCTGTGTATGGCTACGCTTAGATTAAGACAAACTCACTGAGATAAAGCATGAATTCTCACCAGTGCAAATGGGAGCAAAATCAGCCTTTTGTTAGTTGTTCTTCATGTTGGAATATGTTTTTTATTTTATATCCATCCTCTTTTCTGTGAAAAAGTATCTTGGTGACAGCCAAAAAGGCTTAGGACAGATTAGATCCAGACTTGTGACACAAAACATTTATTTTCTGCTGGAGATTCAAAATGTTCTATTCAGAAGACATTAAAATAACTCAAAATGTTGTGTGTCTTTGATGTATGGAGCCTGAAGAAATGTTGCTGCCAACTTTATCTGATTACTGAATCTTTATGGTCTGATACATTCTAGGATGCAGAGTTCAAAAAGATATTTGCATTAGAATATATAGGTAATGCAGGAATTGTCAGACTTAAGCAGATGAGTTACCCGTTATCCCCTCTCTAAGTAGGTAAAGTATTAGCTGCTTAAGAGAAAGGCTCCAGAGGTCATGAGTATGGAAGGCGTTACATACTGTATGTAACTCATCTTGCAGCCTTGTTGCATATAATTCTTTAGCCACATCAATTAGCCACCCTAATTTTCATATTGTATATGAAAAGGTTATTTTAAGATTTTGCTCTTTTACTTGCACAAATCCCTATGATAAAGATTTTTATATTTAAATGACTCATTATAGAGAAAAGAAAAATCATTTTCTCAATGCACAAAACTTTACCTATTAATTTCATTTCATCATATGTTTCATTCTTAATCTTCTTAAACTATTGAGGAGCAACTACAGCTTAGGGATACTTAGCCTATAGATCACTTCGATGACACAGATGCAACTCTTAATGAACTAAATAGGCTACTTAGTTCCTTCTTTATTTTGTTATTCAAGCCCTGTTAATCAATATGTATCAAATCCAAGTCCAAGTGTGGACTTGGAGACTCAAAACAATATTTATGTCTTCTTTTTTCCAACTATATTATCTCTCTTTCTCTTCTACACATTCCATACAGTATTTCTCAGGCCTCAGATGGTTAAGATGTAAAGTGTACTATAGAGATGCCCATACTCAAAGTTAGTTGGCTCTGTCTTTTCATTCATTGTTTTTTCCTCATTCATTTTTCCAAAACCTTAAAATATTCTAAAACATTTTCAAAAGTGTTTGACATGTCAGAGGGTCAAAACAATGCCACTGAAGTTTTTCATTACTTTAGGCATTTTACCCCCTTATCATGTTTTTAATTACTTGTGGCTTTTCTCATCCCCAACCTCTTTGTAACAGATTTTTAATACTTCTCTTTTCTCATCGTTTCTATGTCTCATTCGTCCCTTTTACCTGAGATCACTTCCCGGTTTTCAGTGTTGTAATAAACAACAAAGTCTTTGTATTTTATATAAAATCTGGAATGAATAAACTACAAATTGGCCTTTACTTTGTGTTTCTGCTTGACCAGAAAATCTCTTGTTATTTATTAAATCCTACTGTCAAGTGGAACTCTGCCTTGTGTAAGCTCAGTAACCTCTTTTGCTATAGCTTCCGTGCTCAATTTTAAGAGTGAAAGCTTTGGAAAAAAAAAGCATATCTCTCCTGCACAGGAAGTGGTTCTTGGCTCCACTGGAAATCTGAAAATCTGAGAAAACAGCCCACCTTTTCCCACCATAGGAACATTCTCTGCACAAAAATGTTTATTCAGGTGACATGGTTTAGTGTGAGGTGTCCCTGCCCATGGCAGGGGGGTTGAAACTAGATGATGTTAAGGTCCTTTCCAACCCTAACTATTCTATGATTCTATGATTCCAGTATCAGAACAGGGCCTATAAGGGTGCTGGAGAGGGACTCTTCATTAGGGACTGTAGTGGTAGGACAAGGGGTAGAGGCTTCAAATTTCAAAAAGGGAGTTTACTTTAGGTATAAGGAAGAAGTTCTTTGCTGTGAGGGTGGTGAGGCACTGGAACAGGGTGCCCAAGAAGTTGTGAATGCTCCACCCCTACCAGTGTTCAAGGCCAGTTCCGACAGTGTCTTGAGTGACATGGTTTAGCATGTGGTGTCTGTCCCAGCCAGGGGTTGGAACTAGGTGATCTTAAGGTCCTTTCCAACCCTAACTATTCTTTGATTCTATGATCAGGGATATCTCCAAGAGATTACCAAACCTCCTACTGTCCGCTAATGTTGCTTCATGTGGGCACCAGTGATACAGCCAGGAGCAGTCTGAGGAATATCAAGAAGGATTGCAGAATATTGGGAGTGGCAGTAAAGGACTCTGGGGCACAGACAGTTTTTCATCAGTCCTTTCAGTCAAAGAGAAAGAGTTGGAAAGGGCCAGTTGACTTTGGTGAATCAACAAATGGCTATGGTACTGGTGCCACAAATGGGTTCAGCTGCATAGACCATGAGACTTGCTTTGAGAAACCTGGTCCACTGGGAACTGATGGGATGCATCTGTCAGAGAATGGGATGAGTATCTTCAGTCATAGACTTGCCAAGCCTGTGAAGGGGTTTTAAAGAAAAGTTGCCAGTGGAGGGGAACATCAATCCATCCCACTCCTACTAGTTTTATGCCAGTGCCAGCAACTGGAGTTAGAGACATGTGCATGACTGCAGAGTTATCACCTCATTGGCATCTTAGAGATGTGGTGGGACGGTTCCTGTGACTGGAGTGTTAGAATGGAAGGGTACAGTCTCTTCAGGAAAGGCAGGCAGGAGGTGAGACAAGGAGATGATGTCACCCTCTACATCAATGACCAACTGGAGTATATGGAGACCCATCTGGGGATGGATGAGGAGCCAGCCAAGAGTTTATGGGTCAGGATTAAAGGGAGGACAGGGACAGGGGACATTACAGTGGGGTCTACTAAGGTCCATCCAACCAGAAAGGCTGAGTGGTTGAGGGCCACTATAGACTTATAGGAGCAGCCTCATGTTCTCCAGCCCTGGTTCTCCTGGTATACTTCAACCACCCCAATATCAGTTGAAGAAGCAACACAGAAGGGCACAAGCAATCCAGGGGGGTTTGGGATGTGCTAAGGATAACTTTCTTCTTCAAGTGATAGAGGAGCCAATGAGGAGAGGTGCAGTGCTGGATGTTGTTCTCACCATCAAGTAGGGTCTGGTGAGGAATGTGAAGCTGAAAGGAAGCCTTCAGATCTCTTTGGTAGAGTAGGATGGGGTAAAGGTGTGGAGGAAAATGAGGCCCAAGAAAGCTGGTTTATATTCAAAGATCAGCTCCTCCAAGCTCAGGAATGTTGCATCCTGACAAATAGGAAGTCAGGCAAAAACACTGGGAGGCCTGCATGGATAAACTAGTTGCTCCTGGATGAATTCAAACAAAAATAGGTGTTGTACAGAGGGTGGAAGCAAGGACAATTAGCCTGGAAGAAACAGAAAATTGTCCAAGCAGCCAGGATTCAGGGTAGGAAAGCTAAAGCTCTGACAGAATTAAATCTGGCCAGGGACGTCAAGGACAGCAAGAAAAGCTTCTATACATTAGGTACCTCAGTGATAAAAGAAAAGATAAGGAAAATATGGTCCCTCTCCAGAAGGAAACGGGTTACCTGGATATGGAGAAAGCTGAGGTTTTCAACAGCATTTTTCTTTCAGCCTTTATCAAAAAAAAAAAAAAAAAGCAGGGATCAGATCCAGTTCACAAGCAGATTCAGCTGGGAATGCTGGTGCTAGAAAAGGTAATTGATGCATATGGCTGTTAGTTGCATCTTGCAATCATTGACTGTACAAATGAGTTATTCTGAGAAAGAACACTACATGTAGCTGTTGGTGATGATAAACTGTGCTCCTCAGGAAGTTTTGTCCACATAATTCATATTCTCCTTTTTACTCTACCTTAATAGTGTCTGTTACTGACATTTCAAACATTCAGGAAGGCAAGAGTGCTGTCATGAGAAACAAAACAAAACAAATCACAAAAAAAAAATTCACGTGAAGTCAGATAGAATCTGGTTTTCCCTTGAATGTTGATGCCTTTTCCCAAAGATGAAAATTATTGCATCAGCTGTTGAATCAGTGTTGGGTTTAACAGGTCCTTCTCTGACTTGTGGGTCTCTTGTTTCTCTTCTTTCTACCTAACTTCAAGGTCCTATTTCACCATAGTTGTTTTGAGAGACTTTTTAACAGCTGTCTCTTGAATATTTTTCTCATGGACACGTTAATATCTCAATCCTCCCCAGTCTTACTAATCAGGAAAAGCTGAACTTCACTGGCCCAAATCTCCTTGCTTAATTTCAGTCAGCTATCCTGGTGGCTCAAAATGTGACTGAAAGAAGTAGCTTATGATAAGTCTTGGGCAAATTTAATGCCTGATAACATTGAAAATCCAGCCTAGAATGACATATAAACTAATCTAACTTGTCTAACTCAATTGTACTTTAAATAAAATGGGCTTCATTTCCAATTTTTTTCCTTTCTTCCTTCTTTTTAGTTTTGATTTTTTTTTTTAGTTTTTTAATAAATGACAAATCTGACTTGTATCTATTTAAAGAACTTCTGCTTTTAAGGTATGGGAAGTTGAATATGGTTTTGGCCAAAACCTATGAGTATTTTGTATGTAACTTCAATTGTTCAGCATCTGGGATTGATCGCACTGAATTTATGTTAAAAAGAACATATTCTATGAATCCCAGATGTTTTAATATGGCACTGCCTCCCAGACTAACTGGATTGGGATGGGAAACAAATGAAAGGTAAATGCTTTAAAATTAAAGACCTAAGTAGGCAATGTAGGTAACTTGAAGGTGATAGAGATGGTTGTACTGTGTCCTAGTAGGTATGAGATATTTCAATTTCCTCCAATTGGTAGTTTTTGAGGGCTGAAATCTCTTACGCACATTGAACTAGACAAAAAAGCAGCAGTGAAGATAGTGTTTGGAATCAGTCTCTATTACTGCTACATGTGCTTCAGCTCTGTTTCATTTTACAGATGGCTGTGTTAATGGTTTTCTGGCAATCTTTAATGAAGAACTCATACACGTGGTAATTCCAAGGATAAGAAAAGCAAAGCAGAAGTGGTAATCAAAAAATGGGCTGATAATTTTTTACTAACTTGTATGTAGCATAATAATAGAATCATAGAATAGTTAGGGTTAGAAAGGACCTTAAGATCATCTAGTTCCAACCCCCCTGCCAGGGGCAGGGACACCTCACACTAAACCATATCACCCAAGGCTTCATCCAACCTGGTCTTGAACACCGCCAGGGATGGAGCATTCACTACCTCCCTGGGCAAAACATTCCAGTACCTCACCACCCTCACAGTAAAGAATTTCTTCCTTATATCCAATCTAAACCTCTGCTGCTTAAGTTTGAACCCGTTACCCCTTGTCCTATCACTACAGTCCCCAATGAATAGTCCCTCACCAGCATCCCTGTAGGCCCCCTTCAAATACTGGAAGGCTGCTATGAGGTTTCCATGCAGACTTCTCTTCTCCAGGCTGAACAGCACCAACTTTCTCAGCCTGTCTTCATGCAGGAAGTGCTCCAGTCCCCTCATCATCCTCGTGGCCCTCCTCTGGACTTGTTCTAACCGTACCATGTCCTTTCTATGTTGAGGACACCAGAACTGCACACAATACTCCAAGTGAGGTCTCACAAGAGCAGAGTAGAGGGGCAGGATCACCTCCTTCACCTGCTGGTCACGCTCCTCTTGATGCAGCCCAGGATATGGTTGGCTTTCTGGGCTGCGAGCACACACTGCTGGCTCATGTTCATTTTCTCATTAACTAACACCCCCAAGTCCTTCTCTGCAGGACTAACATGAATTTCCTTTTTGCACAACCTGTAGCTGTGCCTGGGATTGCTCCGACACAGGTGTAGGACCTTGCACTTTGCATGGTTAACCTTCATGACGTTGCCATCAGCCCATCTCACAAGTGTGTCAAGGTTCCTCTGGATGGCATTCCTTCCCTCCAGCGTATCAACAGAACCACACAGCTTGGTGTCATCGGCAAACTTGCTGAGGGCACACTCAATCCCACTGTCCATGTCACCGACAAAGATGTTAAACAAGACCGGTCCCAACACCAATCCCTGAGGGACACCACTCGTTAGTGGTCTCCAGCCGGACATTGAACCATTGACCACAACTCTTTGAGTGTAATCATCCAGCCAGTTCTTTATCCACCGAGTGGTCCACCTATGAAAATGATGTCTCTCCAATTTAGAGACAAGGATGTCATGTGGGACAGCGTCGAACTCTTTGCACAAGTCCAGGTAGATGACATCAACAGCTCCACCCCGTCCATCATTTTTGTAGCTCCATCATAGAAGGCCACCAAATTGGTCAGGCAGGATTTCCCCCTAGTGAAGCCATGCTGGCTGTCACCAAGCACCTTGTTGTTTTTCATGTGCCCTAGCATGCCTTCCAGGAGAATCTGCTCCATGATTTTGCCAGGCACAGAGGTGAGACTGACTGGTCTGTAATTCCCTACATCATCCATTTTCCCCTTCTTGAAAATGGGGATATATTTCCTTTTTTCCAGTCATCAGGAACTTCACCTGTCTGCCATGATTTTTCAAATATGATGGCCAGTGGCTTTGCAACTTCATTCACCAGCTCCTTCAGGATCCGCAGATGGATTTCATCAGGTCCCATGGACTTGTGTACGTTCAGGTTCTTAAGATGGTCTCGAACCAGGTCCTCTCCTACAGTGGTCCCAAGATATTCATTCTCACAGTCCCTGCATCTGCCTTCCAAGACTTGGGCGGTGTGGTCAGAGCATTTGCCAGTGAATAGAACAGCTATAAAAAGCACACAGAAGGTTTGTAACTTTTCCTTACAACTGACACATGCAAGCAGAGCAACACCACTGACAGTATCACTTTTCTCTTTTGGGTTATTTTCTCATCCATAATTTTGGATAGATCAGGCATTTCAGTGCTTCATAAAATAATGTGGCATTTAATCTTTCTCTCTCTCCTACTTCTAACCCTTTTAAAGTGTGAGAGAAATGTTAATACAATAAGGAGATGGATGTTACCACAGCTTAGTTTTCCCTGGTTTTCTGGTAATACAATGAACATGAAGGTAAGCACCTTTTGTTTCATTGTGGTGGCAGATCAGCAAATATGTAATTGTTACTTTTCCAAATTGGGAAGAAGAATGTCTAATAGCATTGACTAAATGTTTCAATTTTGCAATTTAGGCCAGATAGGAAAGGAGGCTGAGTTTTATTGAAATAAAAGAAATATTCCCATTTTTTGTGCTTAAAAAGCATCAGTTTTAGCTGGAATGCAAAATAGAACTTATCCTCCAGTATGGTTTGCTAAGTAGAGGTAAAACAGTTTTTCTGTTCCTTTTCACTAGGGGTTGCACAGCTTAAGATGCAGTGTGTAAATTTCTCTGTCAAAATCAGTGATTCATCTTTCCTCAATGCAACCTACAGCTAATTTTGTCTGTTCCATTCTTGTACAGGAATTGGCATCCTGGGCATTAACATCTTGATTGTTATTTTCTTTAATTTTCTTGTGCACGTGATAGAACCCTTTTTGTTAGTTATATGTATAGCAAGAAATAATGCATATACTGTCCTCTAAGTGTGTGCATGTGTGCACACATTTGCTACCCCACAGAGCAGTGCTGAAAAGAGTTTTTAACATCATGAGCCAGTTTCACTGGAAAAGTACGTGCTGCATTATGGAGGAATAAAGTGTTTCATTTTCTTGGATGGGAATATACTGAAAGACTGTGCCTACAGAAACAAAGCAAGTGCCTTTTCAAGTCATGGTGTTTCATTCTGAGACAAAGTAATTAATTATGGATTTTAAAAAACACAAAATTTCTAATGTCTGAAGCATTGAGTTATATTTTTTCCCACCTAAAATATGGAATTGTATGTGTATGTAATTGTACGTGTAGTCAAGACAACTTCTAAGGTAAACGTTATGATTGAATGATGGATAAAATGATGGATAAATCATTAAATGGTTTAAATTGCAATAAAAAACACTGAAAGGGCACATTTCAAACTACATTAAAGACTTGATCAACATTCCGAGAAGTTTAATAAGTTAAAAGCACATAAATCAATACTGACAACACAAATACGGCATGAAGACAAACTTTATTAAATATAATATTACAAATAATTCTACTTCAGAAGAAACATTAATGATTTAACTGGAACTGATAAAATGTAAATATGTCATAGATAAGGCTCTTACTCTGAACTACTCTTGCCCTTTTTTTAGGTGTCTTGCAGTAGTGAATGATGTTTTACCATTTAGCATGGATGTAACAGGTGCAATAAAGCACAGTCTGGAAATTTCTGTTTAGATAAAGCCCTGTTTCTTAGGAAAAATTAAGTTGGGGCTCCTATAAGCATGGTTGTAGTGCATCAGAATGAAGGTTCTTCTAGCTCAAGATCCTGTCTCTGACAGAGCCAGTAGCAGTTGTTTTCAAGAGAAGGAATAAAAATAGAGTGATTATAAAGGGATATTCCTTGTGGCATATCCTCCCAGCAGCTGGCAACCTGTGATTCAGGGAAATCCTGAGCCAGAGGTTGCAACCTTTCATCCACACTTAATAACACTTCATGAACTTTCTCATGATTGTATCTAGTATCTTTTTCAACCTTTTATACTTCTAGCATCCTGTACACCTCATGGCAATGAACTCCATAGATGACGTAGATAGATGTGAACAACCATGTCTTCCATTTGTCCTTAAACCTGACTCCTGGTTACACTTCTTTATATCATCCCATATGAGGGCTAGTAAGTATTCACCACCTTCTTGTTATTTGTACTTTTATGACATCTCTAGGCACAGATCTTCTCAGTTGTCTTTTTTGCTGAGCTTTTGAGGTTTTTGACTAAACATTTCTTAAAAAAAAGTCATTCTAGATTTCTGCCTTTAAAAAGTGGGTTAATCCCACTTACTTTTCAGAACTGATCTGAATTGACTAAATTAGGAACTTGATCACTTATTCCTGAAGGGACTGTTGAACACATGTACCAAGACAGAGCATATCTCTTTATCTGCCAAGATCAAATGAAGGCTCCAAATACAGGCATAACATTTATCTTTGGAAAAGTCTTCTAGTGTTAGAAGCCAACTGCAAGCTCAAAACCACAGAAGACAAGGTCATCTAAGGGCAAATTTTGGCCCTAAAATTGCATTACATGAAGGAAGCACTATTGGGAGCAATTACGAAATCAACATCTGCCAACAAATACACAGTTATTTTCTGCTGGAAGTATAGGGAGGGAATGAAATATTAGGTACCATTTTGTAATGACAGCCGCTGTACCAATGTGAAAGTTTTAAATTACTCAAGAGGTCTTTCACAAACTAAATCCAATGGCCTTTGTGTCATCAGAACAAATATATGGCACACAGAGGAAAAACCAGGGCACATCAGAAACGTGATTAGTGTAATTATGCTTAGACCACAGTCACTGAGCAAGGTTGCATAAAAATGAAGACAACAAGCTTGTACAATATATTGTACAATGTATTTCAGGTTTAGGGAATTATACAAATAGAGTTTATAATTAAAATTATAGTGCAGTTTAAAATTACAATTTTTCACCTTGTCTAAGTTGTAGTTGAATTTCAGATCATGTAAAGGTTTATAAAGTATTTTTACAAGAACTCTAGCAGATATTTTAGAGTTGTATGCTATCACTGAAGAGCCATATAGCTTTATTAGTGAATAGCATTCAATCAGAAAGACTGTTTCTGTCATGAAAAGACAGCTGCTTTTCTCATTTGGTTTGCTTGCCCAAGGCCTTGCTTTCACCAAGTTATAGACGCAACATAACGTCTATGATCATGAAGAATGACCTACTACACAGTCTTGGCCATATGACTTCATTAAGGTGTAACTGAAATTTGTTGATGAATAAGCTTGATTTCAAAATGTCCAGAGATAGAGATTTTTTGAGAATTTCCCATTATTGCTTTTCTTTTATCATATTACTTCTGTACATCACATTACATTATCATATTGCTGCAGTATAAGTATATTCACATTTTTGTATTACTCATAATTGTCATTTTATTTTAAAGTGAATTTGGCTACTATTGACTTCTATTCACTCAGTTTTATAATATCTTTTTTCTGTTACACTACAGCCATCCACTTGTAAAATAAAGCTCTTCGTTTCAAGTACTTAAAACCGGTGTTTAATAATGATGCAACTTTCTCCTTGATGAAGAGTTTATTTTTCAGCCTCTCACTATAAAGTATAATTTTGCTAAAAACTAATTACTCTCTGAATTTATTTTTTTTTAACTTCATGCAATATTTAAATATCTTTCTTAAATTCTCTATACTGAATCTGAATATCTATAAGGAGTGAATAAGCATGAAAACTAAGTTATGCATCATGTACCTACTCCTTAACATTTAACTTTCTATATTAAAAAATTAAGATTTTGGGGTTTTTTTACACTTTCAGTCAGAGAAAAGCTTCAAGAGTTTTCATTGAAGTAACTGCATTTATCCATGATGATCAAGTCAATTTAGACTTTGCTCATCCAGAATGTCGTCAATATTATAACTGTGACCTACTTTTTTGGTTCCTATGACTGTGCCTCTCCTTTGGCCATGAAAGAGTTGCATGCTATTTGTGTGCTCTCATCTAGAAGGTGATCCACATCAGTCAGTTACTTTCTCTCTCACTAAAGTCTGGAATCATATGTAACTAAAATTAGTGTTGACTTTTCATTTCTTGCAAGTCATTTATAACAGTTTTAGAAAGCCTGGGATCAAGAAACATTCCAACAAACCATGTTTTAACACAAGATCTTCTTCTATGCCAGTAACAAATCCCAATTTACATTCACTTTTAATCCATTTAAAATATATCATTTGTAACACTATAGTTTCCTAAATGAAACCACAATGGTGTAATAATTCAAGTATTAATAAAACATTAAATATACTATGTCATTAATATTCTGTCTACTGACAAAAGTGATTATACAATCCTAATATGAACAGACCTACAAGCCCATCCTATTGTTAATTTTACTGCCCCCCCCTTTAATTCTTTATTAGTTGATTACTCTATCATCATTTATCAAAGTTATGATGACAGGTCTATGAATTACTCACATTTTTTCATATCCCAATTTTGGCTTGACATTAGCTTAGTTTGGATTTTCCTCAGTGTTCCCTGGTTTACTGAAAATAAATATGAATAAATGAGGCAGCTCTAAAGCCATATCTTTTAAATCTTTTGGACACAGTTTATTTGGACCAGTAATTTAAAAATACCTAAAATTTATTAATTACCTTATGACATCCTGCTATGTTTCTAGTGAAAACTAAAGCATATGTGCACCATTATGTTATACAATCCCATTCTTTTATCTTAAAGATAAATAATCATTTAATTAACTCTTCAAATTTTTCTGCATTAGTTTTCTAATTTTCTTTGTGTGGAAGGTGTCCCTGCCCATGTCAGTGGGGTTAGAACTAGATGAACTTCAAAGTCCATTTCAACCCTAACGGTTCTATGTTTCTATGATTCTATGAAAATTCTTGCGAGTTCTACTTTGTTAACTTTTCATTTTTCTGGTATAATAACTTTTATGTTTCAATCTAGGTATATGCTTCACAAATAAGAATAAGTCTCTAATTCCTGACTCTTAATTTATAACCCCTGCTCCAAAATTCCACTAAGATAATTCCATTCCTCCCTACATTAGGCTGTTATGAGTTGTATTTTTTTCATCAGCCCAGACTTTTTCTTCCAGACTGTGGTTTCTGAGGATTTCAGTAAATTTTTCTTCTCCATTTTAAGGTATGAATCATGTTTTTCTGTTTAAATTTTCCTTTGGATGATTTAACTGATAATCAATTTCCACTTCAAGAAACTAAAGTCCCTTTTGGCATTACGTCTTTATTTATATGAAGTCATTTGTCTTAATTTATTCACAATCTTTAAAATCCAAGTATCCAAAAAAATTATATGTGATTAATGTTTTCCTGACAATATGGGAAGTAATAGAATTTCCCATATTTATTCCAACTCATCCATTCAATAAAAGTCATCAGTTATTTCCAAAGATTGTGACATTTAAATAGAGTCAACAGGACAGTACAAGCAGATGGTCAGATTGAATTCCACCATGATAATGTACGTTTTACCTTCTGCCTGTAGTTCTGTCTTCAAGTGTAATTTGATGATTAACTCTAACTGTCACCTAAGTGAATATATTCTGTGGTACCTTTTGAAATATTTATCCTGAGCAGAAATGAAAGTAGCAATGTGCCTTTCCTTTTCCCACAGCAAAACAGAGCTCGTGTTTTTTAATATTTCAGTCATGCAAAGCTTTTGGAGACATTTGAATAACACTACAAGACAGATTTCATTCTTCCGTTTTGCTCTTAGCATAATGCTTTTCTGCCTTATGCATCTGTTTGTTCCCTTTGGAAAGGGAGATGCTGCTTCTGCTAAGCTGTGAATGGATTCAGACCATGTAATTTCCATCCAAGCTCAAACCAAGAGTGAATTCAGTCCTACAAGTCTCAGGATTCAGATTACGTGGTCTTATGCACCTAAAATTGTTCAGTAACACCTTTTGGTAGTATAATACGGAGTTTCTTAAATAGGATCACAAAGTACTTTGCACTGGGGAGCATGTGTAAGCCCTGGTGAAAGATACTTGATTTAAATATGAGTTCACACAGTCCAATAGGTATTCGTATCTCCTAGCTCCCTTGGACAGAACTGAGTCACTACAAAGCTCACCCTTCTTGCAAAGCATCTACACAGGAGCTCAAAGGAAGACTGGTGTTCACATAGGAGCAATGACCTACTCATAAGAGCACATGATCAGAAGACTGGAAAACAGGATTTTAGGTTGACTTCAGCCTTAGGTGACTTAAATTCACTTTTCTAAGCAGCAAGGTGATGACTGCTAGGTTAGAAGTTTTCATTTTTAAAATTTTATTTTTAAAAAAAAATAATTTTTCATGTTAGCACAGTACCATTTAACAGCAGAAATAAAATAATTGAGAAGCCAAATAAAAAATTTAACAAGAGGATCTTGACTCTGTGTTGATAAAGAATCAATGCTGATTTTGTTCAATTTGTCACTGAAGTAAGGTCAGCACAGGAGTGCATATGGGAATCATCCCTGGTGCCTCATCTTACCTAAGTAGAAGCAAGGAAATATGTGATGAATGTGAGGTTATGCTGTAATAGATGGTAATCACACCTCTCTATATTAGTTGCTAATTCCAGAGATACACAATGAATTATGCTAAAACACTTTTTTTTCCCTCCCATAGTGATTCCAGTGCTACCCAATGTTTTATTTTGAAATCTCTATCTGATTGTTTATCCCAAAGGGAAATTGTGCATAAGTCATGTGCATGTGACCCTGTTGGGTGGCAAAAGTGCTGTACCACACTGTTTGCCACTTGGCTGCAGCTCCCAGCTCTGGTTTAGAGAGGTTTTAGACAGTGTATTCTGAGACAGAGGTCAAATTGTCTCTTGACTGAGTTAATTTAAAGATGTCAGAAGCAGGCAAAGGTACATGAATGGGTTGAATGGCAACATCCGAAACTTCCCATCACATGAGGCAGTATGACTCTGACAAAGCATGGCCCCACAAAGAAACATGGCACTGTAAGACAAGCCCAGACCACAGAGGCATTCCTCCAGCCACGGACTCCCCCCAAGTTTCTCTATCTGTATTTGTCACAAACATGCTTTGTGACCACAAATAAGACAGCAATACACATATTCCCCTGCTCCCTGTAAGACATGGAGGAATGACATAACGGGGTGTTAAAAACCCTGACACAGCTGGGAAAGAGTTCATTCAGAGCAGGGAAGACAACATTGCACATACTCCAAGGATTCAGCCTAGGAATAATTCAAGCATGTGTTATGTTTTCCTGGACCACAAGTGACTCCTAAACTCAAGCAATGTAAAGGATGACAGCACAAACACCTCTGGGGCAAACAAACACTCATGTAAAAGCATACTTACAATTTCCTTTTCCCCATATATACTTTTGGATGGAATCTGAGATAAGAATTTCTAAAGAACTATGTCAGAGTAGAATCACTATTTTTATTCAAATGAGCATCGAAAGATTTTTTTTTCTTTGGTTTTCAAAAGCTGAGTTTGTGACACTTAAAAAAGACTGCAACTGACGTTGGAAATTAAACCATTGGTGAAAATCTGTGTTTCTAAAGGAGTGGACTAGATGCAATGACAGAAGAAATAAATATAAATAAAGAAGATGAATACTGAAAATGTTAGCCTGAACACTAGAATAGTGAGGCTATGTCTGTATTAACAAGAGAGAACACTATTTGTTCATAAAAAAAAAAATAAAAAAGGCTAAAATTTATCTGAATAAAAGTCTTTGGGAATGAGAGAAACGCACATCAGAGAGACTAAAATCCACTGCTGTGTTTCATAAACATTGCAAATGAAAGATAAGCAGTGAGACTGATTAGAGCTACATGGCATTTTATTTATAACATTTAACACAATATATACTGTGTTAAACTTTCTTTGCCCATTAAAATGTGGACTTTCAATTTACCATCCAAAGCCACTCTCACTGAATTCAGCCTACCAAGAAATGCAAACACTGGCACATACATGGTAATTAAATACAGATGTGATTATTTGACAAATAATCATAACAAATAATTGTCACTTCCTTGTTTAGAAACCACTAATTTAAAACATGTGTGTGCTGACCTAACCTCACTAGTGCACCCTTTTCCAATGTGGGCAGAGAAGAGGGAGAGAGGTTCAAGCTGTTATCTTTTCTACAAGAAAACTAACCTTTTGTTCTCTGGTTCTGACTTTCTCCTTCACAGAGCTACTTTGTTCAGAAGCATGTTTCAGACTGGCTTGTGTTTTGCAACACTTGTCATAAAAAGCTGCTTTGGGATAGTGGAGTGGGAGGACAGAGGCACAGGGCACAAGGCACAACGTATTGTGATACCATTACTTCCAGAAATACCAGTTGCAATCATTTACATTATTAGAGTGCTGCACTCTTTCAGACATGAAGAATGCACAGGTATCTTTTCAGTCAGAAGAGCCTTAGCTTAGATTAAGGCAACAACTAAAATGGAAATATTTCATGAGTAGATGGGTGCCTTACCTCAGGATTTGCATTAAATACCAGCAACAAACTAACTCTGGACATATAAGACTGCCCATGACAAACTGGGGGTTCTCCATCCATGCGGTGGGAGAATGATTGCCTGGAGGTTAAAATGTGTTGTAGAAATCATGTAGCCATAGAAACCTGTAGGTACAAGGGATTTCAAGCAACACACACAAGAAGAAATTAATCATATCAGAGAAAGAGAGACCTTATCACTTTGGTCATGAAATACCTCAAGTTTTCAGTTTGTTCATGAACCAGACATAAAGTTAGTCTTGGCATTTAATAACACCTTATATGCTAATAAGAGACACATGAAATTTAGTTCTTTACATATTATAATTTAATAATTTTTATTTTCCCATTTACATCTATAAAATCAAGGTAATTTCACTCCAATTAATGAAGTTATATTACAGATAAAAAAGCAATGTCAGCAGTACTGATTAAAATGGCATATCCCCAAGGATGCACATGTCATGTAGCAGTTTACTTTGAAGTATGTTGTTTATACTGAAAAATATTAAAACCAGTCTTCAAACAATGTAATTTAGGTTCTCAATCAAGTGCTGGTATGAAGTCTTTAAGAAAAAAAGAGCAAGACTCTTAGTGTTTATGTAAAAAAGCACTGTTTACATTTCAGCTTCCCTTCAGAATCTGTAGTGTAATGTTTATAGAAAGCAGCCAGCAAAGTTGTATAATTTGATTATAATGAACAATACGATTTTAATTAATTATTACAAGTTTTTCTCAAACCACCATTCTGAAAAATGGAGGTAAAGGAGGTCTTGTATAGTCACAGGTGGTTGACTTCTTTCATTTTCTCTCTTTTTTTTTGTAGATTCTTGCTATAACACAAAAGAGATCACAGTTTTGATAAGTCATTAAGTTTGAAATCAACATATATTGCATTTGTATTAGCTGAGATCATGTTTAACCATTCAGTTGAAGCAAGGTTGTTTTCCAGGCCTTCTCAGCCATATCACTGCTAGAAAAGATGCCATGAGGCGTAGTCTCTTAGGAAGAATTCTGCTTTCTAGCTGAAAGAAAGGTGTCAGGGAAAGAAAGACACAGCATTCATTTTAGCTGCAGTAATGAAAGAAACATGCTTTGGGGTCGCACAAGCCTCCTCTCTTGCAGTGAGGAAATGTGATGCTTTACTCTGCCACTTCTTCCCCTCTACATACAGGTAATATCCACGAGGACTCTGACAAGATCTACTCTTCCTAGTGATGTCAGTGCTGTTTCTCCATGCAGAGCTGCTGGCTATGGTAGTGATGCAGGATGAGTGCACCCTACAGCCCTTGTCCCCTGAATAGCTGGGAAGATACCAGAACACATCACAGATTCCTCCTTGTCCACATACCCAGGTTGTCTTCAAATTAACTAATGTGCATAGGAAGTTGATAACCACACAGATCTCACCTTGGAACAGAGTGAGAACTAAGGGAATCCTAATAAAACAATCAGAGCTGGAAGATGAGATGCGAACCATAACTTCTCATTCTGCAAGGACACAATGTATTTTCTGGGTATAGTCAAGCATCTTCATGCATCTTGAATATACTTAGCGCAATACAGCATGCAGATAACGTGCTTTCCAACATGAACTAATGATTTAGCAAAAAATTCAACTGGTCCATCAAGAGAGCTCTAAAGAGCAAAACCTACATAAGGTAAGGGAAAAATACTCTTCTAACAAAAGTCTTCAGTCCTACTTTTGAATTTATGTCATGATCAAAATCTTCCATGGCTACATCTCAGCTTTAGTGTCATATAGTTAATTACTCCAAACAGTGTGCACAGCTAATCTCTCATCCCTGTAAATGATAAAGAACAATCCCAGATGTATGACCAGGTATATCACCAGAGCACCACAGAAACATCCATCCTGGGCTTTGGAGGGACTGTGTCTTCTCTCCTACAACATACCACTGCATTGACACTATAGTCTGCCTCCCCTCCTCCTCCCCCCCCCCCCTCCCCCCCGGCCTTTTCTCTCCCTCACTCTGTTTTTTCCTCCCTTGACTCTGCACTCATTCCATGGAGCAGCTCCAGAAGCCCACTCCAGAAGATGCAGTGGGAGCAAAGCTGGACATGCCAGGTTGCAACCTCAGCCATGGAACGGAGCCAGACCCACAAAGCCAGCATCAAATATTGTCCCAGCAGCTCTGACCGTCCTTCATGAACAAACAGCTGCTTCATCTCCCAGAACCAGGAGTAAACCACAGTTACCTGCTACTGCTTAACTTCCCCTCCCTTCTCTTCTTCATGCTTTGTAGCAGAGGGAGAAAAACTAAAAACAGCCCTTTGCTTCAGAGTGATTAATAGAAATCATCAGGAAAAACATTTTTTTCTTCTCTATAATAAGGATGTTTTCCAAATCAAGAACCCCCCACCAGCATGTCTGACAAAAAATACTCAGGAGGCTCCCAGACAGATTTGTGTTGTACAATCAGGCAGCTTCCTAACCTTTCAGCTGCAAACCCCCATAGGTTTTGTACTTTGTTTGGCTTGGTTTGTTGGGGCTATTCCTCCTGCACAGTCTAATCAACATTTTTAGTGTTTGACATGAATATTTCAGTCTATTTATCACGGGAATTAGCAAACCAAGGTCTCTGTACTAGGATATCTGAGCTACTTGTGACGGTTTTACAATTACATGATCAAGTTAACACCTTTGTGATCCTGGGTCTATTTACTCTATCTAAATTTATAATACAGTCTCCATAACAGTTTTACATATTTTTAAATATGCTGTTTAAGTGCATCCATCTAAAGGAGATATTTTGGACCACTTTATTCTACAGAGAGATTTTTATTTTATGAATAAAGTAGATGATGTTTCCTTGGAGAAATTTTCTATGGAAAAATAAGTATGCATTTAAAGCTAAACCTGCAATTTTCTGGATGGGTCCCTATATAACCAAAAGGGATCAGACTCAAGAGAACTAGCTCAATATAATTTCATTAAATTAGAAAAAAAAAAAAAAAGATATAGGAAACAACCCTATGCTGAGATTAAGGCAGAAGAAGGAAATCATTATTGATGTGACGTATCTTCCCCAGCTCTCCTGAAAGTCTCACCTCAGCATACTGGAACATCTATTATTTCTGTGTATGGCTATGGTCTGAGACAGAAATTATCTTATTCTGCATCGTGACGCAATTGGAGAGGAGATTTCCAGTACTGTTAATTTCTCCTCACCCTGAGGAAGACAACAACCAATGGAAGCAGGGAGTAGCTGACTGATATAATGAAAAATAAATAAAAATAAAATAAAAAAGGAAAGAAAAATTCACTTCCTCCACCCCACCCAGGAGAAATAAATGTGTAATTTCCACAGAGCCAACAAGAGGAGTGGGTTAATTTAATTTATGGACTTATCTTTGACTATGACACTGCGACACACTAGTCCATGGGTGTGTGGCAAAAAGGTACTAGGAAACCACACCAGATCCAGTGAAAAGATTAACATCAGCAAATTTTCACAGCTTTTCTGACTGCAATCTGCCTTGCTATCACACATCAACCTGATGTGAAACTTTCTCAGTCCTTGATTAACATGTGTAGAATCAATCTTTATCAAATGTGACTCTCATACAACCCACTCTGGCTTTAAGAGAATGATTTGATGGGGTAGCTATCCAGGTAAAATACAGGTTACCATTTGAGTCGTAATTTTTACTGACTAATGGTACTGCTCACCCAGACCTGATTTTCACTTGCTGTCCTCAATCTCCCTAATTGATCTTTGGAGGGATGATGAAATATGGGATGTTCCTTGTACCTTCCATCTCAGTGAAAAAGTCAGCAGTTCAAGTTACCTCTTTCCTGCCTCCTGCAATCCAGCTGCAGGTTTGTCTCAGAAAACAAAGCCAAATACAATACATCACCACTGCAAAGAAAAAAAAAAACACAAAATAAACCTACCAAAACCATAATCAATCATACTGAAGGCTCAATCTATGTACTTACCTTGTTATAAAAGTCTTAGCACCTTACATTTCAACAGCTCCTTCACAGCAACTCCCTTGTGTACAACTTGTTTTTGAAAGCTCAGATACAATTTTTTGACATTCCTTTAGACTGAGGCTCACTCTACTAGTTGAAAGAACCCATTTACACATCTTCTTACAGATCAGAAACAATAGGCCTGTAGAAATTCACTCATCTTAGCTCATTCATGGAATGAGAAAAAGCTTACTGCAGAATTGTGTAACAAAACATTGACATACAGTGCAGATATAGTATCTGACGCACACCTCCTTCAGTGGTGGCATTTTTTTTTGCAAATTCCTTTAAAAACAAGTTTTTTAAATGTCTTTAATATATTAAAAAGCTATAGTGGTGTCTTTCACACACAAAACCCAAAAACTCACTGTGGTTTATCCATGAAGAACTGATTTTTAGAAATACTTCAGAACATCACATTTCAAATGATACTTGAGTATTTTAGTTATTCCAGGATTTAATTGTTTTTCTCTGTTGATTTATGAATTTGTCAGAATATGATCTCCATTTCTCTACTGCATTAGTTACATCAAGATGCTTGCTGTGTGACTTTGGGGAAGTTATTCTGATCAGTAACAGATGAGTAGCAGTTGATTAACAGTCAACTAAGCTTCCTCACTAACAGTGTCCAAAATCCTACTGAAATAAATATAACTTCAAGTTTACTTATTTTTTTTATCTGTAAGGATGTTTTCCACTGAGAGAAATTACATTGATTCAACAATCTCTGCAAATAAAAGGTATTTGCAGAAAACTACTGAAAGGTTGGTGGAAAAATATTAAAAACTGTGTTTAGTGTATAGGTAATTATGATTTATCATCAAAATATTTCAATTTAAACAGAAATAATGGGGAAAGCAAACAAAAAAATTATTTAACAGTTCTGCTGAAACAGTTACATGTTATGGTGAACCACAAGCTGAACATGACAGGATAATATCACATTGTTCCTGCCAGAAAAATGTAAAACAGATGGAGAGATTCTAGAGGAAAGAGACAAAGACTAGAATCTTGAAGAAGTCTTCACTGAGGAACGGCTGAAAGAACTAGGATTGCACAGGTTAAGGAAAAGGAGGATGGACAACAGAGTGGAACATAATAGTCTTCCAGAATGCAGCTCTTTATTACAAGAGAAACAAGTATTTCATTGGAGTTTCTGATACCGGATGTCCATCACAGACAGGAAAAGAAGGTGAAACAAAGAAAATGAAGGAAGTTAATAAAAAAACTTTTCTAATGTTTATGATAATGAAATATCAGAGTAACTTGACTGGAGGGAGGCTTGGGAGAGATCATTACTGGAGAATTTAAGGGCTAGTTATCAAAGAAGTATTTGTCAGCAAGGACACAGGGAGACCTGAAGGCTCAACAGAAGGATTTGGACAGGCAGGCTGGCTGGGGCCAAATATATGAGGTTCAACAGTTCTCTGTGCTGGGTCCTGCATCTGGGTCACGACAACCCCATGCAACGCTACAGGCTTGGGGAAGAGTGGCTGGAAAGCTGACTGGTGGAAAAGGACCTGGGGGTGCTGATTGATGGCCACTGAACATGAGCCAGCTTATGCCCAGATGGCTAAGGTAAATGGCATCCCGGCCTGTATCAGCAATATTGTGGACAGCAGGACTAGGGAAGTGAATATCGCCCTGTACTCTGCACTGGTGAGGCTGCACCTTGAATCCTATGATCATTTCTGGAACCCTCACTACAGGAGAGACATTGAGGTGCTGGAGCACATCCAAAGAAAAACAACAAAGCTAATGAAGGGTCTAGAGCACAAATCATAATAGAAGCAGGTGAGGGAGCTGGCATTGTTCAACCTGGAGAAAAGGAGGCTCAGGGGGGACCTTATCACACTCTGCAATAACCTGGAAGGAGGTCATAGTGAGGTGGGTGTCAGTCTCCCAAGTAAAAAGCAACAGGATGACAGAAAATTACCTCAAGTTGTGCCAGGAGAGATTTAGGTTGGATTTTACCAACTATTGCTTCACTGGAAGGGTTGTTAAGCATTTTAATAGGGTGCCCAGGGAAGTGGTAGAGTCACCATCCCTGGCAGTCTTTAAAAGGCATATCAATATGGCATTTAGCGACATTGTTTCGTAGTGGCCTTAGTGGTGTTAGGTAAACAGTTGTACTCAATGATCTTAAGGTTTTTCCCAACCTAAATAATTCTATGATTCAATATATCTACCATCAGGAAAGAAATTTGCTCCAAACTCTTTGATTCTATATACTTCACATGCAAAATGAATGCTGCTGACTTTCCATTATTTACTGTGCTGGAATATGTGATAGAAAGGCAGAATGTAAATTCTATGAAATATGTATGGAATTAGAATTTCCCAGCTCAAGGTCACTCATTACAGGTTACTTTGACTCTTTATTAGCTGTGTTGAGGAAAAGGTTACTCTGCATTCTTTCAGGTCCTCCATGGTTAGTTTGAAAAGTAGAAGAATAATGATCAAAATGACAAATAACAAAGCAAATAATACATTGTGACCAGTGAATACTCTTTGATGAATGTGCTTGTTTGCATGTGAATATAGGTATTGATATGAGAAAACATTTATCAGTCTTGTATGGAAAGAAACTATTTATTGGAAGAGAATAGGTTGCAAAATGGGTGGAACAAGGAACTCGAAGATTCCACCCATTATTATAAACTCTATCATGGTTCAGCCAGCTCCATCATAGGATATGAAGGAAAGGCCAACTCCAGGCACTATTCAGTGTTTGAATACATTAGGTAAACAGAGGTAAAGGTCACCAAAATTCATCATCTCACTAGAATGATTATACACTGAGCTATATTTTCTCCCACTGACCTGTTGGTTCTGTTGAGGACATTATGCACTCACAAACCTGTCACTTCATGGAACTGTAACATTCTTTTCCTCGTGTATCACAGTGCCAAGGTCAGTTCTAGTTCACTAAGCCAGAGGAACATCTATCATTTCCATATCTAAGAATCACAGTGAAGTGTGTCATTTTTGGCTCCCTTTTTCTGATGTCTTCAGCCTTCTGTAAGACTCTTATTCCTATTTCTCTTATCAGCTCTTGTTTAGCTCATGTTTCTCTTGGTCTGGGATGCTCTTCACTCTGTCATTACCTCCAGTATCCTCCCACTGAATAACCATTCCTGAGCAGCTTTTCATCTCTCTGTCTCTCTTTAAATTGAAACGTTGGTAACTTATAAATGTGATAGCTGCTTTCAACAAAAATGAACTACTGGACATAGAACAACACGTGTTGGGGGACATCTACAGGCTGATTCTTGCCACACGAAGTTAATGGAAATGTACTGCTAGTCAAATCAAGGACATATCAGTCACATCCAGGTTATCTTCCTTTTTTCTTTTAATCAGTTAATCTTGAAAAATTACATCCTCACTTCAAAAATAAAACCAACAAATTCCAGATTCCACATCACATATATGCAATTACCAGAAACTGCTTATTTACCATCAAAATAGTTGTAAGGCAACTATTTGATCTCTGAGCACTAAAAAAAAAAAGAAATTAAATAATGAGATGATGAACAGTGTAGCTCTTCCATCTGAAGATATTTGATTATTTGGATGTCAAGGCACAAGCAAAGAAAAAAGTAATTTAAATACTCTTGCCTCCAAAGCAATATGCTTTATATCTAGTGCTCCAATATCATGGCTGTGAGCTAAGCAGTGGTTGAGATTTTTAACAAATTCATTGTTACTGCTTTTATTTTTCCTTTTTACTGTTTTTCAAAAAACAAACTAGTGAAAGTATGGAAAGTCTGCTTAAAAGGGCAAGAATCTAGCTGAAAATTTAATTTTCTATACATAAACCAAATATATTTCTTAGCCTGTGAGGATGCCAATTAGGCACTGAGAATCAAATATTCAAAGAAATACAGGTATCCAGCTCTTAGTGAATCCAGAGATACTGAGAAAGAGTATGCCTAATTAGCCAATAAGAAGATATTTATTGTCTGCATGAAAAGACTTTGTAAGAAGCAGAGTTATAGGCAAACTTGGAAGATTTCCACCTGCAAAACTGCTGTGGCTTCCATATATCCTCAGTGGTAGTAATCACCTGTCCATCATTATAGCCTGCCTCATCCATTGCATACTTTGTTGGAAGGAATGTACAGCTGCTATTACAAATTTTTTACCTTATATATTCTCCAGTTCCCAAACTGTTTGGTCACATTGCACTTCAGCCGTCACCACGGGAGAGTGGAAAAGACAATTTCCTGATTCAAGATCTTCAGTCATACCTTCCTAGTAGCTGAGCCTCAGTCCTAAATAAAACAGGAGTAAATGAAGCAACAACCACTTCTACAAAAATTATGTTTAGACTGCGGCTGCTGGCATTTTCTGCTTAATGGTAGTTTACACTTAACAGCCAAGAATGTGCTTATGGAGGCAAAGGTTGTCTCATTATGAATTTTTCACTAAAAGGATAGTTTATTGGGTTTTCAGTAGATGGGAGACATCCAAACCTGATATTACTCTAAAGACTCGTAACTAGAAAGCAAAGGCAAAGTTGCATTCATAGGACCAAGCACATCAGTCCCATTCTCTTCTCTGACAGCTCATATCTAGATTGCAGCAGCAGCTCAGCTGCATGAGCGCCAAGCAACCAGCACAGACAAGGTTTGTGTACTTTCAACAGATGTTCGTGACTGTGCTCCTAGTACTTACACAGCTGAGCTAGTAGCAGCATCTCATTACACATTTTCCAGCATAGATACTATTTTCTAAACCATGTATTTCTTTTTCTTCACATGTCCCAGTGCATTCATGTGACTCCATGCGGGTGAAACAGTTTTCCCACATGAGGCTGAAGGATGCAGGGTTTAGGCTGGGAGCCCTTTGTGGGATATAGACATCTCCTTCCTGTGACTGTTTAATCACTCACTGACTAAAGCCAAGGTCATTTCCCTTTATCCTATCCCTACAAAGACTGAACTCTGCTGAAAGGTGACCAAAGGAACACATTGCTGATAACTAGTGGAGGAAGGGAGAGAAAGTTTAGGGTAGAAGCTCTTAACAGACTCTGGTAGTCAGCAGACTATCAGAGACTTCCGCAACAGAAGGTTTATGAAACACATGATGGTTTCTTTGGGCTCTGTAAAAAAAGCTAATAAGGTATTCCCATTTGAATAGATCCGAGACCTGGAAGAAAAACAACCAGAAGTACAAATTCATTTTCAGTTAGTAAAGACTCTATTCAACTAGGTTAAGATGCTATGTTTGCAATTTTCCCAGAAACAATGCAGAACATTTTTTTAAAAGACAAAGTTGCACTATTAGATGTGAAGCTCATCACAGAGGTCTCCAACCATCGATTAGTTGTTTATTCACTTTTTCTTGTAATTATTGATTTTCTTCTCTGGAATATTTAAGAGTTTCAGTTTGCTTTCCTAGCTGTTCTTGGTGAAATCTGATTCATATGAAAGATTTTCCTTGTGTATGGAGTGAGAGTTGAGTTCACAGATGTGTTGGTGATAGTCATAGTTACTCCAAAAATATAATTCAGTCTCATACCAAACTTCAAAAAGTAGTTTTAGTGGTGACATTTAACTCATACATCTAAATGTATTCTTCCCTAACAGCAACCTGTGTTAGACTGGTAGGCATTACAATACCATGATTAAAGTTTTTAATATAACCATATTTTCTATGTTAAAAATACTTGGTTGTGCTATATGCTCACATTACAGCCACACATATGATAAAGCTATTTCCTGCTCTCAAGATTTTCAATCAACACACTATTATTCTGAAGTTACTGAAAAAATAGCTAACTTACAGATGTAAAGATCTTAATGGCACCATTTCTGAGCAGCCGTATTCCCTGGTAGTTGGTGACAGTGTCAGAAGGATCATTCGCAAGTTTTATGTTCAAAAATCATAATATTTTCAAAGGTAAATTTTTTTCTCTAAATCTTCTGACACAAGATTTAGGAAAACATTTCTCTTATATGCCCATAAACACTTTATTTCCTTGAGGACATCATAAAACGTTGCAATCTGCTGTGGTTCAGAAATTCAGAACAGGGAATTATTGTACACTGCATTTCAGTGTTAACATTTCAACAGCCATTAATTACAGTGTTTCCTAATAGCACTCACACTGCAGTTCTCGGAGGATCGCTTGTTTTCTGAACACTGTAATGTTAAACTGGATGGGAGACCAGGTTGCCAAAATGTTCTGTAAAATCACAATACGGAAACGGCAAGAGAAAAAAGTCTTTGTCAAACAGAAGGACACTATTGCAGGGTCAGACAGGTGCTAGCCAGTCACCTCTGCTCCTGTTAGTTTTGCACATCACAGGGAAAGTATATAACAGACCACTGAGCAGCAAACATCTCTTGATATAGCTCTTTCCTGTCCTGCAACAGAGATGGAAACCAAGCACTACACTACGCAAGTAAAGCCATGACAATAGTTATGGGCCTGGCTATCTTATATTTCTTCACAAAATACTCATTAAAATAGTAACTACTAAAAGCTAAGATTATAAATATACATCTTCAAACTTCAAACAAAAAAAAAATTCAGACTACGGTGCTGGCACAGAATAGTATGCCTTTCTAAATTGATACGCTGAGAATGTTCTCTTCACAGGGGTGAAAGCTATCAGCTTCATGTTTTTTTCCAACAGAAACAGTCCAAGACATGACCTTAGGGATGCCTCTGTCCCTCATCTGCCTGCGTCAGCAGGTGCAAAAAATATTTATCTCCATTAGATACCTTTCTGATAAAAAGTAAGGTTTTGAGGCACTGCAGACCTCCTTTTCCAAAGGCCTTTTTTTTCAGTCAGCCCCTTTATCTTAATATGGAATATGTGGCTACAAGGGTATTGGATCTGTTGCAATGCCATACTTCCATCCAAAAGTCAAGGTTACACTCCTGTATCAACACTGGCCAACACCACGCTGATGGTGTAGCAGTCCTTTGTATTATCTCAAACATTTTACAGACTGCTTTTCTAACCATCCTTGTCAGTGGGTGATGTGAATCAGTATCTAGCCCCTAGACTTTATATTACCCTATCACTTCGTACACCCTTTTGTCAGATGGAGACCTCACCACTCATCACTCTCCCACAAACCTAATTTTTCTCAACCTTGTACTGTGTCCTCTTCACTTCACCAGCAAATACAATTTCTGTGTCCCAAAACTTGTTCTCTTTTACATAGCCTGTATTGTCCATGTCCAGGATCCTTGAGAGAAATGTGGATTGTAGGACTAGGGGTGTCCCCAAAACAAGCACTATGAGTAGAACAGGTTAAAGATCACAGAAAGTTATCAACATTCAAGTACTAACACTCAATAACACCACCTGCAATAACTGCTTATATGCATCTCTTTGTAACACAGGTCATCTGAACCTTGAGGTAAACTGAACACAGAAGGAAGACACAGACCAGAATATGTAGAAAACTGCTAGAGAAAAATCTAGACAAATCTACTCCTCAAACAAAAAGTCCTAAGCAGATAGGGGTGTTGCCTTGAAAGAATGACAACATGACTTCATACAGCAAAATCCTACTTTAAAACCATCCATGAAGAGGTGTAGGGAGGGGCTGCATCTGCAGGGTGGGGGCTACAACTATTGCAGTAAACTCAGTTGCAACAGGCATAGGGACTCAGTTACCTTTTCTATTATTAAAATAGTCCCTGAACATATCTTGGCCTCCTAAACAATCTGCTTTACTCCTGTGCTTGGTTTTGGAGGCCAAATGGGCTATGTGTCACTCACAACAGACAGCTGTCCTGCAAGTGGCCACCTTACTTTGAGGGGTGGCAGAGTATAATTATGAGAACACCACACCACACAGTTTCAGTGAAGAGAATGGACATGGACTCATTTAGCCAGAGTGGCTGAGAACCTCATGGGCTGCACCTAGAACACTAGCCACGAGAAGCAAGTCAGGAAGGCTGCCACAGGCAGAAAGCCCAGCTGAACAAGAGAAAAAGATGAATTCTGCTGCATCCAGCACTCTCAGCTGCTCTCACTACTCTCCAAGGCTGAACACCCTCAATCAGTTATAGGCCTCCTCCCTTTCCTGCAGGCTCAGCAAGACTATCCCAATGATCTCCTGAAAATAGTATTTCCTGTGCACTGAAGATTTGCCCCAGCATGCTGCAACTCTATGCAGCGCTGCTACATTCTCTTTCAAGGGGTTCATGCATCACCAGTGCACCACAGCGTGGGAACTCTACTCTATGTATCATTAATCCTGCCTTGGGATAGGAAAATGGACTAGGTAACCTTTTGAGATCTTTCCTTTCTTATGCAATAATTACAGATTCAGGATAAAAATTTCCTCCTTTCTCTTTTTTTTTCTTTTCTTTTTTTCTTTTCTTTTCTTTTCTTTTCTTTTCTTTTCTTTTCTTTTCTTTTCTTTTCTTTTCTTTTCTTTTCTTTTCTTTTCTTTTCTTTTCTTTTCTTTTCTTTTCTTTTCTTTTCTTTTCTTTTCTTTTCTTTTCTTTTCTTTTCTTTTCTTTTCTTCTCTTTCTTTTCTTTTCTTTTCTTTTCTTCTCTTTCTTTTCTTTTCTTTTCTTTTCTTTTCTTTTCTTTTCTTTTCTTTTCTTTTCTTTTCTTTTCTTTTCTTTTCTTTTTTTCTTTTCTTTTCTTCTCTTTTCCTTTCTTTTCTTTTCTTTTCTTCTCTTTTCTTTTCTTTTCTTTTTTTCTTCTCTTTTCTTCTTTCTTTTCTTTTTTTCTTCTCTTTTCTTCTTTCTTTTCTTTTTTTATTTTTTTTCTTTTCTCCTTCTCTTTCATTTTTTCTTCTCTTTCTTTTTTTTCCTTTTTTTCCTTTTCTTTTAATAAAAAAAATCATTCCACAATTTCTATACTTCATCAAAAATAAAGAAAACAGTGAAGGAGCTAATCCAAGCCATACTCATTTGATGCCTGAGAAAATATATGAGTCTGCCAAGCTCTCTCAGGCTCTGAGACCAATCAAGGAAGCCAATTTTAAATTCTAAGGACCTCCCACGAGAATGCTCTGTTAATATTTATATCTCTACTGTCATTTGGGTGATTGCCCAACCTCCTCAGCTGAACTCATCCACTAACCCAGTGTCAGAAGAAAAGAGACATTGTTTCTTCCTTGTGAAAGCTGCACCACAGGGCATCTAGTCCACTTCCAAGTCTCAAGCAGTAGCCACCAATCTAAAAGATGCATATATCTAACTGCTTTTTTTGGGTCAGGAGACTTGGGGTTTTGCTGTGCTGATGCTTGCTAAGTGAGACTTCCAGTTTTACTTAGAGCAGCATAACAATTTAATTATGCTTTCATATCTAATTCTGAGATATATCACTGAATATACAAACTTTCATATTTTCACTTGAGGACTCAGGGATTCCTCCTGGTTAGCATGATCATAGTGCACTTTCTCAGCCAGGATATGGAATATCCATGATAAGTTGCTTTTGATACTACTTCTCCAACTGCCCATCAAGACATTGCTATTACCAGCATATGGGAGACAAATCACAGCATAGAAGATTCTTTCTAGGTTCTTCATTAAGTTTCAGCCATGGTCTATCAGCTTATCTGTCTGTATTGTACAGACAGATACACTATGGATCAAAAAGATTGTAAAAACTTTTGAACCTGTAAAACTCCTCCAACCAAGCTCAAATTATTTACAAAGATCAGTGACACAAAAGAGCTTGTCAACCTGAGGTTTATCAGCAGTTATATGTAAAATCAAAACATCATAATGATCATGGCTAGTGAATAGCATTTCCAGATACCTGAAAGTCAAAAAAATGCTGTTATATATATGGATATAGATCAAAGCCAAGTCAAGTAAGAGAAGGAATATGTTCTTTATTTGAGATCATTATTTTAGGCTTTCTATATCTATCTTTTTAAGAAAGCCCTTCTGGAAAGCAGAAAATTTGTTCTTGCTCAGCTTTAAGCAATAGACTCCTGATTTTCCCAGTTCCCTCAGCTTTTCCAGATAGCTTCACTTTGAACATACCAAGTTGCTAAAAGCAATCATTTCTTTTCTAGTCATATTGTAACACAAGTGAAACAGTCAGAAGTCCACCATACAAAATGAAAGAATATGCTTCCTAAATCAAAGGTTCTGCAGGCAAATGAAAGAAATCACATCTCTTTGTTCACCTACCAAATAATCTACAATTTCAGGAAAATTATTTTCACACTGGGGTTTTTTGACAACAGAATGACCACAAGCTTTCCTGCTCTAAAATATTTATAGAACAAATGCACTAAGTTCCAGGATGAAGAGTTCTTGTACATCCAAGTTGGTAGGTAACTTCCATACAAGTTGACTGAGTTTTTCCCAGTGTGAATACCACAATCTTAAACCACAGAATAACTGAAACTATAAATATACATTGTAAAAATGGTCCAATGTACCATGTATTTCTATTCAGAAAATACATTCTTTCATCATTCACTAAAAGTGATTGATAGACTTCCCATCTTTTACTTGAAAGGATTGTCCACTTGTTTCTGATAATTTGTTCTTTTTCGGTTCTAGGTCACAAGAAGTTCATCTGACAGCCATTCCTGACATCCTCACTCTATTAAGTAAGGATTATTGAATTCTGTTGAAATCCTCACAGCAAAAACTTTGTCACAAATGTGAAGTGGAAAAGGGAAAAATAAATGTATTCTTTTTTCCTTCCATCTAAAGATTCTAAATCCTGTTACTCTGCAAACTATTCAGTATTTGCAGATGTTTTTCATAGAAGAGGGGAAAATGTTATTTTAATTTAAAAGTTTGGTCTGGGCTTCAGTTGTATGGGATGTGATCCCACAGGTACTGTGCTTAACTCTTGGATAGTTTTCCTTCAGGAATTCTTAAGGAATTAGTTGTTCCTAGCAATTTGCTTATTTATGGCCACACAGACATTACACAAGACATCCTCAAGTAGCTCAGCTTAAGTCAAAAAGCCAATTCATGCCACAACCATAGAGAGGTAATGGCAGGGAATCATTATCTCTAAGCACTGAACTTTTTCTAGTGCATCAGGTCAGAAGTCCTAAAGAAAGCCTAATAGTTTGATTCGAATTTCCTCAAGTCTATTTCTAAGATAGATATCTCAGAATGTTTTAAAAGATTTCAGGAAAATATTATTTCCAAATCTTTTGTGAAAGAACAAAAATTAGTTCAAAAATTAACTAAAATGGAGAATAAACAGAAACTTAAGAGTCAACTTCAGAAAAGATTAGATTAAATTTTATTTTTCTGACATTAATTGTTGTTATATTGTAGCTTGGCGCTGCATTATATAATCATAGAATCATAGAATAGTTAGGGTTGGGAAGGACCTTAAGATCATCTAGTTCCAACCCCCCTGCCATGGGCAGGGACACTAATCTCTGTTCTGCAAATTCGTTTGATAAGTGGACCAGCTCACTGGTTTTATTTACCCTTAAGAGAAAAGAAGATTAACAAGTGTCTGTCACTATTTCATCACAATGCCCATTCCTCCAGGCACAGTCTTTAAGGGTTTTGTTGCAAAGAAAAGGAGACTACTTTCCCATCTGTCCTATTCTTTGAAATCAAGCCAATTGCTTTTAAAATTTCCCAGACATGCTCCCAAACTAGGAAACATCATTGCTTAACTTTACAGAGAGAGCATAGCAGGGAAGAAATTTATTCTTTATTTCTTAGCAGGACTTGAATAACCACAGTGACTTTATTTTCAAAGCTATAGCTATTTGAAAGCCACAGTCCCACGATACAAGCTGCATTGAGTCTAATGTCACCCCTTCATGCCAGATGTAGGAACTTGTCTTGTCTGACAAAAAAAAAATGAAGTGTATTTTCCACTGAGATGAAGCACAAAGTCCAAAGTCCACCTAATGTCTCAGCATCAAGCAGTAGAAAAGAGGATGGCATTAGTCCATCCAGCTCAGAAAATCTTACACTATGAAACTACACAGGAAAGTTTACAGCAGAAAGCTGATGCTACAAAAAACAATTTCTCCCTCCATTTCTGGGCACTGCTGTACATTGCAACATAGACAGAACTAGTGAGCAACTAACTTGTACAGAAAAGCACATGGGTTTGACATTTTCATGCATGGATATTTGCCAGAAGAGGGGTCTGACAGGAGGTCCGATATCTGCTTTTGCTGGTTCCTGCTGCTTACAGAATAATGAGCTGTCTGCTAGATCAGCCAGCTTCCTTCTCCATTGTCTTCTGGTACATACTTCTACCAAAAATATTTGCATTTCTGGAGAGCTTCAGGGGGGCTACTTTATTTCTCAGGCTGTGGCTACACAAGCTGCAGTGTTGGGTACAGATTTAATCATTCCAGTCTCCAGACTATCCCTTAATGCTCATTCCTGCTATTCCACTTCCTTGATGCCAGGATGATATACCATTTGTTTGACCATTTTATAAGACAGATTGATAATGAAATAGTTTTCATAGCAGGCATAACTGGAGAAGTGGGAAGTTCAGGCAGGTGCAGAACTAAGAGCTGGAGGTGAACTGAGGGTGAAAATAACAGCAATCAGATCTTTTCCTTTAATGAGTTAGCTTGTGCAAACAGCCTGTGAGTGTGTTTGGCAAGACTGTGGAAAAGCTGACCAGAAAACTTCAAAATGGAGACATCCTACTATAGAGGTCAGGTTTACAGATTATCCAACAGCAATTTTAGGAGCACAGATGAGGAGCTGTGGCATGGAATGGAAGTTGTGACTGAGGACAGGAACAAGGAAGCAGAAGGAAATTATTTCCTAAACCAGGGTTATGCCAAGGCCACCACAGAATCACAGAATAGTTAGGGCTGGAAAGGACTTTAAGATCATCTAGTTCCAATCCCCCTGTCATGAGCAGGGGCACCTCACACTAAACCATGTCACCCTTTGCAATGTTTCCTACCTTGGTTTACACTTCCTCTAGTATTGGGTGCTCAGGAGCGGTACAGGGTTTTGTACCCAAGTTCACAGCACCAGGTTGCACATACCCCAGCAGCATGAAGACCTTCTGTAGCCATCCTGGGGGAGCACAGCCCCACAAGCCCACACTGTCTGCAGAGCACCCACTGCCTTCCCCACAACAGTCCTTCAAGGAGATGACAGGCTGCTTTCTGGTCAGGGCTGCCTCCTGCGAAAACATCTCCACAGGCTCTTCAGAGACTTTGACAATTCAGAACCCAATCCCCAACAGAGTTTATAATTTCATAGAGACATATCACCTTCTGTCACAGATTAGCTATCTTCTCGCAGATGTCTGTCTCTCCTGTCAGCTCGGTCTACACAGCTCTCCTACACATGGTGAGAAGTACTTTGTTGTGACAGAGCTTTCTGTCCTTGCAAAGTGGGGGGCTGGCTACACTCCTGCCAGTGTTTGCACAGGCAGCCTGCTAGAAGGGAAGACAGACTGGCTGACACTGTAAGTACACTGAAATTGCCAGAGAAAAGACGCAATTCCTCCATATTTGTAGTGTTAAAAAGCTTTCAAAAGCTATTTGAAAAATCACAGAATTTGTGGGCATGTCACAGCATAGAAAAGAGTGTGTTGAAGGTTGGGGCAAAGGAGCAGAGAGCGCTGAAGAAGGCAATCTGTGTTCCTTTGCATTGTCAAGTGATTCAAATTAACCTTGATTTTTGTTGCCCCTACTCCCCATTTGTCTTACAATCAATATTACTTCATACAGTAAATTAAACTGAGTAGATAACAGCCCAAGAAGAGCAATGTTTCTAGCTGCAGGTGCTGCATCTGGCTTAGAAGAGGAAGATGAGCTTACTCTCCTCCACAGGTGGTCAGTGTGCACTGGGAAAGCCATAAGGGGCACTGGTGGTCACAAATTTATTAGGAAATATAAGCCTATTGAAATCCATCTTAATCCCCAGAACTGAGATAGCCCTACAAAAAAACTCTGCCTGAGAGGGAGCTAGCACTTCTGCTTCTTTAATCCACATAAGGCAGTGGTTTATAAACTTTCTGGCATTAGTGCCAATGATCATTATTTCAAAATGTCAAGAGTACTATTTAAAGCCTTTCTCCCTTTGCCGCTGCACCTCCCCTTGCTTTTCCTTTTCTTACATTCTTGAGAAATTGAAAAGGAGCCCAAAATCAATTCTAGTTCACCTCCCCCACGACAGATTTCAGCTTCCCTGCAACAGGGCATCAAAGTGCCATGGCCTGTCTATTAGGCTGTTTACTGTAAGCCTAGGCTTCATTAATTCACTAGTAGGATAGTAGGACTGAGAGGAAACGGAAGCATGTTAAATGTTTAAACAATATGACAACCAGAGAACAAGTTCTTAGCAAAACATCAAAGTAATGCACTTAATGTTGCTATTTTTGTTTATATTTTCTGTGTATTACTAAACTAATTCATATACCTCAGCTAAGACATGAAAATAAAAGTCTTTGTTTAGCTATAGAGATGCAGAGTAAGCAACAGAAATTACTATAATGAACTGGCATCCAGCCCACAGAAGTGAAAAGCTCATCAGGTAGGCACTCATGTAGTTATTTATAATTCTAGACTTAAAAAAAAGCCTTTTTGTCATTTTATGTTGTGGTAAGAGTAAGCTGCACTTTGTTTAAAGTGTCTCCTCATTCTCCCAGACCAATAAAAGCTCCCCCAGAAAAGCCTTAGCAAGAGTAATCTGGTTGATCTTCTGGATGAACAAAGTTTACAGACAAAAATACCATAGCCTTTATCCTGACATAAGAGTAGGAGAACCACAGGCTTCCAACCTCTGAAGCAAAGACACAACACCTATCGCATGAGGGATGCACTTGGAAAAGCCAGAGACACATATATATGGCAGCAAATCCTAGCTTCAAAGCTCTTTACTTCCTTTCTCATATGGATTTGAAGAAAGAGGTAAGGAAAAATTCCTTTTCAAATCCTGCTTTTAGGAGTCTGTAACTCAGAAGAATACTGCAGCAACTTATAACAGTAGTGAAATGTAATGTTGTTTTTCACTGTGCATTTTACAAACATTTCATAATGATTAGATGAACACAAAATATTCCAGCTTCAGCTATGTCAAATTTAATTTAGACCAGTTAAACAATCAGTTCAAGATCTCCGCATATTAAATGTAAGAATCTTGATGTTTCTGGCTGGGAAACTGACAGGAGCTGGTTGGAGCAGGGTGGATACATTCATTTCCAGTAAAGCATAAAAACCTTAAAGTAAACAATAATGATGAAAGCTACCAAAACAAAGAAAGTAAAATCTGTTTTCTAGGATCAAGGCAGCTAATGTTTGCAGACAGAAAAGATGTTTATTGTAAACACCTAGGTGGGGCCGCAGAATACAATACAGTTAACAGAGTTTTAAGAAATGGGTAATTCTCCACTGCATCTATGGTTGTGGATTTGACCACACTGATTGATAGGCTGCAGGGAAGGGTTGCCATCCAGAGAGACCTTGACAGGCCTATGCTAACCTCATGAAATTCAAAAGGTCAAGAGCAAGGTCCTGCACCTGGACCCCAGTATCAATCCCCAGTATCATACAGACTGGGGGGTGAATGGAACGAAAGCATCCCTGTGCAAAAAATACTTCGGGTTACTGAAAAATGAAAAATTTGATATGAAAAATTTGGTATGAGCTGGCAGTGTGCACTTGCAGCCCAGAAGGCCAGCCACATCCTGGCCTGCATCAAAAGAAGTGTCTCCAGCAGGTCAAGGGAGGTAATTCTTCCCCTCTGCTCTGGTGAGACCCCACCTGCTGTACTGTGTTCAGCTCTGGGGTCCGCAGCTTAAGAAGGACATGGACCTGTCGGAGCAAGTACAGAGGAGGGCCACAAAGATGTTGAGAGGGCTGGAGCACTTCTATGAAAACAAAATAAGAGAGTTGGATTTCTTCAGACTGGAGAAGAGAAGGCTCCAGGGAGATCCTCAGTACATAAACGGGGCATGAAAGAAAGAGAAAGACTTTTTACCAGGGCCTGTAGTGACAGAACAAGGAGCAATGGTTTAAAACTGAAAGAAGCTAGGTTTAGATTGGATATAGGAAGAAGAAATTTTTTACCATGAGGTTGGTGAGACACTGGCACAGGTTGCCCAGAGAAGCTGTGGCTGCCCCATCCCTGGCAGTGTTCAGGGCTAGATTGGATGGGAATTTGAGCAACCTGACCTATTGAAAAATGTTTCTGCCTATGGCAGGGGGCTTGGACTTCATGATCTTTAAGCTCCCTTCCATCCCAAACCATTCTTTGATTCTATGATCTGAGTTCTCCAGTACCCCAGAGCAGTTTGCACAGCAGCCTCATCTTTGAGAAGAAACATTCCTTAGCCTACCTGCTGAGTGTGGCCTTTGTTCATCTCACTAAATGAGATAAATGCTCCGTTCAAGGGATTAATATCTTCTCTGTACAGGTTTGAGCTCTGTACATGGTGGCAGTGCTGGTTAGACTCTCAAGTGAGTATGTTTTCTGCCAAGACAGAAACAGTGAGTTACAACAAAGAAACACAAAGGATTATTTTTGCAGCCAGCAGTGTACAGGCAGTAATAACACTGTGTAATAATTAATGAAAGATTTTTCTCCTGCTATCAACAAGCGTTCCATAGATTTAGTCTTGAAAAAGTTGACAGATTGCAATTTGAATACACCAGGAAGAATTTATTTGTTTAACCACTGAATGTAATAAATTAGGATTATACATTATTTTAATTCCATGGGAAACGTCCACTGCATTTACATTTTCAAAACTATGCTTACAAAGAGCCAGTTCTGTAGAACATTTTGCTGCCAAACAGAGACACACATCCAAATCCCAGGCTTGGTAGGAGTTAGATAATATTATCTGGGTTAGGAATGAATATTCTTGATTTATGCCACAGAAATGTTAGGAGCTCACAAAGGTAGCCTTAATTGTTCTGAAGAAAGTGTGATAAGCCTTTCCAGACATCCCCACAAAATGTCAGTCTGAACAGTATGCATATGCATATGCAGAATTTAAACAAATAGAAATACAAGGATGTTTCATCTTTACATTTTAACTTGGCATCAACTTATTGATTCAACGTCACTGCCTCTACCAAAAATGCCCAGTACACGTTTATGATTCCTTGGTGCAAGGAATCACACAGCAATTTGCTCCACCCTTGTATTGCATATAAGGGAGCAAAAGGAGAGAGTACTTGGAAGTACTGAGTATCTACTAACTGAGCTGGTCAAGCATACCTTAAATGCTGGAAAGCCCATACAACTCATTTTAAACATACACTGAAAGCAGAATTCCAAGCTCACCACAAGGAAACTTCTCTGATTGTTAATATAAGACTCATTCTTAATGAATTCCTTGCAAAATTGCCTGAGGTAATACTAGGAGATAACAATAATGTTACTGTATTAAATTGTTCATGTAGAATCTATAATACCAAGGAGAGAATTAAACTGGATTGAGTATGAAGGATTCATCTTCCTGACAGATCAGTACAAAAACTCCTAAGTCACTATTTGATATGGATACACAGATTTATCTCAGGGAAGTAAATTCCAAAAGCTGTCGTTCTATGGTCAGGAACTTGCTTGATAAACAGTGGTGAAATTGTCCTGCTGAGCAACCCACCTCTTTTCTGAGCTACCTTTGTTAAAAATCAAGTGCTTTTTAAAGCACATTAAAGGCCTAGTTCTGGAGAAAAATAGAAATTGCAAGGGAAGGGTAGAAATTGTGAACTTATCACCACTTTAAAAGATTTGGCAAAAAAACCTACGACCCCAGATATTGTCACTGTATCAGCAACATGTTAGATGTTGCTAGATGCTTCTGCTAGATATCTTCTCTCGTTGTTTATTTTAATATTTGCTCCTTCAACTATTATATAATAATTTCTATTCAGTCATGTTTTGAAAAGATTTCACATTTATTTGTATTTCTGTTCATAATTGTTTCTGCAGTACAGCAAACTTTGGTGGGGTTTTTTATCACACCGTTTTCCAAATAGAACACAATATAGAAGCAAACCAGTTGAAAACTTGTCAGGTTACAGCAACTTGAAGCTCAGAATAGAGTTATAACTAGATTGCTCCTGCTGTCTAAACTTCTCTGATCCATGGAGGAAACTTCACAAGAAGACCCAAACATTGAGGTGAGTCAAGGTAAATTTCCTTCTTCAAGATCTGCAAGTGAAATTATCTTGACTGATTAATGGCCTTCCATAAACTTAAATAGATGGGCTACATCTGCTTCCAGGACTGAATTTAAATAGCTGAAACTTAATTATGCATACTTTACATTTAAAAGTGTGGGTGTTTCTGCTATGCGGTTAGGATTACAATTACTGTGTTGATTCATGCGTATAAGCATTAGTATACTAGCAAATGGGGTATCACACAGATGTAATTCAGATTTATGCTTGCCTTTGTGCTAAGAGCTTCTCTACAGTTTTAAGAACAGGTCAGACTGAGCACATTAATGAAAATTTCCTAATGATACAGTAGATACTACTTTTTAGTTATAGCTCGAAATACTTCTTGAATGCTCACACTCAGGTAATATAGCACTTATGTTCAAATTAGGAAATTGAGACATAAGCTTCAGTCATGTAACACTGAAGGAATGGGAATACAGGATCACAGACAGTGAGTATTTTTAATACAGAATCACAGAATCATAGAATAATTAGGGTTGGAAAGGACCTTAAGATCATCTAGTTCCAATCCCTCTGCCATGGGAAGGGACAATCACACTAAACAATGCAAACCAAGGCTCTGTTCAACCTGGCCTTGAATGCTGCCAAGGACTGAGCATTCACAGCTTCCTTGGAAAAACCATTTCATTACCTCACCACCTTCACAGTAAAGAATTTCTTCCTTATATCCAATCTAGACTTCCCCTGTTTAAGTTTTACTCCATTACCCCTTGTCCTATCACTACAGTCCCTAATGAAGAGTCCATCATCAGCATCCTCATAGCCCCCCTTCAGATACTGGAAGGCTGATGTGAGGTCTCCACGCAGCTTTCTCTTCTCCAGGCTGAACAGTCCCAACTTTCTCAGCCTGTCATCATACAGGAGGTGCTCCAGTCCCCTGATCATCCTCGTGGCCCTCCTCTGGACTTGTTCTAACAGTTCCATGTCCTTTCTATGTTGAGGACACCAGAACTGCACACTATACTCCAAGAGAGGTCTCACAAGAGCAGAGTAGAGGGGCAGGATCACCTCCTTTGACCTGCTGGTCACGCTCCTTTTGATGCAGCCCAAGATACAGTTGGCTTTCTGGGCTGCGAGCACACACTGAAGCCGGCTCATTTTCATTGTCTCACCAACCAACACCCCAAAGTCCTTCTCGGCAGGGCTGTTATGAATCTCTTCTCTGCCCAACCTGTAGCTGTGCCTGGGATTGCTCTGACCCAGGTGTAGGACCTTGCACTTGGCATGGTTAAACTTCATGAGGTTGGCATCAGTCCATCTCACAAGCGTGTCAAGGTCCCTCTGAATGGCATTCCTTCCCTCCAGCGTATCAACAGAACCACACAGCTTGGTGTCATTGGCAAACTTGCTGAAGGCACACTCAATCCCACTGTCCATGTCAGCGACAAAGATGTTAAACAAGACTGGTCCCAACACCGATCCCTGAGGGACACCACTCGTTACTGGTCTCCAGCCGGACATTGAACCATTGACCACAACACATTGCGTGCTGCCATCCAGCCAGTTCTTTACCCACTGAGTGGTCCACCTATCAAACTGATGTCTCTCCAATTTAGAGACAAGGATGTTGTGTGGGACAGTGTCGAACGCTTTGCACAAATCCAGGTAGATGGCATCAACTGCTCCACCCCTGTTCATCAGTTCTGTAGCCCCATCATAGAAGGCCACCAAATTGGTCAGGCAGGATTTCCCCCTCGTGAAGCCATGCTGGCTGTCACCAAGCACCTTGTTGCTTTTCATGTGCCCTAGCATGCCTTCCAGGAGAATCTGATCCAAGATTTTGCTAGGCACAGAGGTGAGACTGACTGGTCTGTAATTCCCTGGGTCTTCCATTTTTCCCTTCTTGAAAATGGGGGTTATATTTCCCTTTTTCCAGTTGTTGGGAACTTCACCTGACAAATATATGTATACTTCTCTAATAATAGTACAGAAGTCTATTATGTATATTTAAAAAGGACAAAACATCACACATAACTATAGATCTTGTTTCTGTCTCCCATGTTTGTGTCTGAATCTTTTCTCTTATATTGAAGGAAATAGAGATGCCCATTAAAGGGCTTAACATATGAACTCATCAAGGGCAAACTGTTCCAAACTGAGCCCACATCTTTGCTGATTTTCTTGGCAATATGATTTAGCTGGACTTCAGTGAGTATGATAGACTATTGCATGAGACTTTAATAAGTACACAGTAAAATCAGAAACAATACAAGAATTATGAAAGGCTGAAAACAGCTGTGGGTAACGTTGCAAGATGAAGTATCAGGCTGGGATAAGACAAGGAGCTACAGTGAATCCCTGTAAAGCTTGGTTTGGGAAGTAGTTTTGTTAAAGGTTTTGTCACAATAAATAGCATGTTTGTCAATGACACATTTGGAAAGCAACACCAGAGGCAATTATGTCCAACAAAGGGTATGACTTTGGGAACTTTATAGCAGTTCTGGCACTAATCCTGGCAATGATATTTAGAGGAAAGTAAGCTTGACAGAACAATCTTTCAGTATCCTCTGGGTGCTTAACAAGCAGCTGCAATTTTGTCACCTCAGAATTCTGGGCTTCCTTGGTGTCATGATAAAACCAGTCAGCTTACACCCAAATACCAAAAGATTTTTTTCACAACAGTACATCACACACAAAGTTCACCTTTCCAAAATGAAGACATGATCTGTGTCCTGGCTGAGGTGTTATTTTGGTTTGCTAGGTGATGTCTTTTGTCTGGGGAAAAAAAAAAATAATAAATTTGGCATACACTCTCCCTTATTTTTATCCAGATTCCTGGGTTAAGAATCCAACTTTTTTAGTCATCGTACCATCTTCTGTCTCTCCACTTACCATAGGCAGAGACTCCATTACCATACCCTTATACACCAATGGGGAGCTTTCTTCTGCGCAGATGTTACATACACTCAGTTTTGTCACCAAAGGCAAAAGCTGAAGTGAGGGTGCTGCTGTACTACTGCTGCTGCCTCAGTGGCTGGAGAAAACTCCAATGTCATTCCTATGAAATATAATGGGGAAAGATCCTTTGCTAAACAAAAGGAGAATACTCCTTTACTCATCAATGCAATGCTAATGATCATTTCTCATCTGAGATGTGTATGGATGTAGTAAGTTCTCAGCAGCAGATCTGTGATAACCTCTTTAGTTGTTACTGCACATCTCGCTCCTCAGCTGTTCTGTGACAGAGGCAGGAAATGCAGCCATTGCTGGTGAACTCAGGATCAACTACTTTGTGGATGACAAAATAATGGACAGTTCTAGCCTTTTCATAGCAAGACTCCCACTTTCCTTAGCCTGGGCAGTCGGGGAGAGCAGGCATTGAGTACAGTCTTGTCCATTTGGGCCTACTCATAACCTGCTACTATAGCTCCTGTATTCAATCTTTCTTTTAGGAAAGTTGCCTGCTACCATCCAATTCACCAACACCCTGTAATACACCATAAACTTGTTTGTGGTTGGCATATTGTGAATACAAAATTACACAAAGGTATTTTCTGTGCATGCAACTGGTGTTCCTCACCACAAGACATCCTTCTTCATGGCCAGTCAGCTCTGCTACCTGACAAAGAATGCTCCCCCTGCCTCAGCATCCTCTCAATGAGTTTGCAGTACTGCTGAAGTCAGAAAAACAAAGCTTATGGACAAAGTGACTCATTTGTATTAGTTAGAAACAAACAAAAAGCAAGATGGAACTAGTCACTAAAAATGAAATAATCCTTACTGAAGGAGTTTCCAAAGGTGTAGCAATTTTTTAAATGTCTCATAATTTAACCTCGCTTAGTGCAGTCTCAGTTCCCCACACAAGATGGCAGCTCTTCTTTCCTTCTGTTCAGATATTCTTCAGCATACTGAAAAGCATTTCCCTTTCACCCTGACGTTGCAGGTGCTGCCAGAAAATAAATATAACCAGATTAGGGACAAGCCATGCAGCTTTAATCATTATTCACTCCCAGAAAAGCACCTCACAGAGCACAGCATGGTATGTGGGGAGCAGCATTGTTTCACTAGTACTCCATTTGTCTAATTCCAACACGTACCAGTGACTCGTCTGTACTGCCTCTCACAGTTTTTGAGGTTTGAAATTGCCACATAAAAAGAAAAAAGAAACATTCTTGTTTCGATTCAGATTATGGGATGCTCACACGCACATAAGGACACATAAAGCTATGCTCAATCTTTTGGACCATATCTCCTACTACCTTGCCTGTAATGTAAGTGTAAAGTTATCTGCATTTCATGTTTGTTCCAGCACTCACTAAATAAATTGGTCTGTTTCAGGAAAGGAAACAGAAAATTGCATCTTTGCATAACCCAGGCTTGCTAGAAAACAAATACTGAATTTTATCATGTCTAATTTCTGACACCACTAAGTGCCTCTGTAAAGTCTGAAACTTTGAAGTCACTCTGACAATTAATGCTTCACAATTACCTGCCATAACGGTGCTAAACTGCCAGCACTACTAACAACTTTTTCATTTTTAAACAAATGATGAATAAGTTAGTTTAAATCATACAGCTCTGCTCTCACTGGGTAGGCTGAGGGATGCTTCACTGTGCAGAGGGCCAGGCCCCGGCTGGTGTTGAGAGTGTGGATCTCTGTTCCACCCTCACCAGCATGGTCCCTCTTTATGAAGAGCCTAAAAAGCATGCTGAAACACCTAAGAGTTAAACTTAATGGTACTACCAGGTGCTGAGGAGAGTTGTTCTGCACTCATGCCATGCATATGAAGTAATGTAGGCTTATCCCAATACATATTTTTTCCAAAGATATTAATCTCCTCTAAAGGTCCAACGACCAGCAATGCAGAGACTAAAAGGCAGCAGCAGCAGGAGGACAAAACTGCCCTCCCAAATCTGCCCCTGCACCCCAGTTTCGTGAGAGTGGGAAGCCAGCAGGTGTCAGCAGGAGCTTGGGAATGGGACAGACACTCGCAGCCCCAGTACTCCAAGAGAGGCAGAACCTGATTCACGAAGGAAACCCCAGCTGCTTACTAATGAAAACCAATGACATTGTGAGCGAGTCATTAGCTTGAATGAATGAAGGAGCCCTTTCCTCTAGCTGACTTCAGAGAGCTGTGGAGCAAAGGCTGTCAGAGCTGGAGGGAGGGCACTGCCACACTGCATAGCCCCTCTTCCCCATGCTGGTATGTGAGCTTGTTCAGGCAGCCCCATATTTACACTGGGAAACTGTAGGGTTTTTTACAGGCCAGCTGAATGCTGTGGTTTTGGGGACTGCCTCTGAGAATGCTTGTAACCCAGGGCTGGATCCCGACCCACTGTGAGTGATGAGGGTACTGACAGGGGAGCAGGCAGCTGTAGAAAGAGCAGAAGGATGCACATGCTGCTCTACTGAGCACTGAAACCACCCTAGCTCTCCTCCTCACCTCCCCAGTCAATCCAACCTGTGTACCTCCTGGCAAATGTGAGCCAATTAATTGAAGGTGACTTACTTCTCAATTAAGGTGCAAATTAATATATTTTTCATCTCTTGAAGAGTGCCTGGTAATGAAAAGCACACAAAGATAGTTACCATAGAGAAGCTAGCATGTGGTAACTTGTCCTTTGATAGCTTGTTTGTCTATCAAAGCCTTTATTTAAATACCTGTCTTCCAAAAGAAAATCCTGGCAAGTCAGGCTCAAAAGACCTAACAGTTACTGCCCTTCTAGACTAAATGTCAATCATCACCTCTGTGGGTCCTGCACTGCAGCTCTCGCTTCTGTAATTGCCAAAATCAAAGAGCACTTCAGAACAGAATAAGTACAGAAGCTCCTTCAAAATTAATTCTCAAAACAGCAGTAGAAAGAATCTTTCATTAAAAATAAATTTCATATTTGGAGTATTTGAACACTAATTACTAGAAATGGCCAAATGGCAATGCTCTGTAATTGAAAAGAAACAGTGACAATCTGTGCATGTATATGTTTTTTCCCTTACTCTCAGGGTAAAATGCCAAATATTAAAAATTCTTTTTCATTACCAAATAGTAAAAATGCAATACCTATTCAATTTAGCAGCTCCACCAGCAGGATGAAGTTCTGAGTGATTTTCATTGACAGTGTCCTGATGAAAAAAACAGAAAATCCTCTTGAAGTTAACATAAATACCATAAAGTACAAGAAGGTTCTTGGGCAAAACAGTGCAGACTGTTTTCATTTAAAGGTCTGCCTGAGGGAGTGTTAGGGTCCTTTCTCTGGGACAGCTACGTGAAGTGAAAGGTAATCCTGATTTTAATATTTTAATGCTAGAGTTGAAGGCTCTATAAATAGCAACATTACAAACTAGAAACAACCATTTATTTCTGTACAAGGTTGTGCAGTCAGCATGGGAAAGTGCAAGCATTCAGCCATGAACTGAAAATACTCACTGACCTCAGGGGGAGTTGCACATTCCAGAAGAGAATCCCAGGAACAGCCCCAGGACATTACATGGGCTCTAGCCAACACTAGTGTCAGATTAGCATGCCCACTTCTCAATTTCCCTTCTGCATCTGCTGTATTTGAGCCTTCCTGAACTCTAAAATGATGTGCCCTACCACCACACTGGACAGAGGGAAGCTGTGTGCTCACACAGGCATCAGAGGATGAAGGAGAACCCTTAGGTCTGTCCACACAACACATCTCCCAGAGCACACCTGCAGTACACAATGCCTGTCTGCATTTCTACACCCCCAATGAAGGGAAGAAAACACCTAGAGGGTTAGCCACAGCTTCACCTGAGAAAGGTGAAATATGGGCCCAGACTCCAGGAGAGAAAATTGTCCCTCCCTGCCCTCCAAGCCTTTACTATGGGGTGTTTGTTCCCTGGACAGCTGCACCTTGCTGCACCAGAGCAGCAGCTCTGAACACAGAGGAGAGAGATGTAAGAATTAATTTAAGACAATTAAAACCTTCTGTGCTCTCTCTGCTCGGAACAGCTGGGCCAGGTTTGCTAGCATTTTCCAAATAAGGCTCCCAGAGGAAGCATCATGCTGAGCAGCAAGAGCTACAATACAGGGGGTTGTCACTGGAGGTGTTGAGAAATTATACAAAAAAATGCTACCAACACTACCTTAAAAATTATGTGATCATCTTTGATCCAAGTTTATAGAAATACTTCAAAAATAATTGCTCCTTCATTTGCTTGACAAGCCAGGTTCAAAATTCAGTTTCCCTGGCAACAGCTGAGGACATTAAACTGTGAAATGTGTCTAGGAAAGAAAATACATGGGAATGGAAAATTACTCCAGAAAGTTAGTTAAAGGGATTTGCAGAGAGAAGCAAAACCACAAATGGGCAAGCAGTCACACATCAATAACCTCAAAGATCAAATATTTCATCTTTCTAAGTTACACAGGAAATAAAAGCTAAAGCTGTAGTTGCTGTCCTTGCTTTTATCATCCAGTTGATTTGGTTGCTGCCGATAGCTGTATGTGCCAAAAAAATTTTTGGCTGCTTCTAAAAGACAAAAGAGGCTGAATATTGCACACTTTCATCTTTAAACACTGCTGGCAGAGGTAGTACTGCACAAGCTGTTCTAGGTAGCCATCTTCAGGAGTGCCTACTGGTGTCTTTTGCTAAAATAAGACAACAAAATCTATGTGCAGGAATGAAATAGTCTGGGAAGCCATTCATGGGGTCACTAAAGCTAGCAATCAGAGAACACAGTGAGGGTCTTACAGTCCCACCCTGTTTCTCAGCATGACCTCCTGCACACCCACCTTGCACTGCACACAAACTCACAGGCAATGGAGAGGCAAGTCATGCCCCACTGCTCCATCCAGCCAGCATGAGCTCTGGTGCCTGACCAACAGCCCTCTGTGACTGCAGAGTACCTCACCAGCAATATCCCAGCAAAGCTACTGCCAAGCACCTCACAGTTGGATGAATAGCTTAGCAGCAGCATTTGCACACAGAAGCTCTGTTTGCAGTGTGGCTTTCTTCATTCCTATTAAATATAGCCCCAGATTTATTAGTATTTCCCCCTACCTGAGTTCTCATCAGAGGGCTGGTAGTTTTCTAGCTGAAATATTTCTGTGAAGTCACAGAACACTGATTGATGGTTTTCAGAAATTATTCTGTGTTTTCCAAGAGTAAAGAAAATTATCAGAAGGATGGAGCACCTCTCCTATAAGGAAAGGCTGAGAGAATTTGAGTTGTTCAGACTGGAAAAGAGAAGGCTCTGGGGAGAGTTTATTGCAGCCTTTCAGATCTTACAATGAGCCTATAAGAAAGATGGGGATAGACTTTTTAGCAAGGCTTGTTGTGATAGGATGAGGGTTAATGATTTTAAACTAAAAGAAGGAGATTCAGGCTGGATGTGAGGAAATAATTTTTATAATGAAGTGTTGGATGCCCCATTCCTGGAGTCATTCAAGACCAGGCTGAATGTGGTTCTGGGCACCCTGATCTAGTTGAGGATGTCTCTCATCATTGCAGGATGTTGGATTGGATGACCTTTGAAGGTCCCTTCCAACCCAAACTATTCTGTTTCTATGATTCTATGAAAATGAGCAGAACCCTGTTCTAACTCTAGTTAAATGATAAGAGCAAGTTCGATCTGCACAGAATCATATTTTTGTATTGAAAAAACCACAAGACTTCCACCTCCCATCTGAAACAGACCAAGAAGAGAATATTACTGCAGAGCAGTGGTACAACACCCACACATCCTCCATATAACACTAATAATTACCTGGAAAGCCAATGCTGTGAGAATGCAACTTAAGAATCAGACACCCACCATGGCATTTGAGATGGTTTTGTCCACCCCCCTCAAAGCTCAATTCCACCAGCTTTTTCTAACAAAACAAAGATCTGAAATTGCATCAAAAGACCAGGTATGTATTGAGATACTGTTTCCAACCCATTTGTTCCTAGATTGATTTAAAAGCCTCTCTCCAGTTTTGTAAATAAATTGATTTACAAAAGCAGCTTGTCTGTTTGTAGACTTCTAGCCTCATTTCACATTAAGAGTGATTTTAGACTGATCTGGCATGTTTACTGCCCCTTTCCTCAGGGAACTGCAAATGTACTTAATGTGAACTAGACTACACCATCCCTCTTGGCCACCAGAGTCTCTGCCTCTCCACAGGGCATCTTGCAGTAGCCTGGTTGAGGGCTGACAACATCAATTGTCAGATTGCTGGTGAAATATTTCCTCTGCAACAGCTAACCACTGCCAGTTGATAAATGGAGGAAAACAGACTGAAAGCTGCCACAGCAAGCGTCAAGTGATTCTATTTATTTTCATGTTAATAGACCAGTGTTATTGATGATGCTGGAGGGGAGCATCTAATACCTCCTGTGCAGTAGTCCATGGCTGTGACGCTTTACTGTCAAGCTCTTTTTGATTATGTGTAACAGGAGCCAGTAGGAAGAAATGAGTGCTGTACAAGGTGCAAGATCCTCACTGTTTATAGTTTTAAGTTTCTTTCAAGACAGGTTTGCCTCTATACAAATGCCCGTAGCATGGGGAACAAACAAGAGGAATTAGAGGCGTGTGCACGTCTATGGGGATATGATATCATTGATATCACAGAAACATGGCAGGATGTCTTCTATGACTGGAGTGTTAGAATGGAAGGTTACAGGCTCCTTAGAAAAGATAGGCCCCACAGGCAGGAGAGGGAGCTGCTATTTATGTTGGCGATAGGCTGGAGAGTATGGAACTCTGTCTGGGGACAGGTCAGCAGTCAACAGAGAGTCTGTGGATCAGGATGAAAGGGAGAACAGTGATGGGAGACATTACTGTGGGATCTGTCACAGATTGCCTGATCAAGAGGAACCTGTGGATGAAGAACTCTACAGACAGATAGGAGCAGCCTCATGCTCACAGGCCCTTGTTCTCATGGGGGACTTCAACCACGCTGATATCTGTTAGAGGGGTGGCACAGCCCGGCACAAGCAATCCAGGAGGTTCCTCAATTATGGGGAAGACAACTTCCTTCTGCAAGCAATAGAGGAGCCAACAAGGAGAGGTGCCCTGCTTGACCTCGTGCTCACCAACGGGGAAGGGCTGGTTGGAAATGTGACGCTCCAGGGGAGCCTTGGTTGCAAAAATCACGAGATGGTCAAATTCAATGTCCTCAAGACAGTGAGAAGAGCGTGCAGTAAGCTCACTGCTCTGGACTTCAAGAGAGCAGACTTTGGCCTCTTCAGGAACCTGCTTAGCAAGGTTCCATGGGATATAGCCCTAGAGGGCAGGGGGGCCCAATACTGTTGGATCACCTGCTACAAGCTACAAGTGTTGCATCCCAACAAGAAGGAAGTGCAGCAGGAGGGCCAGGAGACCTCTTTGGATGGGTTAGGAGTTGCTGAGAAAAATTCACAGGAAAAAAGAGGCTTATAAAAGGTGGAAGCAAGGACAGGTGGCCTGGGAAAAATACAGGGATGTTGTCCAGGCAGTTAGGGACCAAGTTAGGAAAGCTAAGGCCCAGTTAAAATTAAATTTGGCTAAGGATGTTAAAGATAACACGAAGGGATTCTATAGGTATGTAGCAAATAAAAAACAGACTAGGGACAACATAGGCCCCCTCCCAAAGTTATCAGGAGAACTGGCTACCCTGGATTTGGAGAAGGCTGAGGTTCTGAATGACTTATTTGCCTCAGTCTTCACTGGCAAATGCTCTGACCACACCACCCAAGACTTGAAAGGCAGATGCAGGGACTGTGAGAATGAAGATCTTGGGCCCACTGTAGGAGAGGACCTGGTTCGAGACCATCTTAAGAACCTGAATGTACACAAGTCCATGGGACCTCATGAAATCCATCCGCGGGTCCTGAAGGAGCTGGCGAGTGAAGTTGCAAAGCCACTGGCCATCATATTTGAAAAATCATGGCAGTCAGGTGAAGTTCCTGATGACTGGAAAAAGGGAAATATAACCTCCATTTTCAAGAAGGGGGAAATGGATGACCCAGGGAATTACAGACCAGTCAGTCTCACCTCTGTGCCTAGCAAAATCTTGGATCAGATTCTCCTGGAAGGCATGCTAGGGCACATGAAAAACAACAAGGTGCTTGGTGACAGCCAGCATGGCTTCACTAAGGGGAAATCCTGCCTGACCAATTTGGTGGCCTTCTATGACGGGGCTACGGAAATAATGAACAGGGGTAGAGCAGCTGATGTCATCTACCTGGACTTGTGCAAAGCATTTGACACTGTCCTGCATTACATCCTTGTCTCTAAATTGGAGAGACATCAATTTGATAGGTGGACCACTCGGTGGATAAAGAACTGGCTGGATGGCAGCACGCAAAGTGTTGTGGTCAATGGTTCAATGTCCGGCTGGAGACCAGTAACGAGTGGTGTCCCTCAGGGATCGGTGTTGGGACCGGTCTTGTTTAACATCTTTGTCGGTGACATGGACAGTGGGATTGAGTGTGCCCTCAGCAAGTTTGCCTATGACACCAAGCTGTGTGGTTCAGTTGATACGCTGGAGGGAAGGAATGCCATTCAGAGGGACCTTGACACGCTTGTGAGATGGGCTGATGCCAACCTTATGAAGTTTAACCATGCCAAGTATAAGGTCCTCCACCTGGGTCAGAGCAATCCCAGGCACAGCTACAGGCTGGGCAGAGAAGAGATTCAGAGCAGCCCTGTGGAGAAGGACTTTGGGGTGTTGGTTGATGAGACAATGAACATGAGCCAGCTTCAGTGTGCACTCACAGCCCAGAAAGCCAACCGTACTCTGGGCTGCATCAAAAGGAGCGTGACCAGCAGGTCAAAGGAGGTGATCCTGCCCCTCTACTCTGCTCTCATGAGACCTCTCTTGGAGTATAGTGTGCAGTTCTGGTGTCCTCAACATAGAAAGGACATGGAACTGTTAGAACAAGTCCAGAGGAGGGCCACGAGGATGATCAGGGGACTGGAGCACCTCCTGTATGATGACAGGCTGAGAAAGTTGGGGCTGTTCAGCCTGAAGAAGAGAAGGCTGCGTGGAGACCTCATAGCAGCCTTCCAGTATCTGAAGAGGGGCTATAGGGATGCTGGGTATGGACTCTTCATTAGGGATTGTAGTGATAGGACAAGGGGTAATGGAGTAAAACTTAAACAGGGGAAGTCTAGATTGAATATAGGGAAGTAATTTTTCACTGTGAGGGTGGTGAGGCACTGGAATGGGTTGCCCAAGGACTTTGTGAATTCTCCATCCCTGGCAGTGTTTAAGGCCAGGCTGGAAGAAGCCTTGGTTGGCATTGTTTAGTGAGATGTCCCTGCCCATGGCAGGGGAGTTGCAACTAGATGATCTTAAGGTCCTTTCCAACCTTAACTCTTCTATGATTCTATAAGTTCCTGTTTCTGCCAATGCCCTTCCTCCATGAAAACTGGAGGAAGGAGATCATATTGGATCCTTGAAAAGAAAGATCAGAGCCCTCATTTTGGGGAAAAATTAAACTAATTAAAAAAAAAGTATTGAAAAGAAATAAAAAGAGCAGATCTAAGGATCAGTCTGTGGCTGAGAAGCCATTCAGGTGACTGCAGCTAAGATTTGACCTTGTGGTTAATGTGAAGCTCAGTCTTCAATTCTGTAGCTTTAATATGATTTCAGGATGTTAGGACTAGAAAGGCTGTAGGCAGTGTTCTCAATGCTGAGTTAGGTGCCGCTGACTGAGAAGCAACAGCAGCTTGTTCCAGTCACCAGCTTCACTCACTGATAATGGGAGAGCAGTAACACTTGCCATTAAGGTAGCACAGCTGTGCCTTCCTCTGCCCACGGTTCAACTTCATGATGTCTGTGCAGTCTGAAGTCATCCTTTGCCTCCAGAAAAACAATCGCTGATGCTTTTTCTAGGAAGGAGATGGAGCAGCTTTCCATTTTTAACAGCCCTGGGTGATTGTTTATTGACCAAGTTCTGCCCTTAGTTGCAAATCAATGTTGACTGAGACTGTTCCACCAAATTGATCATGCTTCCTTGACCTGTGCCTTTTAAACTTTTAAGGCTGCTCTGTGTTGCTTAGAGAAGCAGTTAAGGTAAGCAGGCACTGTATGTGGAACAGCAATACATTACCAGGCATTTACAGAGGAAGGTAACAAGGCTTATCTTTGGCTTTTGTGGAAATTTATTTCACAGTCAGAACAGCCCCAGGAAAGCCCTCTGCCTCCCATACAGCATTACTGCAATAGAAGTTTTCTGGTAGCAAGGAAATTATTTTTCAGTGATTATCCTCATCCTAAAGCTTTATGCAAACAGTTAAAAATAGTTTTTACTGTTCCCAAGATAAGAACAAGGTCTTCAATCCAACTTCTTTTCTATGGAAAGCCATTGTGAAGAAACAGGAGAGATTTGAGGTGATTAAAAATGTTTGGTGTCAGCAAGCTGTGCAGCAGTGCTTTCTGCTGGCTAAGGCTTCCTAAGTGTGCTTTGCAGTATGTCATATGGCTCTTAAATGAGTCAGCTTAACTGAGGACAATTTTGCATCCATTAGGTTGAAGACAAGCAGTAGAACACTTGTTTCGTTAAGGCTGAGAAAGAACTGTATTTTTTAAGGCATCTTCAAGTGTTGCCTTCCTCAGTAACTGGTGATAAACAGCTATGGGAGGAGAGAGGGAATGCTGACATGACAGCTGATACCAGCCATGGCTTTCACAGACTTCAAAAGCTGACATTCAGCCATAGCCTTCATCTATTCCCCTCACAGCTTCACACAAGTTTAGAGAGACTTGTGGAGAAAAGAGGAGATTTACAGAATACGGCAGTAGGAAGAAGACAAGGTCTAGTGGCAGACATTCCTTTCTTAACCTTTTGGGGACCCCCAAGAAGAATCTATCAGATTTTAGTACACTTCTCAAGGCCTTACTGTTTTTTTGTGGTCTGCAGAGAGGTCTAAGAATAGAGGATCAGTTCCTGCCCAGCATCTATTACCAACAGGGGACCATCCATCACTGACTTTAAAATTATTTCCATTCCTTGTCATGACCTGAATCCATGTTGTGACGGATCTAAAGTGTTACCTTCAATTAGAGAAACTTGTAACAATCTTAGCATTTTCTTCATGATTGCTGGAATGGCAGATTTGTTATCCCATAGCAGTGCTAGGTGGCATTTCTTCAGTGTTGGTCCTGCTATGATGTATTAGCAATAGGAATAGGAAAGCTCTCCCCAAATGATGTGGTACTTATTTTAATCAAATGTCACAGGAGTTCTTCATGATTCTCATATTAATTAAAAGAACGTGGAACAGAGTCACAAGGTTTGGGTTAAGATGACATTAAGATAGTCTTTCATCATAGCATATCACACACGGTCTTTCTTTTCTCACAATGTTTTGTGCATTTGGAAGACTTTAGGACTAGTTCCTTTTTGGCGTTGAATGCAATTAAGAAATATGTTGATGCTTAACATTTGCAATCTGGTTTCAAGTATTTTATTGGAAATTTTAAGACAAAGGCTCTATTTAAGCAAAATAAAAGTAAAATCTCCTCATCTTTGATGCTGATTCTGTTTATAAACCTTCTACGCTATCATCAGCTTTGGTCAAAGAACTAGTGCTGAACAGCCCAGAGAAACACTGTATCACATGGAAATGCCAATGAACAACAAAGAGGGAGCCAGTGAGGTGAAATAAAACTATTAAAAATCCACATAAAGCATGGCCATAGTACTTCATGGAAGCTAAATTTACCATTACAACACTAATGCACACTGCATGATTAAGTTTGAATTACACTAAGGCTTATTTAGGTCTGGCTAAAAACTGCTCTGTGCCATCAGTGAGACAGGAAAAGAACAAAAGAAATGTTAATCCACAGAACTACTGAGCAGCCTCATTTCAGTTTAACAAACATTGGAGTTCACAGAGCTTTATTAGCCCAAGTCAAGATGAAAAAGCCCAGGGATATGTGTGGAAATCAAATTCCACCATACATAATTATAGAAACATAGTAATAGGTTATTTCCAGAATTTCTGGGACACTACAGAACTGCTGAGGCCTCAATGGGCCTGACAATTGCAGACTGAAGGTACTGCAGTTCTCATCCATTTTATTCTGGAAAGACATAATCTGGTCAGTGTGACAGTCATAAAGAGGGCAGTGAGTCTGACAAGAACTTAATTCAGCAGCTGGCCCTGCTCACAAAGTACACGTAGATATATGTGTACGTGGGAGATGCAGGGAGAAAATAAATGAATTCCTTTATTAAATGTAGCAAAAAAAAAAAAAGTGCTTCCTTTCCATAAAGACAAACCAGTGGTGGAAGTGGGTGCATTTATTAAATATTTCTGGTTGATTTTTGTTTTCATTGCAGAAGTAAATTTTCACAGTGTGAAGTTACATTCAACATTACACACAGTACATTCTGAAATAAAACAATGAAAAATAAACCACTATATCTTTTATTTACAAGCTCTGAAAAGGAAATGTTTTGGATTTTTATAATGTGTTTTCAGTTTTTCCTTACAAAATCTTTGTGCTTCAGCAGGGCAGGTGAAACGTGGGGTTTTTCTTATGTGGCAGCTAAAGATGCAGTTGAAAAATCCTGATGTTCTGTCAGGATTTTGTTAAAACTGAACAATTTTCAAGAAATATTTGATCTTTATGTAAATTAATATTCCAATAGAGAAAGTGCTCCGTGGAAATGTTTTTAGTAAACTTCAAGAAATATCTTGTGGCATGCAAAAAGATGCTTTTGTTGAAGAACACTATTAGGAGAACTACTTTACAAAAGTAAAAAAGCCTATGCTTCTGCAGCTCTGCTATTCCTCTGTTCCAAGCATGCTTCAACTAAAGAACTTTGTCATCTTACACAGAATCCTCCTCATTCTGCATAAGGCAGAAAGAGTTTTGCAACAAGACATCATACTTTATTTTTGATATCTGAGGTTTGTTACCACACATTATCCTGAGAACATCATCATTAAACAGATATTCATGGCAGCCATCTATACTGGTACTGGTCAGCTCTTTTAAAACATTCAGCAGCAGGAGTTACATCATCCCCATTTTTTTGGAAAAGAGCTAGTGATTGTAAGAGCTCTTTCTAATGTGCAGTGTAAAATTTGGCATTTTACATAGTTCAGAGAACCTCATTGACAGCTAAGTGGAAAGCTAGTAAGACTTATCAAACACTGTTAATCATTTGGGATGGACACTCCAGTCCATCCACATTTAAAAAGGACAAGCTCCACTAGCCACTTTTTCTCCTTAACAAACATGTTTACAAAATCCATAGAGCAAGATGGTGAAAGTGGTTTTACATGCAGAAGAACATATGTCTACTGATGATGTCATGCAGCAAGATGACAGCTCACGGAAGATGGTTTCAAGTTTCTGAACAGACTGGTGCCGGGATGGTATTGCTGCTAAGTGAACATGCCAGTCAGGATCAGAGCTGAGTCTTTCATGTCATAGTAAACCCAGACCGGACCCTGGCAGAATGACCTCATTAACCTCATGACTCTTGATCTCTCAATTATGTCCAACTCTCCACTCACAGAAGAATTTGGGACAAGTCTGTCTCCAACAGGAATTTATTTATTTCCATAAATGATCTATTTACATTGACTTGGAGGTCAGCATCTTTTTTTAAAGACAGTCACACTGAGTAGGGATTATCTATTCTTTTGAGATGCTGTAATGGTCTAATAATACAGAGGAGGGACAAACAGTGTTGTAGAAAGATATTTAACATGTGAATCCATTTGCCATCTGGAATTTCAGTAAGAAAACTGAAAATGGTGAGAAATGTGGAAAGTGACACATGAGATTTACTGCACTCATGCAGTTATGTGAACCAGTCCAGATGAGACTATGAAATTCCCTTGTTCAGAAGTCATGGGAAGTTTAGAGAACAGCTAAACTGTACAGAGAACATATTGAGCATGAAAATGAATAGGCAGTACCAGCGTGGAAAGAGAGGGAGGTCATAGCTCCATGCTTCCACAGAAGCTATCAAATCATTAGTGGGAGAATATTTCTGACTGGCTTTGTCCAGTAAAAGGACTGTGCCTCAATGATGGTATCTTAATTCTGTTATTATTTCTTCTGCAACCCCTGATCTCATGGTTAAAGTAAAACCAGGCACAAGAACTATTGCTGCTTGTTCTGTCCTAGAGTTACAAAGGTTGTAAACCTTCCAAGGAAAAATCAGGGGTGAATTTGGCAGAGAAGCATGCTGGTTGCTGTTTCAAAGTTCGCACACTTCCTAGGAATTCTGTTCAAATGAAGTAACTGCATTTTCATTACAGAAATACCTGAGCAACCTTGGATCAAGAACCTAATTTTGATGAAAGATTCAAGTCCTCATAAAGTTAGGCATGTATTTAAATGTACAATGGAAAATGCTTAGGATTATCCATGACAGTGAAGACAAATTACATATTTGTTAGAATGGAGGGGGCAGGAGCTAACTCATATCCTACAAAGATATCTCCAAAGATACTTTGATTCTCAGTGTCACCAGGGTACTTTTTAAACTGTTGCCACTGTTATTCGCAAACAAGTTAAACTTAGCAGTGTGAAAATTAACTGGAAGAACGCTTTCCTAAAACTGATATAGTGAAATGTACCAGGTCCTCGATAGGGAAAATCGATCCAGGACTCAAGAAAACATTGATCATATATTCAGATTTCAGTGATTTTACCCTTCTGTTAGTGTATGATATGTGCATTCATCACTGCCATCATTTAATTCTGCACCTCTAGCCTGGGCGACCATGAACTTTTTTGAGTGGCGAATTTCATTCTGTGTCCTTTATCCTGAGGTTTGCCCATGCTTGTCCACATCTTCTAGTCCTAATATGAGCTTGTCTGTAAGTCAACTGAAATACAAGGTTTTTCATCTTCTGATGGGCTATCACTCTTCATTACATAAAATAATGACTTCTTTTGCCAGTGTGCTCATTGGTGTTGTAGGAACAGCAAGACTTAATCAGTAGCAAAAGGTATCAGAATCAGACCCTTTCAGTTTTCCATAGATTTGAACTGATTTCTGTACTAACCATGAAATATGCATAAAGACAGTGTAGTTTGCATGTGGAAAAAATGAGAGCTACAGAACTTTGAGTTGTGTCTAACGCTGAGATTTCCTAAAAGTACTGTTTTGCAGCTGGACTTTAGTCTCTGGCCTATTTTTAATAAATGTCAAGGAACTATCCCCAACTAGAGGCAGAAGTACAAACATGGAAGGTGCGATGGCTCAGTACAATTGTTTATTGAAGATTAAATTATGTTCAGTCATAGAAATCAAATCTACCTTTTTGCTTCCATATTCTTAGCCTACTTTATTTATTATTAAATATTATTCTTAGTAACCTGCTCAGAATCAGAAATTCTTACTAATAACCAACAGAAGAAGATCTTCCTCACCTTTACCTCCACAGCTGGACAGTTGTTGTGACCCTGGGTGCCTGACTTTTCCCATGACGCTCTTGAAAGACCATCAGTGCCTGGTACCATGAACTTGGCACCATACTCAGTACTCAGCCTTGTTGGCCTGAATCCAGTCTCACTGGCACAACATGACACAGGCAGAACTCATGAGCAGCACCAGCAGGGAGACATTGCACCTCTCAGACTTTATGGTTCACGAGGGAGCAACATGGGGGAAATCGATAACAGAGGTGGAGGGGTAAGAGCTGCAGTAAGTGTTCATCACAGCACAAGGCCTCCATCACATATTTCCATTGTGATCACATGAGAAAACGCCTTTGAAGGCTCATAATCAGCACCTCAAAAACAATGACAATGAGAAATGTTCTTCCTACATCCAACTATTTTTATCGCACTTTTAATGTACACACAGAAGATATGTTTCCTGTTAGGGATTTTTCCTAAACTGGTTGCCAAATGTGTGGAATATTGTAGCCCTAGGGCTCAGCTAAACTTTGCCCTTTTTATTATTCAACTCATAAAATAGGGGAACCCTTAAAGAGGGCTTGAATGTACATATACTAGCTCAGTGTGTTACCTGGTGCCAGCCTTTGCCTGTGGATTCTGCTCGTTGAAATGCATCTCATGTGATTCCCAGTGGGTTTCAAAGTGTATGACAAGAAGTCTTTTATCTTTATTACTTCTTTCCTACCATTCAAAATCTCCCAATTGCTTTTTCTTTTGTTCTTGAGTAATGGCGGAGCTTTATAAAAAGCTATGTGAAGAGAAATACCGAGAGAGAAATAAAGACAAATATTGATATAATGCACCAATTTAAGAAAAAAAATATTGGCAATCGGCAGGCTATGAAAAGAGCAAAAAAAGATTACTTACATATGACTTAAGTTTCTGATATTGCTATTATATTGGAAAATCTGTTAAGCCATGAGCAACAGATCTATTGAATTCTGCCACAAACCTTAACAGGCTCTACAGAGCAAAAAAGACAAATGTGGTAGCCCCAAAATTACCCAATCCAGTCAAGTGATGTGACCATGATAACATTCTTCAAACAAAATGTGCTTCTACTTTATTTTAAGATAAGAGCTAGAAAAGCTGAGGAAGCATTCTGGTAAATAATACTGAATTGATTATTGTTCAGACATGTCCCACTCCTAACTATCTCCTGAGATATACAACACTGCATTAAGTCAGCAGTGACAACAATGAAGGGAATGAGCTAGAAAGGTCCAGTCCACTGAGAGCTAGAAACAGTTTATCTGCTTGAGAAGCAAACATATCAAGAAGATCAGTCATGCATTTTCAAAAATCAAAAGCCACTCTTGAAAATGCACCACCTCCTCAGATTTTCTGTGCACAAATGGCTGATGCTACCTCTGAGGAAAGCTGATTTGGTTCAGTCAAGATCATTCAATCATTCACTGGGTTAATAAGCATACCTATCCATATGGTTCAGCAGTGCATGAGGAACCCACACAATTAGCATGTTAAACTGACAAGAAAATTGAACTGATTTACCTGTCACACCCCTCCCAGAACAGTTCATTCCAGTTTGGGTGCCACTACCATCAATTAGGTATCTTCGGATTCAAGAGGAAATCATAGCTTGCTCCCATATTGCAAATCAAATGATGGATGGTTTAAAATAATGCCTGTGGGGGTACTATGCCCTCAAGATCCCACTCCTCTGCTCTCACCTCCTTGCAAAGAATTTTACATCTTAATCATGGCCCATTAATTACTTTAACGTAATGTAAAAAATAAGGCAGATGTCTGAAGAGTAGTTTAAAAATGAGGTAGTCATGTAACTTAATCTAACATGTTTTCAAAGTCTTTGATCAAAGGCTAACCCCAAGAGAGCCTTGGGAATTTCAGCTCTAACTTCACTGGCAGCTGAAGCCCAGTTGCGAGCCATAGAAATAGCCACACAACAGTGTACATACCACCTGGTCTCCCGGCAATTCTCGTCACTCATTTCTTGACACTTAATGTCAACTGGCCTCGTGCAAGTCACTTCACAGAGCAGTGATCCTCTTGTGGACTGGCCATGGGACTTTCACATGGTTGAAGAGAAGCAAAGTTTAGGAGTCTACCTCCACTAACAATAACACAGCTGCATGCTGTTAAAGCAGTTGGTGGTTAAGTGAGAACTAATAAATAACGGTATGTCCTGCCTGTTGCAGTGGAATGCAGTGTGGGGGGAGCGGGCAGAGCCAGCAGCACTCGGGAGATTTCGTTTGTATTACCTAAAGGTCAAAAATCACAGACACAGTTTACAGCTTCAGTATACTGGTATCACTTTCAACATGAGATCCCCTGTACTAAGAGAAACATTGTGATGAAACAGTCAAGAGGCTTTCTGCTTTCTACTATGGATACCTCCATGAGCCATAACGTGACTTGTTTCAAACAATCCTTTGCATCAGGACCTTTAAGGATAAGTTTCTTTGTCATACCTTTAGAAATCTGTAGTAGGTCAACTGTAGGCATCAAAAGCACAACATGTATGTTTTATATCCCTTATTGTCAGATTCTAAACAAAAAATGGTAGGCTGTGGAGATAATACTGGAGAACAAAGTGATGTGCACACAGTAATATTTGGAAGTAAATGAACTTTAAACAGACCAATGATAAAACAAACACTTGTAAAGTTATTATTCAGTACTATTCTGTATTGCTCTGATTAAGCAGAAGACAACATCTCTGAAAGGAAAAATTTTTTGAATAGACAACATCTCTGAAAGGAAAAATTTTTTGAAGATTGGGAAATTCTTGTTTTGTCTCACATTTGCCACCTTGAAATCTGACAAACACTGAAAAAGAATAACATAGTTAATTCTAAGAGTTAAAAAAAAAAAAAGCCAGAATGAATGGAACACTGGCTTATTAATACCTGGAAGATGATGATTTGATAATACCTCATATCCAGTTTTGAAACATTTCTTTTTATTTTTCTTTACTGTAGATGTTCAAAATACATTTATTATCTATCACATTACATCCAGGTGTCTGATTTCAGGTTAGCCTGCTCTGGTATGGCTCCTGTTCGTCTTGTATGCAAAGTTATGTGGAGACTTTAAATTTCTTGTATCCAGTGTTCTGCTAATGGACAGGTTTCAATAGCAGCCAATAATGGCATGTTCTCAAAGATATAAAACTGTTTCTTGGTAAACTATAAACTAAGATACGTCAGCAAGTTGGAACTGCAAGATTAAATTGCTTATAATAAATAGTTTTCTTATCAGGGAAAGAAAAACATTCACTACAGAAAGATATGATCAATATAAACTTGAATAGCAACATATTTGTAGGTATATTTTAAAGGTTATGTTGTTCTCATGATCTTCAGAAATTCCCTCATAATGCGAATAGAACTGAGCACCTAAGGCAAATGATTTCCTGCAAATGTTTGCTTACACTTCTAAATGAAATTGCCTCATTATTGCTTGTTATTTGTTGCTGTTCATTCCCCATAGATATTCAGATAAAAGAGGTATTTATGCTTGAAGATACAATGGGACTAAATGCATCTGAGCTTACCTCTGCTTTCTTTTCCTGTATAAATTTGATTAAACTGTATGAATTTCTTGCAGACCTCTAACTCCCAAGGAAAGCAGTGGGCACTACATGAAGAGTAGAAAGAGAGTGCCAAAGTGCTTTAAGGCTCTACAACCTAATCATAGTTTTCTTATTCTGAAAAGTGAATAAAATTTAGGGGAATAAAATATTCAAACCAGCAAAGTGTTTTGTCACTTCAGTAGCAGGACTCGTACAGGAACTTCATTATACATAGATGTATCTCTGCATCATGAGCTGTGTTTCTCGCTGCTCCAAAAGCAAGATCTCTCTACCAGACTGCAGTGAAAAATCATGCTGAATTCTCATCTTCAGCCTGTTCAGATTCTACAGGCTGTTTTCCATTATTTAGCTGGCTTACATTCAAGTACTTCTCACCTAGAGTGAAAGGAGCTCTGGCGCTCTGCTCTACAATACATTAGCCATTGCTGGTGCTACTGGACAGTGAGTCTTTCCTCTCTCTGTACTATACTCCCACAAGTAGCAGCCTTTCACCCCGGTTCTGACTAGAGTTTTCTTGGCAGTTTCTTCACAAAGTGGAGCTCTCATGATAGGTCATGAATAAGCAATGATCTCTCATATTGTTGAATATTGAAATGACACATAATCAAATGCAGATTCAAGATTCCCTGTTAATTACACAGGGATAGTTTTGTCAGTGCAACAGAATTTCAGAAATAAAAAACCCCAAGCTATGGCTATATATAGCATACAGACATAAGAAACTGCACGAATGAATGCGTAGACTGCTTCCTCTTAACGGGTAGAGAGGACCCAATCCAATGGCATGGCAGCAATCAATTTCTTAGTATGCAGACACCTGGATTGCATGTGAAACTGCATGCTGAATGAGACACAGTTGCTCATTACTGTTAGAAATTATATATTTGACATGAACTCTAAAAATAAGGAAATCCAGAACTCTAAGCCTTTTCCCAGGTTTTCTGTGATCCCCAGCAACATCTGATGTTCTGACACAATGTACTTATCAATGGCTCTGTAAAAAGAAAATTCAGTCCTGAGGTTCCTATTGAGAATGGCAGCTGGTTATACTTTACCATGAAACACAGCTTGTTCTTGTTATTCATCACTAACCCAGAGGAGGAAGACAGCACCTTTCATACATTTGCAATTGGCTGAAAATTAAATTCCTTGTTTTAAGGCATTGACAACATCGAATAGCTTATATGTCAATGCCTGACAAGGTAAAGGAATGGATGAAGACTACAGTCCTGCTCTTAAAATTAAGCATCCTTAAATTAAAAAAAAAAACAACAACAAACAACAAAACACCAAAAATTCCCCCCAAAACCAAAACCCCAGTGACAAACTGGACTCCCAGAGATTTTTAAATAGTGAAACAATTATGTAGAGAATAACCCATGCAAGGAAAAAACCCACAAACAAACAAACCCCCAAACAACAAAAATATCACAGCTTTTAAGACTGACATTGGTATCTTCTCAGCAGCTCCTTCAAAACTTTGAATCAAGGAAATCTGAGGTATCAAGCAGTTCAAAAGCAGCAACAAGGTCCTAGGAACATGTGCAGACTTGTCTCAAGACATTGAAGGGACTAAATGCCAGAAATGTTGGCAGCCAAGAGCAAAGAAAGGGAGTTTACAATTTTACACTTAAATGTTGAGCCTGCTCATCTATTTACTTTCTCCAACTCTGGAACCCTCTGGAATAAATAGTCCCTCAACTCTGACTTCAAGCATAGTTTTTGAACTTCTGAAAGCTCGGGGCAGTCACCCTCACCAAGCCTTGCTGTGCATTGGAATACACCTTGTGATCTTGCGAGGTATGAAAGACACATAGAAAGACACATATGTAATGTGGTCCAGGCTCAATGTAAGCTGGCTATTGGCTTTTAGAAGTGCTAGTAGGGAGATTAAGCACAGAAAGGTAGGTGTAGTCTTGGCCTGTTGTTCCACTAAGAATAAAAACTAAAACCCATAAAGTAATAAATTCTGCTCTTACTGCTGTAAAACATTTGTAAAGTAAGCAACCCTTAAAGCATGAATCTGACTGGATGACTCAGACATTATTTATACTTTTCTTATGATTAACTTTTTGCTGGCAACATCACCATATAAAATAAGGCACCATTCAACACTTTCAAGGCAACATCATTGCATACCCTAAAATTAAGCATCATAAATTTAGCAATCCTAGGAATAATTACATTAAAGTTTCACTGGCACTTTTGACAGTCTGTGATGTTACAACTTTAGATTGAAATAGTGACCAATTTTAAACTAAATATTTGCTTAACATATTGTCAAGCAACATGGATATAATAGTAGTTTGGTTCTGTAACCTTGGTGGTTTTCATTACTCTAACTTTTCACTGTCATTTACCTAAACTACATAAGCATTAAGTCTGTTGACTATGACCAGTACACCAAGGCCAAGTCCATTAGGGACAAAAGGTCTTTTTATTAACAAGTTTTTTGAAATGCATTGTAATTTCCAAACATTTTTCGGGATGCAATTCCTTTTTAATGTCATGAATTTTAATACAACTACATGCAAAGATGGTATGAAAGCAAAAGTGTGCAAGAACCTCAATAGTAATTACAGCAATAAACCTATGTCATGGTTTAGGCCGAGGCCATAAGTCAGCCACACAGCCATCTTGCTCACTTCCCCCTTTTCTCCCCCCTTCCCCTGCTCCTGGAGGGATGGGGAGGAGAACTGAAAGAATGTAACTCCAAGGGGTTGAGATAAGAACAGTCCAGTAACTAAGGTATAACACAAAACACTACTGCTACCACCAATAATAATAATGATAAGGGAAACAACAAAGGAAGGGAATACAAACACTCACCAGCCACCAACCGATACCCAGCCTGACCAAGCAGTGATCTAGCACTTCTGGGTAACTGCTCCCAGTTTATATAGTGGGCATGATGTGCTGTAGTATGGAATACCTCTTTGGGTAGTTTGGGTCAGGTGTCCTGTCTCTGCTTCCTCCTGGCTTCCTCTCCTCCCTGACAGAGTATGAGAGTCACAGAGTCTTTGGTCAGACTAGACATTTGAGTAGTGACTAAAAACATCGGTGTTATCAGCGCTGTTCCCAGGCTGAAACTCAAAACCACAGCATTGCACCAGCTACTAAGAAAGAGAAAAAATGACTGCTACTGCTGAACCCAGGAGAACCTAGTAGAGACCTTCATAACAAGGACTCTTACAAGCAATTTTGATTTGACAAATTACATTAAATTAACCTTAATTCCTTTTTACAGAAGAGTAGAAGGCTTCAGAAGATCACAGAATCGGTTAGGTTGGAAAGGAACCCTGAAGGTCACCTGGTCCAACCCCCAAAGATGAGCAAGAGCAACAGGTGCTATACATCTTGATAATGATAAGTGGTTTTGTATTTTTATCTCATATGCAAAATTCATTAGATTCTAAAATTAAGTGGAAAGACACACCAAAAATAAGTAGCAATATTTCTCTATCAAAATTAATGTGTTTATTAACTGAGTCTATTTTATACTTACCTGCTATTTAGATTTGTGATTCCAAAAGTGAAATAGATGAGATTTATGAAAACACTGGAACAGGGATTAAAAATCAAATTAGTAATGACAAATAGAAAATGTTACCTGAACAATTTAAAACCACAGAGATGGTTACATGTGAATGAATAGTCAGCTCTGTGAATACAACCAGCCATTTAGCAGGAAAGGCTGGAAATTTGGAGTCTTGCAAGTAGAATATAAATGTGGAGGAAAACATACAAGACATCTGTTTCTTTTCTGCACCATGCACAGGTTTAAACCAGAATACTATTCCCATTTTGGGCATCACGTTTGAAGAAAGATGTGGACTTAGCACAGGGAGTCCAGAAACTGGCAAAAGAATTATTAGGGATCATGAAACAACATGAAAACTTAGGAAGAACAAGGGTCATTCAGAAGATTGAGGAATACAGCATTCTTCATAGAGAAAGGCTGCTTCAGAAAGGGTGGGATATGTCTGTTCTCAGTGGTGACAGAGGCTTAAAGTGCTATGACAGAGGGGGAGATTAGGCCTCAGAAAAGGTTCCATTTAAGTCAGTTAACCACTGGAATAGACTGCTTGTGTAGAGTCTTTAAACAGGTAAACCAGGAACCCGAGCACACTCAGGTGGAACTGATCCTACCTTAAAATAAGGTTTCCTATTGGCCTTACACTCCACTACTGTACTTCCACAGTCACTGAAATTTCACTGCATTCGTTCCCTGGCCTCACCCCTTACCTCTGTATTTAGCTTTCAGCTCATTCTGAAAGTCTTGGTCACCCTTATACTCAAGAAGTCACAGGAATGATATAATGAGCTGATGTCATACCCCTGTCTGCATGTGCGTTATTTTTGTCTTTCATTTGCATTTTCCTTGTATATTAGGAAACATACACCATCCTGTGTGCATACACGTATGCACATGTGTGATTTTTAAACCCAAGAAACTTCCATTCCTGATTAAACTTAAAATGCCACCAAAATAAACCTTTGGTAACACATGCTTCTAAATCAAGTTGCATCAGTATACCTCACAATACCATTTCACAGTTATGATGCCATTGGTAACAGCTGGGATTATACAGTATACAGGAGTGACACATATCTTTCTAAAATAAAAGTATGAGTAAACATCTAATAGCAACACTAGCTTAAATTATGTCATCAGTTTTGAAGAGGAAACTACCTCAAAGATTAATGAGGAATTCTGCCTAGAAGTCAAAGATATGACATAGTCTTATATTACTAAGCAAAAGCTAGATAGGATCTAACCTACTTCAAACAGACCAGCTTTTAATAGAGAGGAAAGATAAAAGCAGAGTACCAAAGCCCATATTTATCTCTGACGTAACACTGACGAAGCCAAGAGAATTCCTTGAAGTTCAATGTGCCTCAGAGTGCCATGTGGGAAGTGCCACAGGTCATCCTGTAAGCTGCAAGGTATGATGGATGGAGAAAGCAATTCCATTTTCTTTTCCTATTTAGGAAACATTACACTAAGAAATAAGATACAGGAACGTATCTATGGAAAATGACTTTATTATGATGTGAAAATGTATGAATCAATTCATTAAACTATTGTATACATACTCCAGAAAGTCCTCTGGAATGAAGAAGTCACAAAGTTCCCTAAGAAATTTAATTTCTTTCTATACTGTACCTAATAAATATAATTATACAGTAAATAATAAACAAGTAAACAAGTTTCATAGATAACTTTCTTGAAAAGCAGTCAGGAATTAAATGGGCTGTACATTATTTTTTCCAAATCCTAAACCTGGGAGGTCATTCATCCATCTGATTAAGTCAGACTTTCTATATTTTTATATAATCTTCAGACTAGATAGTGGTTCCCTCATCCTTAGCGCTGACACCAAATGTGACAGTGTTTCCAGACCCCCTTGAAGGTAGGTTGTAAACAGATGGACATTAATAGATAATGAATGGGAACAGAGCACATAAATACCTTTTAAAAAATTAACAAACCTGGATTTCTTTGGACATATGAACAATAAGAAGAAAGAGCCTGCAAAACATATCTAAAATGTTCTCATTCATAGCCCGCTTCTGGTTTTACGCTGTGTGATGAAGGCCACTATTTACTTCTGATGACGAGGGGTCTCTACTCTGGCCAAAGTTGTCAGCAACTGACAGCACTTCACATTCAGCAGTTTCAAACACTCTGTTCAATATCTTTAACCCATGTTCTGCACTTCCAGAAGAATAAGACCCTTGCCAACAAGTTGAGAATAGAGCAGTCCCTGGGAAGGGGGACTAAAGAAGCTGTTTATTTCCCACTATTTCCAGTGCAGGTCTGTGTCACGTTGTTTACATCATGCATCATTCATCTGCTGTGATGAAATGCAACCCTGCATGTTAAAAAAAGACCAGTGAGGATACTGTATCTTTGTGAGAAATGTTTCACATATTTTCCATGGGCAACAACTGCCCCAGCTTCTATTTAAATCTCCGTAGCTCTCTTCAGAGGGCATTATTCACTTCAGGAAGTTCAGTAAGAGGGTGCTTATCACAAGAAGGGGAAAAGCTAGCATGGCAGCAGACAGCACCACAGCTCCTGAAGAAAAGGCAGCCACCACTCCTGGAAAAAGGGCTGTCCACAAAATCCGAATGGCCAACATGGTCTTCAGCTTGGCACGAGGATGGCAGCAGTGGGCATCTGACCACCACGTAAAGCAAGCCCAAGAGCCCTCTGGATGGGTCCCCCCTACAGAAGACTCATCAGCCCAGCCTGTAGAAGAAAGATCCTTTGAAAAATGGACAATACCACCTGTCAAGGACCAAGAAAAAGTGGATGAAAAATCCTCAGCAAAGGAATCAGTAACAATAAGAGAAGCTGAAAAAAAATCAAGGGAATCAGATGAAGCCCTGAAAAAGTTCAGCATTAAAAGCAAAGAGGTGACCAAAACAGTTGTAAGCAAAGCCTATGAACGAGGAGGTGATGTTAGCCTCCTCAGTGAAAGATATGAGAACAACAATAGCAGCTCAGAGATGACCAAGCTCAAAGAAGAATCAAATGCTATTGAAAAAATTCTTAATGGCAAATTATCTCCAACCATAAGGAGAAAGTGTTCAAACATGGTATCAGAGCTGACCAAGGGCTGGAAACAGGTGGAACAAGATGATAGAGAAGGGAGTAAGAAAGAACTGCTGCTTAAGTGTCATGATGACAGCCTGGATGCTGAGGACAGTGGCTATGGAGAAGCAGAGGACAAAACTGAGCCAGAAGACAGTGACCGAGAGGTGACGGCTGTGAGGATTAAACGACCTGTGCCATCTCTGTAAGTAAAATATCTCTGTTACATTATCACACATGGTCAGCAGCCTCATAGAGATGTACAAGTTTTCATGAGGAAGATGAGAGGGAGGGAGAGGGATGGCAGGAAATGGTCAAAGATAACATATTAGTCTTGAAGAGAAAATCCATGAAATATCCCTTTGCATATCCTTGTGCTTAAGTAGTCAGTCAACAACATCTCACTATAGCCTTGGGTTTTAAGTGCTATATACATAAGAGAGACAGGAAGTTATGTTTGGGAATGTTAATTATATTTAGTTCTCACACTGGATTTACTGGTTCATCAAAATTACCACTTACTTCTTAATACTTTAGTCCATATTTCATAGTAACAATTTTTATCTCATCAAGAGCCTACAGCTATTCATATGTTTCAGCAAATGTTAAATCTAAAGCAATATACCTGACAAATAATAGTTCCAAATACATATTCAGTATTTTGCTTAATATAAATTGTAAATAATTCCTGAAGGAATTGGCAGGGAACGTCCAAATTAGTAATTGAAGGAATTACAGTAGATCTTAACAAAAACTGGATTCACTGCTTCTCTTTGGAAGCCTTCCATAGATTTAGAATTCATGAAATCAAAGAATGGAAGCTTTTACAGGATCTGGGACCCTAAATGTACATTAGAAAGCATCCAGCCTGTCTCAATATCTGCAGGACTCATTTGAATCATGCTATATGTTATAGATTATTTGACACAAAGAACATTTGAGCCATAAATATATTCTTCAAATTCAGCGTCTCTCTTTGGGTATGCTATCATAAGGGGCAGGATGGAGGAGAAGTACATTCATTGAATGTGTTGTGGAAGTAGAAGTTCCTGAGATGCAGACTTACTTATGCCTGTAAATTGTGTGAAGAAAAAGGAAGCAGACTCTAATACTTACCTATGGAGTTATTACAGGTTCTATTTTAAATTTTGACTCAAGGAGCAAATTAATAGCATCCAATAATTTTGAGCAATATTTCTCTCAGTAAGAGGCTCCTACTTGAAGATCGCTATGCAAAAGCAGACATATAAAATTTGTAGCCTGGGTAGTAAATAAGTAGTAAACAAGTCTCCTAGAAGGGCAGAGGAACAGCAGAATCTGTTAGAAATTCTCCAGTTTCTTTTTCCAGAGACCTCCAGCAGAAACACCTTTCTAGAAGACAGCTACAGACAGTTGTGCGGTGGCCAGACTTGCCAGTGAGCAGATGCCAAATTAATTCATCCCCCTTCTGTTGATAAAATATCAAGAGATCAACATACCCAATGCTGCAACATGAACAACTGTAGGCAGTTATTACAACACACTGATTGAGCCCTCAGTTTTACAAACTCAATAATGCCTTTGAACTAAGACAGCAGAAAGGAACGTGGTTTCATCTGAACTGTTGCAGTGTGTAAAAGCTCACACGCAGCTGTAAAACGGTGATGAAGGAGAGTGCAGCCTTTGAGGCCAGTAGGCACTGGGCTATGGCTAAGGCACAGCCCAGGTGCTGCCTGCTCGCTTTGCTGGGCAGGGAGGATAGCTGAAGGTGAAACTTAAACCAAATCAGGACTCAGCAGAGCCTATCCACCTGAGCCTGCAAGGAGGGAAAAGGCTGGCACCAGGACGTAGGTTCCTATCAGGAGCAATCCCCGTGTGGGTCTTGAGTCTCCACTGCTTCTACTCTGTTTCCATAACCAGCACACATGTAATGTGAGCGTGACCTGAGCAGGAGGAAATCTGAGCTGAGAAGACAGGATTTTCACCCACCCAACTAGCCTATGTATAAAGGGCAAGCACAGCAACAGGGACTGTAGGATCAGGGCCAGTATGTTCATACCATATCCTAATTGCAATTTCAGCAATGAGAGCTGGGACCAGCACTGATGAAGATGCCAAAACAAATTCTGTGATCTCTGTGCAGACAGGCAGGCAGCAACACCATTCCCGCTGCTCAGATTTTACACCTCACTACTGAGGAGCGTTTACCATGACTGGCATTAGACCATGACTAACATAATGGATTTCAACCATATGGTACTTTTTAGCACAGCTATCTGAGCATACAGAGCTATTTTAACTATTCAGATTGGGGATCAGAGTGATGCTTTGCTGTAGGCTGATCAGTCATCTCCCACAAGGAGCAAATGATTAATAGCCATAGTGAAAAATACTCTCCACTAACCTAGAGCTGAAAGTGTGTGGCCCCTGCTTTTGGGAGAGACCGCATGCAGCATCCTTTGCAAGAAGCTAGGACCTCAAAACCAGGATTTCACAAAGTGAGAAAAGAGGATACATTTGCAGCAGTTATAATCTGTAAATAATCTCAATTCAAACAAATTTCTAATTTAAAAAATGCCATCACAGAAACAAACCAGCTATTTTTCTGTTAAACTTTACTTGTATTTTCCTTCTATGTCTAATGTTCGTACTGCTACCTAGGAAAAAACCTGATTAGCCATACTTACTGAGGTGCAAATGATTGAAGTAGCACCTCTGTGTTACTTAGAGCTCTATTCCAGTGAAATATGACATGAAAGTAATTTTCTGCACTCACAGAGCTGTTATCAGGACTGGATTTTTTTAACTACTCTCTTTTTTAATTTATTTTATAACCTCAGAATACATTATTTTGGCCTGCTACTTTCAGGAATCTTCCACTGTGGCTTAATCTTCTTCAAAGATGCCATAAGTACGTGGCTATTAAAGTAAAACTCCCTTTTTCCTCTCTATATTCCAGCAAAAAGGCATCAGGACCATTTTTTTTCCCTCACACCAGCACCTTCATAATTTCCAGCTGCAGTATTCTGGAATAAGGTTTCTTAACAGAAGGCACATTAACTTCTACAGGCATAGGAAACACTCTTTCATTCCTGCATAGGAGCCAAAGGGATGCAACAGTGCCATGAAACTCAAAACATTAAAAAGGGATCCATACCTTTCTCCTCCAGAAGGGATCATAGGAGACATGGAACATGGACACTGCCCTTTCCAACCCTCACTATTCTATGAATCCAGTAAACAGGTTAAATTAGTTGGTCACTACAAGTGAAGCACTTCTTACAGTGGGTTAACCTTCACAACCTTCACTTTGGATCCACAATCCATTGTGTAGGTGTGGTACAGACATGAAAAAAAATGCTTCTATGTGCATACAGTTTACTGTGTTCACTTGTCATTAAGCTAAGCAATAGAGGAAATGCCCAAAGAGCAGGGAAACAAGGTTTCCTGCAGTTTTGAGCTCTCTCTACTGTTTTGCTAACTGGAGTTTGGTTCTCCGGTGTTACTGCTAACATTCAGCCGACATCACTGGGGAGGCTTCTGGGGACTAAGAAAACAGGTTACTTTCCACAGCCACAGCTCAATGTGTTCCCTAGCAGAGCTCTGTACAGACGCAATGACAGAATGTGGACAGCACAAACACTAGCTCAGACTACCTACAGTTCACCCACAGCATGTGGGATTGGCCTCTAGAGGAAGGAATATCAACAATATGATGTTGTTACACACACACAGAACAATAAACCCTCTTCGAATTACCAAGATCTCTGAAGGTCTTTCCTCATCCTTTGACCTTGATACAAATCTCAGCAGCCTTACGTTTCTTTTGGGCTTTTACCCTGCCAATAGGGATGTGAATTTTGGACTCCAGTACTTGTTCAGAACCTTGTTGTTGTTATTTTAAACACTGACATCTATTGCAGGGGACAGATTTGTCTAGACACTACCTTCTGTTTTCCAGACAAGAATAGCTGAGGACCCAGTCCATACATTTACAGTTATTGTAATCTCTAGCATCAGGGTGGACAGATTTCAGGCTCTGTGAGGCAGGCAGAACCTGGGAGCTGCATAATTGACCAAAGGTTTAGAAAGTGCATGTAACCAGCAACAAACCTGCTTTGCTCCTGTACAGAATTATGTCATTCTCTGCAAAAGCTTGTCAGAATGGGCTCAGTTCTAGGTTGTATGGTGGTAGTGTACATGGGATCAAGTTTTGACCCATGAATTTGCTTTTGAGTGCAAACTGAAACAAACTAAAAGTCCCAAAGAAAGAATTTAGAAGTAGTGAACTCATGCCACCTGGTGGCTAGCATCTCCTCTGGAAAAGCATGGTAAAAGAGTTAAAAGAGATTTATAGCAGAACTATGTAATTAGATGATCAAATGCAAAGCTGAAATGCCCTTTTTGTTTCTTTCAGCGCAAACAGGATTAATGAAGAAGCACGCACCAAAGCCCAGAGGAAATACAGCCCTGTCAATAGCCTGAAGGACAAATGGCAAGAATGGAGTCATCAGCACATCATGTCGCAGAAGCTCAATCCCTTCAGTGAGGAATTTGACCATGAGCTGTCCATGTCCACACGCCTGCACAAAGGAGATGAAGGCTATGGTCGTCCAAAGGAAGGAACCAAAACTGCCGAAAGAGCAAAGAAAGCTGAGGCCCACATCCATAGGGAGATAAGGGACATGTGTTTCATCATTGAATCCATGGCTAGGCCACGGCCTGATGGGAAGATCCAAGTTACATTTGGGGAACTTTTTGACAGATATGTTCGTATTTCGGATAAGGTTGTTGGGATTCTGCTGAGAGCCAGGAAACATGGTCTAGTAGACTTTGAGGGGGAAATGTTATGGCAAGGAAGGGATGATAATGTTGTAATTACTTTATTAAAATGACATGCTACAACCAGAACAACTTGTTTTGGAAAACCTTTCTCCTCCCTTGCTAATAGCATTTGCACACTTTGAATACAAGATTCATCGCATAGAAATTACATTGACCATTTTTCTAAATATGTATTTTATAACTCCTCCATGGTAACGCAAACATGCAAATAGATTTTTCTCTCTACCAGGAGAGCTTGCAGAACACTTCAGTTAATTGCTACATGAAAAACAGAGAAATCCATACTGAATATAAGCAGCTGATCATAAAAAACAATAGCAATACAAGTAGCTACAAATGAATTTCATTTTTTTTAATCGTTCCTACATTCAAGATCTTCCCAATTCTTTTAACTGGGATATCAGTAATATAAACCATGCCAGATCAGAAGTCGAATGACAGTATAAACACAGACCAAGTTTTTGATCTGTGAAAGTGATCCTGTGAACCTATATCTTAATTAGTTTATTTAAATGCATGTAAAAATAGTTGTATTTGATCATAGAATCAAGGATAACACATTTGTTTCTTTTCAAGTAGGATATACAGCTATTATTGCAGTATTATTTTGTGGCAACTATTGATACAACTTATAACATACAAAGACAAAATCCTTTTTATAAATGAGATTTTATATTTAATGTATTTATATAACTAATGTATTTATATAACTAATGTATTATATAGTTGTATATTTAGAGCTATAAATGTTGGAGAGAAAAAACCCAATAGAATGCATAAAAATGTTTTGGGTAGCCGCATAGAAAATACCTCCTAGGAATGCTGTGCAATGTATCATCAGATTATCTATGTAAATATGGTTCTTATAAATACAGGGAAAAATAACATCCAACATATAAAAAAGTCAGGTACTTGTACTGTTCTGTATAACAAAAACTGACTACAGTCAGCATCTTCCATTGAAATGTATCTCTGTGAGAAAAGATACAAAACTGTTCATAACCAAAATCAGTTACCTTTAAGGGAAATGGTGTTTCATACTACACAGAAACACTGGCCTAATTTTACAGTATTTGTCATTTTAACCATTCTGATGCCACTGCAATAAGGAGTAAATGCCAATGAACTAATACTTCTAGGTCTTAAAATTGTTTGTATTATGCACAAAGCTGAGACCTTTTAAAGGTCTGTAATGCTTACTGCATTACATAGATCACCACTTCTCTCAACCACTACTGTACAAATAGCTACCCTGGTAAACAAGTGTTTCATGTGAAAAACATTTGTTTCAGAGCAAGATGCCTGAGCAAGTAATATGCACAATGAAAAAGAAGTGGCTTTTTTCCCCATCAGATTCTTTCAAACTGAAAGAGCAAGTATCTTCTTACAGAAGAAAAGGTATATAAACAACTTGTCTCTGTGATAAAACAAGTATTGCTATCTTATTACGAGAGTACGGATACTCCACTTTGAAGCTCCAAGAAAAAATAAATCAAAAGCATTTGATAAGTTAGTGATACAAGAACTGATTACTATGTCTATCGCTAAGTCCATGTAAATCATTAATATTTTAGATGCAGTTATGTGTTGTGAATCTAGGAAAAAAACCAGGATTCAGCGGAACTTATTTCATGTTTTCTTGAGATCTCAGACTACTCAGGCTGACGTGCAAAAACAACCTGTAGGTGTAATACTTACATATCATAATATTTACTTGCATATTCTTACCTTTACATTTTTATACAATGACTTTCACAAGCTGTCTGAATTGCCTTGAGGATGGTGGTTGTCAAAGGAATACATGAACTACAAATAAAAGCCGTAATTGAGTATTTCTCTAGGTGACTGCTGTTGGAAATGCTGTTGAATGCTTCACTAAAGTCTAGGGAGGAAACATCTACAGCCTTTTGCTCATTCACTAAGCAGGTCACCCCGTAATAAGATCAGGTTAGTCAAGCAGGACCTGCCTTTCATAAACCCCTGCTGACTGGCCCTGATCACCTGGTTGTCCTGTAGGTGCCACTGAAGACCCTCAAGATGATCTGCTCCATAACCTTCCCTGAGTTCAATCTAACAGGTCTGTAGCTTCCCAGACACTGCTTCTGGCCCCTCTGGTAGATGGGTGTCACGTTTGTTCACTTCCAGCTAACTGGGATCTCCCCAGTCACACAGGACTGCTGACAAATGATGGAAAGTGGCTTCATGAGCCTTTCTGCCAACTCTTTCAGTATCCTTCCATAGACACCATCTGCCCCATAGACTTGTGTGTGTCTGAGTGGTATGAAAGGTCACTGTCCATTCTCCCTTGGATTATAGGAACTTCATCCTGCTCCCTGTTCCTGTCCTCCAGCTCAGGGGGAGCTGGAACAACCAGTTCTTACTGTTAAAAACTGAGGTAAAGATGGCATTAAGTACCTCAATCTTTTCCTCATCCTTTGTCACTGTCGCGTTCCCCCCCCCCCGCATCCAATAAAGAATGGAGATACTCCTTATCCCTCTTTTTGTTGCTAATGTGTTTACAGAAACAATGCTTTCTTCTTGTGTATAAGAACATCCAGATATATGTGCACTTATACTTACCATATAGGCTAAAAACTAGATTGTAGGTTTAAAGAAAGCATTTGAAGGGTAAAAAAGACTAGCCTTCAAGCTCACAAGACCTCTTCAAAAACCTTGCACTTAATTGCTTAGATGAGCTGTGTAATAATGTTATCACTACATACGTGATCAGGTCACTACAGGTAACTTCTTAAGCTCCATTCACAATCATCACAATGCAATGTTAAAAGCTTTTGCAACAATTTCTATTTTCCCCACTAAAAGTATTTCCAACTGGAAAAGAAAACAACATCATTCCACACCTTTGAGTAGGCAGTAACATACAACGCCTTCTGAATTGTTAAAAGCAGGTACTGGCTTTGTGTAAGAGAAATATTAAATATTGTTATGATGTATGGAACTGTTTCATGTAAGTTATGTGTTTTATAACATTTTTACTTAGAGATGTGGGACAAGTTTATCCATGGAAAGCAGGTGAAAACAAATGTGAATTAATTAAGAACCAACTGAAATACCCAGTCTTACTCTCCTACTATGTTGTGTTACATTCCTGTGGAACTAGTGTGACCTCTGCCAAATTTAAATATTCTACTTAAATTCAAAGTAGTTAGACAATAAAGGTCAAAACCTGCTTGATTAAAGCAATCTTCACAGATTTCAAGACCTCTCCTAATTCTGACTTGTTAAAAAAATTAAACTCTTAAACTTTGAGATAGAGTGAGCAACTCTTCATTACTTTCATGGTAGCTTACTCCTGCACGTTATTCTTTTAAATAATGCATTTACCCCCTAAGTGTTTTATTTGAAACTGATTTCCTTCCAGTAAGTAACAGATCTCCCTCATTTTTCTGCTGGAGGCTTGTGCTGCTCTTGCAAACGTGCAGTTTGCAGAAAAGCAAAGTTCTTTCCTTGGTCCTGAAAGAAAGTGTCCTCCTGTAAGAGCTGTATTATATATTTTATATTTTTATATATTATAACTATATATTATAATATTTTCCATATTCTGTATGTATTTTACATGCTTATTTGTATTGGAAGAAATAGGTTTGACTTTCACACCTTTGTATTTTTTTTTCTAGTCTTACATCAATTGCTGCAGTGCATAAAGCAAGAGGACGGATCAGTGAGTGGGTATGCCACACAGAGGAAATTGGGTCCCTCCTCCGTGGCATTATTTCCTCCTTTAAAATGTTGCTGTACTTCCAAGGGCTCAATGTTAAAGCTAGTTTTTAAAACTGTGTAGTAGAAAGTATAACATTTGTGGTGAGATGTTCCATCATCACTGATCACAATATTGTAAGCCCTGTTGCCCGTTACTCCAGCTGCTATGTATACATTGCACCACATCACATCAACATCTTAACTGAAGTCACTCCTGCCATCGTGTGGCACATTGAAAGTAGTTTAGTGTTCAACACCATGTGTATTACTAGCAGTGTAACTATTACAAAAGAAAATCAACAAGGATTACAAAGCTTGTCAGATGATCAGGACAGGAAAAAGCAGAGCTTAAACGGACCTGCCACTGGGGATAGTGCAGTGGGATAGCCAGCAGGACCACTATGTGGTTTGTACATATTGCACTACAGGTACACCATTCAACTCAACTGGATGCTCTCTTTGTTCCAGTGCCACCCTGTAGCTTTTTTTTTCATATTGCAGTAGCATGTACTCTTATAGGATAAAGAATACAAGTTTGTTCCCCTTAATTGAGCTCCCTATTGCTGTGACAACAGTAAACCACTGTGATGACCTGTTCATGTAGAAAGGAAGAACATAAATGTGAGATTTAAGACTCACATCCTGAATGAGGAATACAAGGAAGTATTAAAACCAAAATTAATGTTTTAATTTGAATTTGAATAAGCAGTTGTGGCTTAACCCTAGCTGGCAACTAATTCAGTATTTATACAAGCATGATTGCCACTGTACTGCTTATCATACTGTTATTTCCACTCCCCCCCTCCATGTGCTTTCCCAATACTCAGAGACATTCAGCTACTGAAAGTTTTCCTGTGCTTTTATATAACCCTCCAAAGTGTAATTCTGCATAAAATTCTTCACAGTAGCATTTAAAATCTAAATAAGCTTTTTTGCAATATAAGCTTAGGGTAAAGACTAGGCACTTGAATTCATTTAGGTTTTTTTTTTGGCAAGGATAATGCAAGATGCCTTTTGTTTTTCATTCCTTGAAAATAGCTGAAGCATCTTTTACAGTTTTCCACTAGGCTTTCAAAAACCAAAAATCCACAAAAGGATGAACAAATACATCCTATGGATTCAGCAGAGTTATTAAATGAACAGCAACAATCTCTATTTGTGCTTCTAAGTAAACTTCAGCTTCTAAATAAACTCCAACTCAAGTTTATTTCTACATATATTTAGATTTATTTGCTATACATCACTGTGACCTTATAGTACTTAAAATCCAGTACAGGATATTTTATTTTTTTTTTTGCTGTTGTGATAATCAGTCTTAACTCCACAAAGACAATAATACTGCTGTGGAAGACCAAAGGGGAGAAAAGCCATTTCATTTTATTTACAGTTTTTTATTTTGTAAACATTTAGTCTACACATTGTACTAAGTTCTAGTAAGGATAAAGAGCTATACATAGAGACAGGAAACAAAGCCCTGTATTTCTATTCATATTAAGCATTAGCATATTATAGATGAAACATCTGCCCTTTCTCATTCCCATAGCAGTAAGCTGTCTTCAAATAAGTTTTTAAAACTTTCCAGAGATGTAAATATTCTGAAATAATGTACAACTACATCTACTCAAGCCAACCCATTTGGCTTTTATTCCATTTCTAGAATAATTTAAAGTGCTATAAGCAACCCGTCCATCAACACTTTTCTATAATAACAAAACTACTTTGAACATTAATTTACAAGATAATATACAATGTTCATCTGAAATAGCTGAAATTTCAGCACAAAGTCAGTCACTGTCACACTTAACAGCAATTTTTTTGTTTTGTTTTTTTTTTTCTTTTTTGTATTGTTTTGTTTTGCAGAACATAGAATAAAAGCTTTGAAACAAACGGTTCTGTTTTGCTGTTATTGCCACAATGGCTTATAATTTTTCCTACAAAAGTGGACAAGAGCTACTGAAACTGGATTCTAGCCTGTCATTTTTTTTTTGAGGTCACATGACAGTAAGTTTGCATATTCCACAAGTCTACTGAATTACAATATTGTCTACCTATAGTACATTATCTCATTTTAATCAGAGCTGGTGCTAACTGTAAATTTACAACATAGACCCACTTAAAAACATCACAACTATTTGTTTCTTTGGACAGGAATAAGCTATATTCTTGGAGTTGATGTGCTACACGGCCACAACAGTATAACAGTATATATCTGACACTTTATGTTGAAGAAAGATGCAGCTGTTTCTGTATTTTTAATGCCCTGCTATAGCTACAAATTGTTCACCAAGTTCTGCTTGCTTTAGCCTTTTAATTTTGTGGAACTATCATATTCCCTTGCTATTTTGTAAGTCCTTGCTGCGTAGCTCAGTATTGTCAGTATTTGTCCCAAACCTGCAGATTATTAACAGCTTGTGCAAAACACTCTTTAATACAATCAGCATGCAGCTAGAACACATATTAACCGACTTTTTTTTTCTAAACATGAACAATAAACAAGACAAGTGGCACTGTTGACTTTGGATATCTTCTAACTTAAGCATATGTGTACTGGTATGTGCTAAGGAATGCTAGGCTTCTCACCCCTTTGTGGCACCATATGAACTAGCCCATCATTGCTCTGGCCCAATCCCTGCAGTACTGCTGCCAAATACCCACACGCAGCTTTCTTTTTTATCAGTTCACAGAGGGCAACTTCATTCATAGACTTAATTTGAATACAAAAATAATAACCTATATTCAATAAAGCAGCCCCCTAGTAGGATTGTAGAAAGGTGTGTGTGGGGAAACCTGGGAGGCAACTGCAATGAGGATAAGAGTATTTTGTAGGCTGCAAGGTTTAAAGTAACTGATGTTAATCTTTAGTTCATGTGGTCTCTATTTTGTAAAAGCATCTACAGCTTAGAAAACTTGTGACAGTATGTTACAGACATGAGGGCATGAAAAAGGGTTTGCTATTTAAAAATAAGAACTAGATGGCCACGCTGAAAACTTACAAAAAAACCCCAAAAAACAGGAAGGTAAAATGGTGTGTTATATTGCTCCTAGGGATTTTTGAGCTGCACTGATTAATGTCAGGTTTGGGACAACACCCTGTAGAAATAGTGAAATACTCATTCGAAAGCCCATATTTCTATGTCTTGAATAATGAAGTCTTCTTGTTTAGAAAGTGTGCGATTCCCAAATGTTTTACATGAATGACTTCTTCCATGGTAGAGATCACCATCCAGCCAAAGAGCAAACTCCCCTCTGCAAGACAGACAACATATTAAAGCAAGACTGAGGGAGTAAGCATTAAACTTATGAATATATCTTTCATTCAGTATTCAAGAATGAATAGGAACTATGGAATTCTTTTTTAACACAAATACTTCAAAGATGTTGATAAATTTCAAGCTGCAAAGGCTTTTTTTCTTTTACTATTTATTAATGTGTGAATATCTTCATTCAGATATGCTGAAATAAAAAAACTAAACAGAATTCCTCAGTTTTCAGCCTCTTCCATATGTATTAAGAAAAAGGCATTACAGTACTCTTAAATGTGAAGAGAATGCTGATAAATAAGGGAAATATCCCAGGAGCTTATACACTTGAATGGATAAGGAAAGTATGATTTCCAATTTCTGAATTTCGTATGATTTCTGAAGACACTGGCATGTCTTAGGATGGCACAATTTCAGTTCAAGCCTCTTCTAGTTACACATATTTTTCACATTTGCATATCTTCAGAATTAGAATGTGTCTATTCTGAATATACCAAGACAACCACACAAGCAAAGCATGCAAAGCATCATAACCTCGGAGGGCTGAAACTTCACACCACAGTATGCTGAAGACAAACCTCCAGTTTAAGTTTACTCAACCCAGGAATCTGAACACCCAACATACTAAATCTTTCTTGGCTAGAAGAGTCCTATGCTATCAAACTGAAGTCAGTTCCAAATTTTCTTTTCAAAGGTGTGCAGACATGCCCACTTTAACAGACTCTTAATGACAGAAATTTTAACTTACCCTCCTCCACCAAAAGCAAGGGAATCCATGTCTCCTTTAATGAAGAACATGTTGTCTCCAGTCCATTTGAAAACCTAATAAAAAACCCCAAGAAACAACCAGAACGGATTAGCAAGTTAAAATACCTGAACTTCTCATCTGGTGGAGAGAAATCAAACATCAATAAGAAAGACTAGGGGTGGCTAGGGGCCAGCTGAATGAAGTCAGACAGTTTACACAGAAAATGCAGAGAAAAGATACACACAGACAAAAATTTTCTTATGTTCCATAATATTTAAAGTAAAATCATTCTAAAATAGGTTTTATTGAGCACTGAAACTTCTACACAAGTAACAGAAAATACACTTACATTTTATTCCCTATAAAAGGATGTAGTTTGTGAATTTTCAGACACCTAGTAGAATTAAGACTAGTAGAAAAATCTTCTGTACAATGAAAGAGTTGGGTTAAGTTTTTTTGACTACGCAACACTACTGAGTTACCGTGCACTTACCGATTCTGTGACAGAGCTAGTATGATGACTTTTTTAGGCCAATTCCTAGATTTTCCAAAGTTATTTACTGTTAGATTTATTCAGTAAGTATTTTAAGATAATGCATATGGAAAAAAGCAAAGGCATATAGTTATTATTACTTACCTCAAAATCTGGACAAAAAGTGAACATGAAGGTCTCCCCAGTGCCATAAAAACCATCACTGACTTTAAATGGTTCAGATGCCAGCGCGCCAAAAACCTGGAAGAAAAATTATGCAAACAAAAAATTCTTAAAGAAAACTACACAGCATCTGAGACTCTTTAATGATAATAACTGACAAACACATCAGGTTGTAAGCGCTGCCAGATGTGGAATTTGCTATAGGATAAGCACCTGTATGGCATTATGGCTCCAAATGCATTGATTAAGAGATGGCATCGTGCTCTGTGGTGCAATAAAATAAAATGACAATGAAAAAAAAAAGGTAAGAGAACTCTTTCTCAAACAAAAGTGAACACAGTAAAAAAAAAATAAATCAAAGAGATAAAAACTGAACTCTGGAAATTCTCAGATATAATGTATGTATTTTTAAAATTTCAAACCAAAAGGTTCTTGCTCCTCTTCCACTTCAACTAGGCTATTTTCAGCAAGTTCCTAGCTGCGAGTTACTTTGCATGCAATTTACTCATTCCAATACAGGTATCGGGTTAGCACTGTTTAATTTGTCTTTAACTAAGACTTTAACTAAGCCTTTGATGGGTAGTAAAAGTATTTATAATATTCAGGAATAAGAACATTACAAGAGCTGTAAAGAGGCCTAAGGGCCGATTACTGGATTTTTAAGTCTGTTCAAAGTAGAATAGATTTTTCAGGAACTAGGATAACTAGGAAAACCCCTGCATAGTTATGCAAAATCAACTATACATCATGAAGTGCAGTACTGCCAAAGTAAGTATTTCTGTTGCTAGTAGGAAGACAGTTTCAACATCTGCAAAAGCAGGAATTAGGTGTTAAATTTTTAAACAGCTGTCAGAGTGTACACCAGAACTTGGTGTGTTCAGCATATGCCAGTAGATAGCCCATAACAATTGAAATGTAGAGATCTATAGATTTGTTGGGCACCTTTATTAGAGGATAACCTAGAATTGACTGCAGCAGGCAATTTAGGTGTCTCAGATTCCAACTTTCAACTAGACAACCAATAGGACAAGAGGTAACAGCCTTAAGCTGTGCAGGTGAGGTTTAGATTGGATATTAGGAAAAAAATCTTCACAGAGAGGATGATCAGGCATTGGAACAGGCTGTCCTGGGACGTGGTAGAATTATGGTCCCTGGAAGTGTTTAAAAACCATGTAGATGAGGCTGCCATTGACATGGTTTAGTGGTGGTCTTGTCAGTCCTGGGGTAATGGCTGGACTTGATGATTTTAAAGGTCTTTCTAACCTAGCTGATTCTATGATTCCTACATGCTGGTGGCAAGATAACCCTATGAGAAAAGGGACATTTTCTTTCTGGGACAGGTATCCAGGTACTAAGAAATAGATATCTTAGAAATTAATCTTGAGAAGCTTCAAGTTTTTCCTTTAGAGAAGGAAAATTACCAAAGTACATTTACAAGGCTGCTGGGTCTGTTGAGACATCATATCTACTGAATAACATTTATCTTCAAGAATAAATAGTAAATGAAGAAAACATTCCCTTTCAAGGAACTTCTGGGAAAGAGTGCCCTACTAGCTAAAATTTAGAAGGCATTTTTCTTTTTAAGGGATTTCTGAGGCAGGAAACAGAAGGAAAAAAAAAATCAAGTTGTTACTTGAATTAGAAAATATACCCTTCAGGTACAGTTTTCAGATCTGCTGAATGGCATGAGGTGATATGAGCCCATGCTTCTGAAAACTAAAAACCATAGTTACCATAGGGGAATGGGTAAGTGAAGTAAATGTTACAGGTTTTGCAGTGGTTCAGTTAATTCCTCATGACAGCAGTAACTGGCTTCCACAGGAGAGCACAGAAGTTTCAGAAAGAAAGAATTAAAGTGTCATGGTGCCTGTAATGTTCACCTGTTATTAGAGAGAATGTTTGCTATTCAAAGGGTGAGATGTGAACCCCTTTCTGTAACTCATACCTGAGTCAAAGGAGCATAGAGTAAAACTAGAGACTCAAGGAACAAAAATTAATAATGCAGCAAAGATCCAACAGCTTTCAAATGGGAGAGAGATGGTAGCTGCAATCACAGAATGTAGCAAGAAACACTGACCACAGCTGGCAATAACATTCCAACTCAAGATCTTCAGTCATCAGAAAGTTTTACAAACTATTTCTCATACTTTAATTGCATTAAAAAAAAAATTGAAAGTAAATTCAGTAATTGGGGATTATGAAACTCATGCACTGTGACAGCAAACATGTACCACCAAAGAATTTCCTAGAAACAGTCTGCTAGAGGATTGCTTGACACATTTTGAAAAGTCTCTACAGAACTACCAAGGAGAAAACCAGCTTTATACACAAAGTTTTATTTCCCATGTCAGACTGAAGTGACAGCTACTACTTTATACTCATTTTTTCTTGATAGGTCACCTGCCCTCACACAATTTTCCTACCTGTCCATCACTGTCTTTGATAACCAACAGCACAGGTGTGTCTAGTCCCATCATTGTTCGATACAAAGTCTTCAAGCTCATGCCGTGCTTTGCAGTACTGTAGACAAGAGTCCATGGATAGCCAATGGTCCGCGGTGGAAGAGACTTTGTGAGCTGTTAACAAGATTATAACGACACTCTTAATGTAACACATAACAAGTTCAAGAGCAAAGGATGCTTGGTTTCCAGTTCTTGTGCCTTTGAATGCAGTTAGCCTTAACCCAAACCGTCAATAAACACACTAAATGAGATGACTTTGGACTAGAAAGCAAGAACTGCAGTGAAAGCCAATCTGTTTTCAAGGAAGAATAAGAGTAAAGACACAGACTAGTATTGTCACAGTGTACCTAAAGTTCTGGTAATACAGAAAGCAACACTTTATATATAAATTGTGCTGTCCTTCTGCACTTAGACACACACAAGTCTATGGGGTCAGATGGGACCACCCAAGAATTCTAAGGGAGGTGGCAGAAGTGCTCACAGAGCCACTTTGCATCATTTATCATCAGTCCTGGATAATGGGGGAGATTCCAGTTTGCTGTAGGTTACCAAATGTGCCACCCATCTACCAGAAGGACCAGAAGGAAGATCTAGGAACCATAGACCTGTCAGTCTGACCTCGGTGTCACAGAATCAGAATAGTTAAGAGTTGGAAAAGACCTTAAGATCATCCAGTTCCCAACCCCCCTGCCATGGGCAGGGACAAAGGGTATGGAGCAGAGCACCCTGACTGCCATTAGTGGCACTTACAGGACAAGAAGGTGATCTGGGTCAGCCAGCATGGGTTTACGAAAGGCAGGTCCTGCTTGACTAGCCTGATCTCCTTCTATAACAGGGTGATCTGCTTAGTGAATGAGCGAAAGCCTGGGGGTGCTTTCTCCTTAGATCTCTGTAAAGCATTTGGCAGGAATTCTCACAGCATTCTCTAAGAGAAAATGGCTGCTCAGGGCTTGCATGGGTGCACTCTTCAGTGAGGAAGAACAGGCTGGATGGCCAGGCCTGAAGATTGGTGGTGAATTAAATCCAGTTGGCAGTTAGTCACAAGGGGTGCTCCCCATGGTCCAGTACTGGGGACATTTTTGTTTAATATCTTTATCAATGATCTGGGTAAAGGGATCAAGTGCACTCTCAGGAAGTTTGCAGGTGACATCAAGACTCTACAGAGGGATCTGGATAGGCTGGATCAATGGGCCAAGGCCAATTGCATGAGGTTCAACTAGGCCCAGTGCCAGGTCCTGCACTTGGGTCAAACCAACCCCATGCAATGCTACAGGCTTGGAGAAGAGTGGCTGGAAAGCTGTTTGGCAGAAAAGGTTCTGGGTGAACATGAGCCGGCTTGTGCCCAGGTGACCAAGAAGGCCAATGTGATGAGACAGACACTGATGTGCTGGAGAACACACAAAGAAGGGCAACAAAACTGGTGAAGGGTCTGGAGCACAAGTCTTATGGGGAGTAGATGAGGTAATCTGGTGTTGCTTAGCCTGGAGAATAGGAGGTAGTAGTGAGGTGGGTGTCAGTCTCTTCTCCCCAGTAACACACAATAGTACAAGAGAAAATGGCCTCAAGTTGCACTGGGGAAGGCTTATGCTGGATATTAGGAAAAAATTCTTCCACAAAAATGTTAATGAGCATTAGAACAGGCTGCCCAGGGAAGTGCTGGAGACACCATCCCTGGAGGTATTTAAAAGATGTGTGGATGTTGCACTTAGGGATATGTTTTAGTGGTGGACTTGGCAGTGTTAGGTTAATGGCTAGACTTGATCTTAAGGGTCTTTTCCAACTGAAATGATTCTGTACCATTTAACACCACACAAGGTCTTCCTACTAGTGTGTTTCACACTATGGTCATGGAATTTGTGATATATTAATGTACAACACTAAAAGTACCGGACATAAGTTAATACCTTTTCAATTTGTTCTGGCTGTAATAATTCACTGGGATCACTAAGATTTGGCCGGAATGCTTCAGGCTCCAGGTCTGGTTTGATATTTGTCTCCTGTTTTGAACTGATGTCTTCTCTTGTTGTTATCTACAACAAGAACAGTAATAAAGTAAATACTTGCCATTCTATTAGCAGGGCAGATAAATTTTGTATGTTTAAAAATCATGCAGCTGCTGATTTGGTTATGCAACTCCTTCAGAAGTTAAGAAATACCTTAGATTTGACCTGACCAAAATTTGCACTGTTTCCAATAGCAAGCCCATGTTCAACTATATACTAACAATAAATTACAGTCACCCACTCACAGAAGAAACCCATGGTATTATGTTAAAAAAATGAGTCCTCACATGCAGCTGAAGGACTTAAAGCGCTTCTCAGAGGTCAGCTTACAAAGTTCTTTCATTTTAATACTGGTATAGCATTCACATGAAATCTAATTAAACCCTCCCAGACAGAAAAGAAATTGAAAGTTCAACATAGATATTTCTCAGCAGCTTCTCATTCAATACTCTTTTAAAGAGTACTTGCAAAAGTTTTCAGATATGTAGTAGACACATGGAAAGTCTGCTATCAAGTATTTTCAGTAAACCAACTGAATGGAGCCTGAGAATATTTCTGCTCCATAAGCCCATCTGCTGGAGTACTTATGGAAACCAAAGAAGAAAGAATTGAGAAGAGAAAGCAGAAGTAATACTTATCCTGCACAGTGAGCACTATGCACAAAGATCTATTCATAGTTTAAAATACCTGCCTCAAACATCTGCCCATTTGAGTTGCTGCACATCGCCATAGTGGATGCAGCAAAAGACCATAAGACTCATCAAATATCATAGCCTCCTACCCCAGTCCACATCCACTGTCCACTTTACCTTCGTGGTAAAGTGGACAACTAGGCTAGCTAAGACCCAAACAGGTTTCCTTCTGTAAATCTTTCAAATATGAAACTTGCTGAGACAGTCAAATCTGACAGAGGAGAAGGACAAAGTGAAGGAAGCTAGTAACTTAAGCCACTGCAGCAAGACTTATTAAAATGTTGAGAGGTTTGCTGAAGAAAAAATAAAAGAACAAGTGCATCTGAATAAATTATCAGTGAACCAAGTTTCACTGAAAGTCAGACTGTCCAAATTATTTAAACCCTGAATCCTGAAAATGTCAAGAAAATACCTGCCAAAACAACCTGCAAACTCCAGAATAACCACCAGTGTGTGCCACACACCTCATACTCTAAGCATACAGAACACAACTATAGTATTTCACAACACCACCATGATAAACTTTGCCAAGCTCTTATGAAGACAACTTTCTTAGCTTAGAAAAAGTAAAGCCAAATCAAAGAAGACCCTGAAATACAGATAGGAGTATTTAAACAAATATATCCACCCAAGCAAACAAACAAAGATATCCCCCTTTCATCTCTCTCATGAGCTACAAAGGTTACTATCACAAACTCCAAAATACTGAAGTATATTCACACAACTACCTAATTATAATATTAATTCTTAATTTGAAAAAAGGTGCACTTAAAGGGTGAGTACTAAGCAAGCAAATAGCTCAATCCTATCATTTTTCAGTGGAAAGCAACAGGCATTTCCAATGCAAAATATGCACCAATTTCCATATCACAACAAAAAAGTATATGCACTTACCCATACAGCTTCGAGTACAAAAAGATAGCCTACAGACTTCATTATAGAATGCTATCTCTACAAAACATGTTAATTCATCACACAACTCTTTTCCATGTTAAATGCCTTTCATTCACCATACATTACTGCTTCAACTCCATAAAAGCCCAGCATAGTTCACTTGTACAGCAAAAAGCTTATTCCCTTTCATACTCTCTAATTCTGCTTAAAATGCTCCATGCAAAACATGAATAATTTGGACTGAAGTTTTGTGTGGGAATTGTGAGGTTTTTCATTGCTGTGGTTGTTCTGTTTTTTTGTTGGATTTTTTTGCCTTTTTAAAGTTACTATTACAGTAAAGCAACTTTCTTCAGTGAAGAACACCGCTTTGCAGAAGTGGACAAAGACAGATGTCTCTTTAAAGGTATCTGTTTGGCAGAACGCAGTGAAGTTTTGAAATGTGCAAATGTAATTATTGCTAAACTTTAAAAGAGCAGAATGACCCAGAAGCAGATTCTAGGAGCTTCAGAAGCTTGTAACTACCATGCAGTCTATACCAAACACTCACATGGCCTCAGAGCAGAGTTTATAGGCTCCAGCTCAGCACATCAGTTTTCTCAAGCTGGCCTAAACCATGAGTTTAGGCATTCCAGGTGAAAGGTATTTGGAAAGAGCTCTTCCAGGGTACTGCTTCCCTACCACCAGTTGCCAGAAACAGATTTTTTTTTATTCTCAAGTGGGAATGAAAATCGTTTTGCAAAATTTATGATTCTCCCATACATGTGCAGCTTTTGGGTTCACGCTCATTAATTTATGCAAAGCATTTACAAAACACTTAAAAACATATAAATACTAATTATTAAATAAGCAGAAATGAGAGCCAAGAAAATGTTTTCTTATGTGTAGATACATAATTGATGAAAAAAAAAAAAGCCAAGATCAGAGTCAGAAAACAGAACTGAAAAGTTTTTACAGTTTAAGCAGCCAATTACTACAGGAAAACAGAATACTCAATGCTTTTAAGTTCTAAGCCATGCTTTCCATCAGTAAGTTATGTGTGATATACACAGTAACTAATAATTTTATAGTTGTCAAAGAACTAAAAAACACCTAAAGAGAATGCAAACATCAGTTTCAGTCCATATCAGTAAACCTTCAAAAACCCACACTGAAATATCGTTTTCAGAACGGTTAGTTCCATTACCAGCTCCATGTGTATGACCTTTGCTGTGTTGAACACTGTAGTTACCTGCTTGTGTAACATGAAGAATACTTACCTATTCCATAGAATTTGTGAAGCTTCATACTGTGAGATTCTTGAAAGACTCCTATGTAAAATTAAACACCCATGCAGTAATGTTTTGGATCCTTCACCTGTTTTGCATTCTTTTTAGGAAAGCTTCTATCTAACACAACACACCAGTCTAATGCAGAAGTTAAAACACATCACTCCAAGTCAAGCAATACTAAGAACAACTTTTCAAATTCTGACAGAAAATTCCTGTTTGAAAAGGTGGAAGCAATAATTCCATCATGAAATTGATTCCATCATAACACTGCACAATTAAATACATTCAAAACAAAGGAATTTTCTGCTGGATCCTTGTAGTGTTGTAGACAAGACAAACCCACTGAATGCAGGACTTGCCCTGATCAAAGACACTACAAAGAAAGATATTTTAGTATCTGAAGATGGGGTTTAAACTACTGAAGAGGGCACCTGGAGACGTCTGCAGAGTGTGCGCAGTTCTTCGCTATTTAGAGCATCGATCCTGCGGTGATACTCAGCCACTGACACTACCTGAATATGGAGACAGGAAGACAATAATTCCACTGACAGTTGAAGAAAAGTAAAAAGGTAAGAAGGAAAAAAAGTGGGAAAGAGTAATGAAGGGAAAATGTGCAATGGTAACACACAAACAAAAACTGCCAAAAGATGTTTGTTTCTGCAAGGACAATGCAAATGAAGGTGATTTTAGACATGAGTAGACACAGCAAAATTACAAATTAAACACTAATGCACTAGCAGTCAGATGTATCTCACTGCTCTAGGGTGAATACAGAACTGATGTAGGAGCTCATAAGTTACCAGTATCAGGATGCTAAATTAGAAGTCAATCAAGTCGCATGCCTTAATCCAAGCCCTTCAGCCCAAAGTCCTCCAAACACTCTTTACACCCCGATTAATGAATCCTGTGAACCTGGTTTGCTTTACTGGATGAAAACTAGAAGCAAACCTCAGGCTTCTCAGCCGGTTCTGACTCTTCTATCTGGCAGTGAAAATACAGTTAAAGACAAAGAAGAAAGACTAAAGTTTAGTAACTCCCCAATACCACCTCACAATATCTTAATCCTGGACTTTCTGTTCACCTCCAAAGTTTTGGGAGCTGCTCATCTGTCAACACACTTACTCCAAACAGCACTTCACTTTGGCAGGAGGTGTAAGCCAGAAAGCCTTTAGACAGAAAGCTCTAGAACATGCTGTTCTTGTGCAACAAGCTGTCTAAAGGACTACAGCAGTAATTTCAATGTAACTACAGCAAATAATGTGATTTTGAGAATAACTCAAAATCATCATTTGTATGAAAGCATTTTAAAACAGCCAGTGGAGAGATTAAATGGATGTCCCATGTAGTAAGAGCGTATTAAAAACATCTAGAGCCTACCACAATGCATAGGAAGATAACCACAAGTCCAGGAGCTCCCCATCTACCTGCCCCTACTACAGGGAGTTTGGCCAGATACTCGCCACTGTCCCGAGTACAGAGCCCACAGTCATGCATGACTGGCTCTTGAGCAGCGATGATTCACTCTACCCCATGCAACTGCAAGGCAAGGAAAAAGGAATACTTGTGACATCTGGAGTTATTACTGAATAATCAGTAATCACACTCAATTTATTTCCACCATTTTCTACTTTCTCTTAAAAAAAATCAAGAAAATTGTAACTTGTGTTGGCTTTTATGTTCTCAGAGTCACGCAGCTACACACAAAGTTTTAACAGTATTCCACTCAAGCATGTAAGTGATAGTGTAGTTTTATCCTTTTATTTGCTACAACAGTTTACTGTAAAGTACATTACCAGTACCTTATGTAATCCTGAAAAGCAATAATGTGAGGACCTTTTGGCCCTGTTGCTTCTTTAAGCTCAGCCCCTATCACATGAGAGGTAACAGCTACCTTACAACAGGCCATATATATATATATATACACATATACATACATATATATAAAACTATATACGGCTACTTAAGGGAGAGTATTTAAAAATCTCATCATTCCTGACACCATTATACAGTTGCTGATTCACATACTGGAATGTATCTGAAATTTCATAGGCAATGCCATCTTGTTTTCAAATGCATACTATGCACACTCTATCTCCATCCTGCACCTGAGAACTGCTTATCAAACCCTCTGCTCAGTGGTCAAGACCTGACAGACCTTTTGATATGGCATGGGGGTGCCTGCATCCTCAGAACAGTGTGCACAAGGTATTTTGATCAATTTTTTACCCAAGAGAAACATGAATACATCTCCAATAATGTACACAATAACAGTTCCTTGGCATCCTGAACCAGCCCCACGCCATCACCTCTTTACATTTGTTTTGTAAACAAAAGCCTGCATAGTAGCAGACCATTGGTATGCAATGGATAAACATGATAAAATAGCATGTCACAGAATGTCAAACTATCAGCAAGAAAATTAAGTGCAAGTAATCCACACTCTCAAAACCAGTGCTGATTTTAAGTATACTGTCCATTGGGAAACTCCGTGAGACACTATCACTGAATGAGTCTTACCTGACCTTCTATAAAATGCTTAAAGTTTAGGTCAACATGCTTTCTTTTTGCTTTGCAGTAAGTACTTGTTTAATCATGAAATCAAGTATGTCTAAGCCTACTGGCAACTACCTTCTACAACTTCATTTAGGAATTGACTGAAAACACCTGAAAACAGAATTTTGTTACTGTAAGATTTGAGAGGACTGTTTTGAAATGTTTGTAGTATCATTAGTTAGAAATTTATTCTGCTTTATAACTTGGTTATAGTATGTAGGCATAATCTGCTATGCTATTTCCTCTCTCATGAAGATGTCTTCATTTTCTTTCCTTGTGGTCAAATTCATCCACTATTCTACTAAACCAAGCTGAATAAACCAATGATTTTCTTCCCCACTGCTTCACCTCTACATCAGCTGTCTGTTCTCATGGTCTTTCCAGGAGCTACTTTCTACCTCATTCCACTTTGAACTTTCATTCTTATACACAGAACTTTATTAAGTTTTTCACATGACATTAAAAATACCTAGCAAGCAAGGTCTTTCATTTGTGAAAATTAATGAAAAGAATTTGTGAATTCAATTCTGTCTGTATGCATCACATTGGACTGTGGTTTACAGTACTGAATGCTCCTTTCATTTTTGGGCAGGGAACAGTGGATAGTATTTATCTGTATTTCTGTGTTTCACCAAGGCTTTTGATTCTATCCTATAGTATCTTTGTAATCAAATTGATTTTAATTTTCTTGCATGTTCTTTATGCATGAAGAACACGGCTGGAAAAACTGGCTGGACCACCTGCTCAAAGAGTTGATGTTATGTTTAAGAACTAGAACAGGCCTCCCAGGGAGACTGCAGGATCGCCATCTTTGGAGGCTTTCAACATCTGACTGAGCAAGGTCCTGAGTCTTTCAGGTATACGAGAAGGCTTTCCAAATTCCAGTACAGTTCATGTACTTACACAGAAATTGCCAAATTGACCCAAATTGTAGCAATCTAAGTATTGAAGATTAAAATACAGACCCACTTCTATGAGTTTGCTATGTGCTTTAGTTACTGAGCTCTTTTCACTATTCCCATCAGCATCCAGTTTCCTTGATACTCAAAGCCACTTCACGAGGAACCCAAAGGAACCTCTGTTCTCTCTTTAGTTCTTTCTGCTTCAAAAAGAATCTAGGAGGAAAGAAGAGCTAAACCTCTCCATGGTTAATCTGGGGACCGGTCAGAACAGACTAAAACAACTAATGTGTATAGCCAGGAGATTAAGGTGCTTCATGGCAAAAAATATTCTGCCTGGGGACTTGGAATAGTCTGCCAGAGGACAATTCCAAGGGCTAATCAAGTTTGAAATGACATGGCATATATCCTTAGAGATCTAATACTACCTGCTCTCTTCATAATAGCAACATTGATGAGAAAACATGCGATGAGTCATTTGACTCTTGTAGTGTGAATGCTTTTCATTTCAGCTTGACTCTCCACACCATGCATAGGAGTGTATGAACACACAACAATCAATATTTAATGAAGTGTCATGGGTTCAGCAGTAGCAGTCATTTTTTCTCCTTCTTGGTAGCTGGTGCAGTGCTGTGTTTTGACTTTCGGGTTGGGAGCAGTTGCTGGTGGCACGTACGTTTTGAGTTACTGCTCAAATGTTTGGTTTTGTCCAAGGCCTTTTCTGAGCTCATGCTCTGCCAGGGAGGAAGGGAGGCTGGGAGGAGGGAGAGATAGGATACCTGACCTAGGCTAGCCAAAGAGGTATTCCATACCACAGCACGTCATGCTCGGGAAGGTAACTGGAAGTTGGCTGGAAGGGGGGGAGTTAGCTCTCTTCCGGGTTGGGCTCGTTTCGGCGGGTGGTATTGTATTCTCTCTCCTTGTTTATTTCCTCTATAATTGATTTATTAGTGGTAGCAGTAGTGATTTGTGTTACACCTTAATTGCTGGATTGGTTTTTATCTCAACCCATGGGAGTTATATTCCTCCGGTTATCCTCCCCATCCCTCCGGGAGTGGGGAGGTGGGGAGGGGGAAAAGGGTGCGTGGTACTGCGGGAGACTGAGGTGGGGTTTTAAACGACAGTTCTTTTTGGCACCCAATGTGGGGCACGAGGGGTTGACATAACAACTGATCTGGTTTATGTTCCCAGATGGAGCGGAAGAGCTGATTTTACTCCAGCTCCTGTGATAACGAAGAATAATCCCTTTCAACATGACTTAGGTGTCCAAGATTGTGATGATGATGACTATTAGAGGGACCAAGGGTGGGATATGAACCCACGCGTGCAGAGCACAATGGATTAGCAGTCCAAGTACCAAGAAGGAGAAAAAATGACTGCTACTGCTGAACCCACGACATGAAGTCAAATTGAGAGTTTGCATCAAGAGGCTTAGGATTCTCCTTTCGGAAAAACTTACATTTTTCTGAAAGTATGTCAGAGTATGTAACTCTTGCAAGCTATACTGGGAAAACCAGAAATACCTAATACAGAACTTTTTTTGTCTTTCGACAATACACATGAAAACAGAGTTACAATTGTCTGAATGTCCTTGAAGGGCAGCTTGCCACGCAGAAGGTAACACATCAGCCCTTTCAGGCAGTGGTCATATCAGTGTGCTACAGATGGCCATAAACATGGAAACTGCTTACATTGAGGCATTCCTCTGCCAGTTTAACAAAGCCAGAGAGACCAACACAGGCACCCAAATACCCAATTTGCTGACTGGGCTGTGTAATTGCTGCCCTCAAACCAAATACAGCTAAACTTTCGGAATTAACAAGTAGCTGAAACTGTCCTGTTAGAAATAGGGTCTTATCAGAGCTGAACAGTGCTCCTGAAAGATAAAGACTGGAGAAAGCATAACGGTCTAAGGGGCCCTCTTCAACGTAAGTTATCTACACCCCCATTATTAACTTTGAATATGAAATAAACACTAAGAGAGAGAAAACTGAACAGTTTTACTTCAAAACTTAATACATCTGTGTAAAACCAGGTGAAAACTGTAAGCTTCACAAACATTTCTTGAGAGTCAAAAAAGTTTCACCTTTAAAGTTACAGGATATTTGACTGAAGAAAAAAAAACAAACCAAACCCCAAACCCTAACACAAATAATAATAAAAAACACAAACAGAAAAATCAACAAAAAATCCCAAGCTAATTTGATTTTATCAGGGCAACTCCAATTCATCAGTAAATGGGGAGAGAGAAGAATGTATCAAATTCTTTCTGAAGTCCGTAAATATTTTCCAATGAAAATATAAGGCACATTTATAAACTGAATGCTGTTATTACTATTTTAAGAGAAAACTCTAACTTCTTGTTTCAGGAAATTTAGTTTGCTCCCAAAATGTTAAGCACTACTTGAATAAAAAGCAGTATTGAAGAAGCAGTCTTCTCTATCACCAATACAGTTCTTTGAGACACACTGATTACATTACAATAATGCATTAACACATGGGTTTTACCACACTGGATAAACAGTTATAAGGTACCATTCTGAAAAAAAACCAACCCCCAAACAAAAAAAAAACAAACAACAAAACCAAACAAAAAGAAAACAAAACCAAGACTAATTTAATTTGATTACTTTTTAATGAGCATGGCTGCAGAGCTAACCATTTGGTGTCTTGTGTGATTTTCACCCAGCTCAGCTTCCTGTCACTCCACTAGTGACAAGAAAGGCAAGGTACAAAAGCTGGCTGTTTTAGGCAGGGAAGGGGAAACAGAGAATCACAGCAGTCTCTTGAATTGGCTGGTACTGCATATCTTTTCCTCTTCAAGTACTTTTAAAACTGCCTCTCTCAAGCTGTTCTGCACACCAATTTGTTTTCCAGAGTAGGCACAGAAGAACTGAGTCCCTTACATGAGAGCAACACTCACCTTGTGATCAATATTGCCCCCACAGATTTAGCAGGATGGATGGTTAAGTATCTGCTGCAAAGTGCTCTAAGCCCACAGCCAATGTACCAAGCCATAATTAACATATACTGAAGGTAAATATCTGCAGTAGCAAGAATGAATAAACAGCAGTCAAAGCCTGCAGGCCGCAAAGTGTTACACTGGCTCCATAAACTTTAAAAAGCTATTTTATCTAAGATAGGAGAAATCACTAGTTAGAGCAATATGATAACGTCAGCAAGAGACCTAAATTTAACATGAGCAAACATTAAACAATGTTTAGGATGTTTGTGCGAAGAACCAAGAATAGGATTTATGAAAACTACTTTCTTAAAGAGGCAGGTAAGGAAGCTTGACTTGTTTTGTCAAAATAAAATACATCAAAAAAAAAAAGGAAAAAAAAAAAAAGAAAAAAGATTCTGTAGCAGCATTACCAAAACCCTCATGCTTCCTTGCACTTGTAGTAAGGCCTAATATTTCACTACTGTTAAAAATGTAAACCTAATACTTAAATGGAAGATCTTAGTTTTAAGATCAACGCATAAGTCAATGAATAAACCCTCTCAGGACAGTGGGTATGGCGAACACCTGTCATCAAGAAAAGGTTCTATGCTTGGTGATCAGTGTAAGAAAGTACTGGATCACACTATTTATTTATATATTTTAAGGAGACCAAGATCATCAGTTCATTCAGTCTAAAGCAAAACTCAGTATGGAAAGATTACTTTAAAAAATATCTTTGTAACAAAATAATTACACTGATGAAACCTCACAGTTCTGACATCCACAGGGATGAAGTACTAAATTCTCATCTTACACACATAAGCCCCTATTATTAGATCTCCATAACAGCCAAAGAACTACAGCTATTCACTTACCAACTACAGCTAGCCAATACATCAAGAACCACAGAAGTCCTGCAAGTCTCAAATCATCCAAGCTATTAAAACCACTACCATTTTAATTCCCTTTCTATAATACTTTAAGAATATAAAAAGCCAAAGATTAAGCTTTCATTGCTTTTGTCCCCTCTGGCTACACTGCCTATCCAAGCTTTGCAAAGCATTCAGAGAAGCATTCCCAAAGAAGGCAATCCACCTTTTTTTCTCTTGTGTTGTCTGATGTCTTTTGTCTGAAGTGCTTTGACAGAAAGAATGGCTGCCTGCATTTTTGACATTCTAGAAATTTATTGGCATCTCTTGTGCTGCAGTACAATTCATACAGTAAATACCAAACAGATTTACCAAAAAGTGGGAAGCCACATGACTGGCTTGTTGAAAGGGGAACATAATGCATTGGTTAGTCTCCAAAATTCTGATCTCTTATCCTGGGAAAGCACTGAACCCAGCTCTAATTTAGTCTACCAGCACAAAAATAACAAAGGCCTTTCAGGTAAGTAATCCAGAGTGACGCAGTTGCTCCAAGCAAACATTCTTGGTCTGTTATATCACTCCATTTGGTTCAGCAATTATGTTGTTTCATGTCAGATGGGTTTTCATCCAAATTTCAGAACAGCCACTATTAGAAGATTTCATCAAAACCCTGTACTTAATATATGCTGCCAGTCTCTTTAATTTGCTTCCCACTTTGTATTGCAAAACACAGAAGGGTATCAATACTCCTTCCCTCTTTTCTGTAAGGTTATACTTGCACATTAACTTTCTGATCATTCATTGAAAACACCCCCAACCTCAAGAACAGAGAATGTCTTGTCGACATAGCAACATTTAAAAAATATTCCCATCTGTAAATACTTGTATATCCCTTTTTAAGATTTTACTTGATTTACACATTAAAATAACTTGTTCTCTACCTCTCCCACAACAAAAAAATATTCCCATAATTTCATCAGTTCTACCTCTACTCAAGAGCTGATAATTATTGCTTTTATTAACATAGTTGAACTATGGCTAAAATGAAATGTTGATCGTACAGGAAATTATTATACAAAAGGATACTATACTTTTTTCATTAGCTAGGCAAGGTATATCTACATATCTAAGAATAAATTCTTATTAAACTTCATATACCTTTGACACTGCTACAGGGTATGCTCAAATTACATTTGAGTTAATTGAGGAATTACACCTCAGTGCTACATTCCACTGCCACAGAGGAAAATTAATAGCCTATTATCTTAAAAATACTTTGTTACCAACACACCTTTACAGAACCAGTTGTTGTCACATGACAATTTCATATTCTGCAAGTAACCTGGTTACAAATAAATATTAAAATAAAAGCCAAAGTCAACAGCACCTCTAAAAGGAGACTATACCAAACCCAGACATCTGCAACTCTTTAAAAAGATGGTAAAAAGCCTGTCACAGGTAGTCTGAATGAAAAACATTATTTAGATCTAGCAGCTGGTAAAAATATAAGTATACTGTCAAAATCACTTTCTCACTATCCCCGAGATGTTACTGTTTTGAAAGTCTCAGTGAGAACTCTTTCTTTTACAAAATACTACATTTAAGTCTTTTTGGAAAAAACTGATAAAGCCACCACAGCTACTTTTATAAATCTAATGTACTGTAAGCCCAGTGGTAATGGTCCCCCCTTTCATTATAAATGAGAGTGAGACCACAGCATACTCAACTGCAGCAATTTAGAATTATCATGAGACCTGCACATGGTTGAATGACCTCCGAGAAGATATAAACAAACAGTAACTCAGGAGATTTACACTTTTCTAATTAAATCCCAATGCAAAACTACTGTTACTGTTCAGGATATTTAGCTATAAATAGTATTTTGTATTAGGGAAGCACATGACTTCAACTAAAAACAGCCAAGCAAAACCAAACCACCCTAAAACTGATGAACCCCTTAATGCTCAGTAGTTTCCTTATCTAAAGCCAACAGAACATCAGCAATTAGGTTATGCACCTGAGAATAATGAAAATTTGTGACTTGCCATCCTGTTTACATGTTCAAAATTTAAACTTCCAGAAACTGCTTCTCTGAAGCAACATTACAAGAATGCAATAACAGAAAAGAACACACTACACTGAAGATTACCAGAGCGTATTTATGATTAACTGGCTGGTGCTTTCTTCCTTTCTTTCCATACCAGAGACGAGACATTTCCTTTTTAAAAATAAACAGAGACTAAAAAATAAATAATAATAGAAAGAAAAATCATTCAAGGCTCTTAGGAAGCATTTTCCGTTCTCTGTACCTGCTGTCAGCTCCAAGCAGAGCCCCACCACGGCGACAGGACAGTTTGCTAAATGCACACATTTGACTGACATTGCAGGGAACAAATGAACGAGTGTACAGTAGGGGGGTGGATCACAACTGATGACGGTACAGAAGAAGAAAGGTTCCCGGTATTCAAGTGTGGTTGCAGAGCACGAGTCAGTTAAAAAGGCTAACATATTTAAAGATACAGAACAACTTAGTTTGGTCAGTGAAATTAAAAAAAAAAAAAAGAAAACAAAACAAAACAAGACCAAAACCAAACCAAACAAAAAACCCCGACTGCTTTAAAATGAAGCATTCAGGAACTATCAGCCTCACAGCATTTTCAGGTTTGTAAGCTGCAAGAAGAAAATGAATCCTTCTGTCTATAAGCTAAACTTGTTCTATGGGTTAAATGCCAGTCCCAGCAGCAAGGCATTTATGGAATCATGATTTTTTTTTCTTGAGGAAGAATGTTTGTTTAAACAGGCGTGTGCAGAAGTTAACATGCTCAGCAGCCCTTTCAGAATTTCCTTGTAGTGGCGCTTAAGAGAATTTTTCACCCCTGAACTTCCCCCTTAAAAAAACCCCTAGCATTCTGAGTGCTGGGTAGAAGTATAAAATAGGCCAGGGCTGTGGCAGGCAGCATCACAACATCAGAACATTGCTCACTTGTGTTGTTGCACTGTGATCTAAAAGCACAAGCAGAGAAAACCAGTGCCAGAACTTAACTATACTGCAGACTGTGCACTGGAACTCCTCACCTTGTGTTAGTATCTGTCAATACAAATTGTGTGGACAGTGTTTTTCTTTTCAGTAAAACTTTTCTCAGGAGCTGATAACAGTAAAACTCTATTTGTTCCAAGTTACAAGAATTATTAAGGTAGCAAGTAAGCACATTTTTATCACTTGGATATTGAAAGCTGGGATTCAGGAAACTCAAATATACAGTAACACACTAGATACACAAGAGTTTATGATTCAAAACCATTTATTTGTTAATTTTAATAACAAGATAGCAAATACTGAGGAAAAACAAGAACAGAAAATGGACAGCCTTAGAACTGCTTCAAATGAGATAACTATGATCAATATCAAAGAAAGATACAAGCTACAGCCTTCCCCTCCCTTCCCACGGAAGTCTGGCAAACCTTAAAGGAATGGATAGTACGCATAAAAACTATTCCAAACCATCTCTGGATATGTAACTTCTAAGCCATAAAGCAAAAGATAGCCACATAACTAACTCGCCCCACAAGCTACTTCAGCAGTCTCCTCCTCCCACTTTCTTTCCCCCCTCGGAAAAAACAAGTTCCTCCCTAATTCTAGCCAACACAGTGTTTCTCCAAAACTGGGGAGGAAATAAAGAACTTAAGTCACCACACTTTATTCTAGAACATTTAACCTTAAACAATCCAAACAATTTACTTGAAGGATTTTAGCTTTTTTATAAATAAAACTGTCTCCTCCCACAGCTTCTCAAAAGGATTTATAAAACTTGCTCAAAAGAAGAGAGCAGTAAACTTTTTTGTTACATCCAACAACTCACATTTTCACCCAGTTACAGATGTAATGGAGTAAATGCACTAGCAACTCCCTGTATCAGCCTCCCCACCAGCCTGTTCTGATGCTCAGGCTTCCTGCAGCAGACAGCCCATCAGCCAGTCCCTGCCCTGCGGCTGGGGGTGGCTGCCCAGCAGTGTGTGGGACCAAGCAGGGCAGGACAGCCTGAGCACCAGCAGTGATCTGCGCAGCCTAAAGGTGGAAACAGCATTCTCTTGTGACTGACCTCTTGTGAAAGATGTATTTCTATTAACCAGTGGAAGAAGACCACACAATAAACTTGACCCCCAGAAGCATCCCTTTATTAGGATAAATAGAATAAATTGCCCTTTTTGTGCATTTGTGGGTTATATTACTGATCTGATAATTTGAATCAGGAACTCCTGTCTTGTTGCTAATTGATATATATCTTTCCATAAAAGTTCTTAATGAAAAGATTCTGGAAAGGAGTACCAGCTCCAACCTGACACACATGCAGAACAGCTCAAACACTTCAGAGCATCCACCCATTTGCTTCCTAAACAAACAGAACAAAACAAAATGTATGTAATTATACTGAATGATAATCTTGCTAATGTCATTGTTAGTTTGCAACCAAGCTCAATATCTGTACACAACCAATGTTCAAGGCAGAAGCCCATAGTCCTTTTAGTAATTATCTGCATTTTTTTTAAATAAATTAATCTGCCTTAAAAAATACTAAAAGCAGCAGCTGAGAAAAAAAATGAGAGTTCCAACAAATACAGGTACAACTTATGAAATGTCTCATTTCCACTCAGTTACTTTACCTTTACACCTTTTGTCATGCCACACTTAAAGTCTCAGCTGACAAGATCTCAAAACTGAACCCGATTGACTATCTTGAAACTTCAGTAGAAAGACTGGACGCTGAGTGTGAAAGAACATGTTTTCAGTTTGATTAGATGGCATTACTGCATTTCACCTGGGAATTCATACAATGTCCTGATATCACAATAACAGAAACTTTGTGATGCTGAATTCTACCATCCCTGTATTTAATATGCATGTTTTTAAGCAGTATTAGATTAGTAAATAGTAATTTATTTCCCCTGCTCTTCCCCCTCCTAAGGTAGGGAGGTTAGCTCAGAGAGACACTGGGGGCTGGGACACAATTACTCAGTTTATATATTACTGTTGATTCCACAGGAAATAGCGATGCAGGTGATCAGATTTTGTGATGAAAAGTCACAAATGTGATGCTCTGAAGGCAAGCATCCCCAAACATGTCCTGAGATTATATACAAAGGTAAATGTATGAAGTAAAAATTTAATACTCCAATTTCAGAAGCAGTACTGAAAATTAAGGAAAACATAAATCTCAGGAACCAGATTGTGCAACTCCAGTGCCTCAGTGAAATTCATAAGGTATTTGCATGTAATCAGGTACTGGAATGGGCTGCCCAGTGAGGTTGTGAATGCTGCATCCCTGGCAGTGTTCAAGGCCAGGTTGGATGAAGCCTTGGGTGATATGGTTTAGTGTGAGGTGTCCCTGCCCATGGCAGGGGAGTTGGAACTAGGTGATCTTAACACCCTTTCCAACCCTAACTATTCTATGATTCTATGATTTCTGACTGACCAATCTTGCTTTTATACTGTTGCACTTGTTTGCCTGGGAACAAACAAATCAATAAGCAATGACACCAGTTACTCTCTCAGCACCCTATCTACTTGTCAGAATATATTTTTAAAGAGATGAGTCTGCTATTTAATTATATCTAACAAGACACAGATAATAAAGAACTCCCGTCACCCAGGTGCTCCCCAAAACCCCTGAAAGCTGCCTCAGGTAATATTTAAAACAGCAGTTTCAATATACATTAGTATAATAAGGCAGAAACCAACTCTAGACATATAACTGCTGCAGTCTTAGAATGTTTTTAAATTTAGAATAGCATTTTACAGCTCTGATAAGAGAAGTACATCTGTATATTTACTCTTTATATTACAGTTTTAGGATGTAAGTTGCCAAGAACCTCAAATTTAGGAAGACAACTAACTTAGATGCTCAGGTCACCTAACCTGCCATCATTGAAAAGAATCCCAGTAGGTGAAAAGAAGTTTGACATTTTGGTATTATATTGCATATAAAAATTTGCTGAATTAAGGTCTGGTTTATCTTTAGTAAAAGGCAGACAAGTTCTATTTGGTGCAAAAAGCATTTCAGATGACTAGAAAAGAGTGGCAGGTTTATGAGCAATGAAGTCAGAATGCAGTAAAGAAATAAAAACCAGGTACTGGTTACATAACTACTACTTTGACTTCTAGAAGAACTGGTTCTTGGTATAAGTTGTTGCAGGTGAAGCCAACATACTATTACAGCTAACTGAAGTCTGATCCCTTCCGCCTTCTACAAGAAACACACTGAGCACTACAAAAGCCACTGCCTGTAGTATCCTGTACATCACGACTGGCACAGCTTCTTAGTTGGCTGATAATGTTTCCATAAGGAAGGATGTCTAATTTGAGAAATCATCATTTGTTTCCTTTCAACAATTTATGGGAAGTTAGCATTTTTCCATCCACAAAACTTTCTTCAGGATTTTCAAAGATACACCAAAAGCCATTAAGGGTCTCAAAAGCACAGGCTTTTTAGTTGAACATTTCTGTTTCAGCTCTTAGCAGGGAAACTGCCCCAGTTCTTCCTATCAGATACACAAAACCATAAGTCCCAATTCCACAGTCATGATTCCAATTACAAGACAGTTCCAAGTAATGGAAACATCTGAATTTTCACTTACAACTTATAAATAGATTAAGCAGAAAAAATAAAGACAGCAAAGCAAGAAACACCCATGCATGAAGTTGAGAAAGTCAGTATTTGCTCAAGATAATACCAAAAGCCAGAATGAAAGGTACCTGTAGGTACAAAGGGCACTGCATTATATTAATGGGCACCAGAGCTTGTCTCTTCAATCACAGGTAGTTTAACAAAAACATTTCTAACATTGCATGTGACTCCTCAAATTCAACTGTCTCACATCCTCCAGTACAAAAGCATGTTAAACATGCTTGTTAATGTATAGTAACACATACAGTGACACATCACAGTTCTTAACAGACATCCACAATGTAAAAGCCAGGCAATAATCTAGCTTGTATATTCAATATACCATTACAAATAAACCTTTAAAAAAACATACTGAAAAAAATGGAAAGATTGGAAAATCTTATTCTGAGCACTCTTAATGCAATGCATCTTTACACATTGTGTGCACTGTTTCATTCATGAGGCCTACAACTTTCAGGCTTCCTCTTGTCTCTGCCAATTGAGTTATTATTCAGCTTGGCATGACCATAATGCTATATGACATTTTCAAGTAGGCACAACAAGCAGCTGTTTCTCTAAGCATTCAAGCACTGAAGTATATAGTAGTGAGGTGATCCTGCCCCTCTGCTCTGCTCTTGTGAGACCTCACTTGGAGTACTGTGTGCAGTTCTGGTGTCCTCAACATAGAAAGGACATGGTACTGTTAGAACTAGTCCAGAAGAGGGCCACGAGGATGATCAGGGGACTGGAGCACCTCCCATATGAAGACAGGCTGAGAAAGTTGGGGCTGTTCAGCCTGGAGAAGGCTGTGTGGAGACCTCATAGCAGCCTTCCAGTATCTGAAGGGGGCCTACAGAGATGCTGGGGAGGGACTATTCATTAGGGACTGTAGTGATAGGACAAGGGGTAACAGGTTGAAACTTAAACAGCAGAGATTTAGATTGGATATAAGGAAGAAATTCTTTACTGTTAGGGTGGTGAGGTACTGGAATGGGTTGCCCATGGAGGTTGTGAATGCTCCATCCCTGGCAGTGTTCAAGACCAGGTTGGATGAAGCCTTGGGTGATATGGTTTAGCGTGAGGTGTCCCTGCCCATGGCAGGGGGGTTGGACCTAGATGATCTCAGAGGTCCTTTCCAATCCTAACTATGCTATGATTCTATGATTTGCAACTAATGCCTTTATCTATTAAAGATTTTCAAGCTGTGTCTCAAGTTCCAACTGAAACTCATCAGTTTGACAGTTGAGTTACTACAAAGTATTGCTTTTCAAAGAATCATTAGGGTGGAAAGGGACCTCTGGAGATCATCTAGTCCAACCTCCAGCCAAAGCAGGGCCACCTAAAGCAGGTTTACTCAGGAACATGTCCAGATGGGTTTTAAATGTCTCCAAAGACAGAGACTTCACAACCTCCCTGGGCAGCCTGTTCCAGTGCTCTGACACACTAAATAAAAGTTATTCTTCCTCCTGTTTAATTTTCAGAAGTATCTGTTTTCTACAGAAATTAAATAGGCAAAACCAAAGGTAATGATTATGAAATGTGAGTCCACAACATGACCCAGTGAATCTGAGAAAAAAAATATCTGCAAGTATGTATCAACTCAAGCTTCATTTTGGAAGTTAGCTTCTAGATAACTTTAACTGAAACCAAACTTTTGTATTTTTCAAATAACTGACAAGCTAACGGAAACAACAGAACAGATGAGCTTCCAACTATTTTAAGACCGGCTTGCAGGTCCTAAGATAAGAAATTTCCTGTTTTCAAACATCTTGTGGAGGAGTATTTAGATTTGTGTGAACCTCAAGTATGACTCAATCCTGAATAATACCAATAAATACAATCAAATGACAGGGGAAGTTGGGGAAGAGAAAGAACCAGCACTTAAATGATTACAAGTTATTCCAGTACAGAGCAATTAATTCTGTTTCCTTAACAGATTTCAGGTTTAAATAGGAACCAATTTCCTTAATTGATTTCTTCACAAGTGCCCAAGATGAAATTTCCTGAACACGTCTGAAACATTGAGCTGTGGCCACACTCAGTAACTGTATTTTTTGCATCTTTTTTTTTTTTCATCTATACTCTGTCTGATGACCAGAGATTTGATCCATCAGCATAAATCCTGTATTTCCAGCATTGCATGACAACAACACTCGACAGCTGCAGTACCCTACACAGATATTGTTTTGGATGTTCTAGATTCAAATCAGGAATCTAAAGCTAGGTGAACAGTCTATGTCAATAAACCATACTTCTGCATGTACTAGAAAACTGCATTTATATACATACGATCAACACAATGGAGCATTCCAGCTTCCCACTGAAAAAGTTAACTACTTAAAGAATACTTTATTGTTCAAGAAATGTCATTAACTTTGAGAATTAGCTTCACAGTCCATCTCAAAGCACTAAGTAAGGCAATTCTGATCTCTTAATTCCTTTTCCATCTCCCCTTCACCCCCCAAGATACCAATTAGTCCTTTAGATACAAATATGGGAAAGCACAAATTGTGTCATTTCACCTTTATGGATTAATGTTTCCTTCACAAGTAGTCATTTTCATTACTTCCTCTCCAATATCCTCCTCCCTGTGCTAAATCGTTAAAGCACAACAATTTCCTTTGCGCCTAGCATTACTAGAACTCTATAAATCTTACTTGGAAAATCAGTTTCAGTTGACCTTACCCCCAGATATGATAAACTGGTTCTCTAAAAATTTTAACAAGTTACTTATACATGCATGCCAACTTGTGCAGAAAACTATCTGATCTTATCGGCACACTTTATGCGCACGTAAGTTCATTGGAAAGTTGATTTACCTCATTTAACTCTATACTAGATCCCTGATATGGGGGACATTTTACATAAGCCCTTGTTTTCCTTGTCTTTTTTTCTCTCCAGTGACCAACTTTAAAATGCCAACTGCCACTTCAGATAGCAACAGCAATACCATCAAAGTTTTACAATCCATTTTAGGAAAACAGGATTTTTCCCCCCCTTGAACTAAAAAAGTTCAAGAGTCGGCAAGAAAGATCATAAAAAAATAATGCATGGGTAGCTCATCTAATCTTTCTTCAAGCTGTTCTGTGACCAAGTCTGATTCATAATTTGTGCTCTGATCTGTTGGGGTTTCTTGTTTGGTTGGTTTTGTCTTTTCAAAATACACAACATATATGCAATAGAACAACATTCATTCTTTACAGGGAATGTCAGCAACACTTCTTTTCTAAAAGCAACTTGAACTTAAAAAAAAGAAACAAAATCAGACCACAAAAGTACTGAGGAAAGTTGCTTCTAAGGCTCTGCACAACAGAAAGAATTAGCTTACTGTCAGATCTCACTAAGTCTAAATGTAAGTACAGAATATGCTTGGGAAAAAGCAGTTGTTTATCAACACAGATTTCTAAACAGTATTAATTAATTGTGCTAACAGATAAAGAAAGCACTTGAACACCCATTTGAACTTACATACCAAGTAAAAGAGAATCATTATAAATATACCTCTATACCCACACACATCCCAAAACACCCTCTTCCCTAGTGCATGCCCATTCACTCAAGTACAGAAGGTAAAAAAAGGTAAAAGAACTAAGAAGCTAGCAGCAGTTTAATTTCTTCCATAATATATAAAATTCTTGTCTATTCATGTCTAGTCGACACCAGGGAATGGACCGATCTTAAGTGAAAAAGTATATTTTTTTAGAGCGCTTTGCTAATGGGACTGGCAGAGGCCTCTTAGAAAGTCAGATACTGAAGAACATCGTCAGAAACAGGAGTTTTGAGATACCCCACACAAAGCTTATTTTAAACTCTTAGGTCACTGACTACTATGAATCAGTGACCTTTACAGATGGTAATATTACACAGTAGTAGATTCATGGTTATTTCTAGTAAGTCAGTTATCTATAAAGTAGAAAATCATCAGCTAAGGGATTCCCTGGTTGGGTTTTTGTTGGTTTTTTTTTGACACTTCATACAGTGCAGTGTTTGATCAAGCTATTGTTTAATATGATGGTAGGGGTCTTGATCTCTTTGCTACTATATCAGTTAAGGATACATCTACTGGACTACTTCAGAGAAAAGGCTGATAGGAAATGGACTGCTCTATACAGGTAGATAAATAAAGCATATGCAGATGAAAACCTGGACTAAGTTCAGAGTAAGAGTTCAGGCCTACTCAGTAATTCATTTAAGAAACCTACAAATCAATTCCTACTATTTGTTTCGTATGTTACTAATCTTTGCTTTTGCTTGCTCCTCTTCCTGTAATTCCTTTTCCACTAAAACAAACATAGTAGTTCCTTAAAGCGTCTTGATAAAAATCTGCAGCTGAACATATTAACAAAGGAGTAATAAAGAATAAAAAGCTGACTCAGAGTACCACACCTATGAGGAACGGCTAAGGGAACTGGGGTTGCTGAGTCTGGAGAAGGCTCGGGGGGACCTTACAACTCTCTACAGCTACAAGAAACGAACTTGTATATGTAGTGAGGTAGGGGTCAGTCTCTTCTCTGAGGTAAAAAGCAACGAGATGAGAGGAAATGATCTCAAGTTGTGCCAGGGGAGATTTAGGTTGGATTCTAGGAAATATTACTTCACTGAAAGGCTCGTCAAGCATTGGAACAGGCTGTCTAGGGAAGTGGTGGAATCGCTGTCCCTGAAGTGTTCAAAAAATGTGTAGATAAAGCCCTTAGTTATAAGGCTTAGTGGTGGTCTTGGCAGTTCCGGGGTAAATGTTGGACTTTAAGATCTTAAATTTCTTTTCCAACCTAGCTGATTCTATGATTAACTCTCTTCCCTGTTTCTCCAGTCTCAAGATACTGTACACCTATAGCTGAGAGAACACTTTTTGGAAGAGAAAGCTATTCCACCAGTTTCCTCCTTTGGTAGATCTTGATATATTTGTGCAACAAGATTTTGCTTTACACTTCCCTTCCACCCAGAGTTTTCTCATCACTGTGTTCTGAAGAAGGCAGCCTATTTTTCATGCCAATAGCCACAAGAAGGCTTCGATGATACTGCTCACTTTCTATCTTGTATTATTTTACATCTGGATCAAGAGCTGAGAGAAAAAGCTTCTTGCTTTAAAAGAAGGAAGAATGATGACTGAACGTAATGACTGAAATTCAATGGGAATAATGGCTATGAGAGCAGCTACAATTCCCTGTATGTACTGATACTTTCTAGCACATGTTAAAAAGTCACTAAATTTCAGTTGTATGTAATGACAGGTTGAACCATCTGGTACTGTCAAACATTTCTGATTAAAAACTTTTTAACAGCTTTCAGATTTGTGCTAGGAGTCAGTCATAAGAAGCCACATTACCCATTTAAAATGCACAGAAAACCACATTAGCATCTCTCTTACACTTGCATAACATCTTTTAAAGAATTTATCCATCTCACTAATCACTTTAACTTCTAAACCTTGAACATTATTATTTTATAATCTTAAGAGAAACAAACTTGATGTAATTTTCACATAACACACATGGAATTATTTTTTAAATACGTGTGTTCTACAATTGCTTCCAGAGGAGACCTAAATAAAGGCTCACAGCCTGACCTCACTCTGTAGTAAATATATTAAAGATTTTAATACATGTAAGAAATTGACTGCCTGGACCTTCTTCGGAAATAACTCCTAAAAGTTACAACATCTAGCCCTGAAAATATTTTGGTCTATTTTCTGTGGAAATTATTCTGTAATTATATTAAGGTGCAAAGTCACTGAAGAGCTCATCTGTGAGCTCTTCTGTGCCTTAAACTTTATATTGATTACTTGCCAGCAGTTTGTGTTCCAAAAGGCCAAGTTTTAAAACATCAGATACTTGTAAGGGCTCTGAGCAAGGGTCAGCATCAAAATACATTGCTGTTAAAAATACTTCAGTATGAAGACTCAAAAGACATGTTTTTACGAGACTAATGTCAATGTCTTAAAGCAAAAATCCTCCATGCAAAATCACTGAACTGCAGAAATATAATTTTCTAGCCACAGCCTAATACTTTGGCTAAGTATGTGAGAAGCTTGAGGTCAGAGTTCTAATATGATTCTGAATTTTGGAGCCAAGAACACTATTACCCATAGTTAGGCTACTGCAGTTTTTTACAATTCCTTTTGCACTTTACATAAAACACAAATACAGACTTAATTTCAACATGTTCCACTGTGGGGCAAAGTGGGAGGAGTGGAAGAAAAGGGGAGGTGGGGGATGGTCAGGAAATCACTCTTATTACAGTCAGAGACAGCAGTTCCCGAGACTCAAGTTTAACAGTGCTGATGATTTACTTCTACAGTATATGTGACAAGCATCAAAATTTGACTGACACTTGAATACACAAGACTACAAGTGCTTTAACTGTATGTACACTACAAAACAAAACCATGCAGACATGTAAAGATGTGTCCATATAAACACAGTGGACACAGATTCACATGGGAGAAGTGTGTTGGTTATAAAAATAGATATAGTTCCAGTTACAATATATTACTAAAATCCATGCAACAGCATCTTAATATATAAAAAAGTTATAACTGAGAAGTTAATTACTGGATTATGAGCAAAAGAAAATGTCATTAACAGATTGCTTTCCCTTTTTTTTTTTCTCACCCCTGTTTTGAGACTTACCAATCAGGGATGATAAGTATCAGAACACTGTCAGTTTACTTGACTGAAAAATAAGTCTGCTTCAGAGTTGAAACTTCTTTGCTGTACTCTCAATCTTTGTAACTCTTGAGTTTTAAGTTACAATTTGCTCCATAAAAAATGACTTGTAATAGTGAAATGTTGCCCTGAACTGATGTTAGAGCAAAGCATTAGGATGACATAAATTAAACAGTCATGATCATAGTAAGCAGACTAATAAGCACATTTCTTTGTTTATCTTAATAGAAAGTATTTAACACTTTTAGCTACATTCCTATGAAAGTATTAAAAAAAAATAGCTTTTGACACTGTTCTTCCTTACCTCCCACTCTTTAGCAGCATCTTCAGTAGCAGATTCTTCACTAGTTTCAGGCTCTTCCTTCTTTTTTACCACTATAAACCCAGGTTCCCGAAGAGTTTCCCCAGTATCTTCTGCATATATCTCTGGACTCCACTGGATAAAGAAGACATACAAGTGATCTGTCCTAGAGAAGTCAAGTAATGATACAGAAAAGAATAAGTAAGGTAAGTTTGTGATCTTTAGGGTCATGCCTAATAGTTGCAAAGTATTTAAGGTTAAAATGAAAAATACTTACTATTTCATGTTCTACTAGGCATTAGAGACATAATTAAAAATATTTATAATGCTATTTTTTGGGTTTTTTTTGTTCTAGCTTCATGTAATTAAAACCAGAGACAACACTGGAGGAAAAAAACGAAACAAGTTGGCAATTGACTAGCTGCGCTTTCATACACAAGCATGGTCTTTCAAGTACTTCTGACCTGTTGGGAAATTTCTGCTTACAACTGAAGTAACTTTCAGAATAAACCACTGAGATTTTTAAAGTTTATTTAAAAAGAACTATATATAAAAAAAACCCCCAAAACAAAAAAAAAACATGAACAAACTGGAATTTAAAGGTGTCTGCATGGTTGTTTTTTCCCCACCCCTGAAGAAGAGCTGAACACTTCTGAGACATCGAACCAAGATAATACAAATTCAAAATTACAACAGACAAAAGAAATAATATATATATAAACTATAGACTATACTAGCTGCAGCAAGTACCAAGATTCAAAGTTACCTCTTTTTAAGTTACCTGCCACAAATGGCATAGCTCTCCAGTTTGGATGAACAGAATGCCCAAGTTGCCAGAAGAAAGTAATTTACAAACCTAATAAATGTCAGCCTATACTGTTTAAGTATTTCCTGTAGGTGGACAGATGGAGCATTTAGAAAAAGGATGTGCAATGAATCCACTAATACCTCCTCATCATGGAAAAGACAGCTTCAGAGGCATAGCTTTATGACTCTGGTTACCAAGAGTTTGAATATTCCTTATGTCTGTCTTCAGAGACATTTATAGTGAATCTACATACTTATCAGCATGTAGAACAGTATTTTCCACCCTCCTTACTAAATCCTTGTAAAACTGAATACCGGAAGTATAGCAGGAGATACAGAGCAGCAAAACCACTCAAAACTGCAGCTATAATTTTCATGTGCCTCTGTTAAAGGATGCAGCACACACATGTAATAAGTCTCTGAACAGGGTCAGTTATTCAAAGTCACCTCTGTTAAAATTAAGGTTCCTGGATAACACTGATGAACGGAAAAAGACAGTAAAAGAGAATAAAACATTTCAGATGCATAAGGCTAGATAAGTTCTATGACAAAGTCGGAACAAGAAGCTGCAGACTCCTCAGTCACTGAACAAGATAAATTTTAAAAAGGTCTTACAAGTAGGAAAATTAAGAACTTGAAACAGTCTATATTATAGCAGTTAAAAGTAAATAAAACTTGATATTTAAGGAATTCAAGGACAATCCTTCCCAGACTGGCTCATCTGAGATTAAGAACACTGAAATGATGTAGGTTTGACAGATACCTACTTTTTTTCCTCTCTTTCTTACCACTAGGTAACAAATATATCTGAGTTAACACTAAATATTTTGACCAATACAGAGTGGCACTCAAAGGTAACACTGAATTAAGAAAACAAACACCCTACTACCACACATGTGACTCTTTGTATACAAAAATTTAGGACACACATTGGATTCATAAAGAACAGATTACTAATTCCCTACACAGAGAGAGAGACCCTGCATAGGTGGAGAAACTTCCCAAGATCAGATACAAGCTATAAACTAAAGAACTGTTTCTTCTGAGATAGGTGATAAATACTGCTTTATACTGAAAATAAGTATTTGCTCTGCTGCATTAGTAAATGAACCAAAGAGACAGTAACCATTTTAATCAGCTGACCTAAACATCACTGTCATAGGAACATTTAGCTGTATTCAAATTAAATTTGAAATGAAAAGAACAAGCATATTTGAGTTGACTGTAACCACAAGAGCTCACCTGGTCCAGACAGGATAAACTATACCAGAATCAGTTTGACAGACATTTGGCTCAAGAAACTGCATAAACTCTGCCACTTAAGGGTAGTGGTATTAAAAAGCAAGTTAGTGATGCACTACCAGACTCACTTGTCCTTGTTGGAAAATTAAAATATTTTGATGTCATTTCAGTCCATTACATATCTCCATTCACAGTGAATACAGAAATCCCCAAACCCAACACCTACTGTCTTTCTTGTTGCAGCCAACTTTAAAGTATGAAATGATTTTATGTTTGTAATCAACCTTTGCTCCTTTAGATTAAAGAACCCCACTTACTTCTAATTTTCTTTATATGTTACACTTTCTAGGCATTAATTAGTCTTGCTGCTTTCCTCTGGACTCTCTCCAATTGATCCATATCTGTCCTCAACTGCAGTGCCCCAACTGGACATTCTATGCCATTCAGCTCAAAAGAAAAGATGGAAAAGTGACTTGATCATTGTGTGTAGGTATTTATGCAAGATGATATCCGATAGCTTTGTTTCTTTCTTTCCCCCCCTCTTCTGACAAGGATGCAATGATCTCCAACACCCCCAAAAATCACATTCAACTTGAAAACAAGTCACAGTTTCCTAGAAGCAAAGATTATTTCAGAATTCAAGATTTTACCAGTGAATGAACATGGACACATTATGTCTTTGAATCACTGCAACAAGTTTAGACATTTTTCTGATATATGCGTTTAAATTGCTTCCTGGAAAAGTTTTATGTTCCATATAGAAAGATAAGACAAAGGAACCCCAGCTAGCTCTTCTGAACTCAGAGCTCAAAGAAGTAGAGAGAATTTTTAGAAAGATTCCAAATAATGGGAAGCATGGGTAATGACAATAAAAACTTTGTTGCAGAACTCACTTCCTTCACCATACCACTTACTTGAATCTTTATTTATTTGCTACAAACACAAAGTCTAAGTAATGCTGCAAGAAACTACCAGCTGAACCTACATGTAACACAAGTACATCAGTAAGACTTCAGTAGTGGAATGAGATATTCCAGTGTTACATACAAACCAAACATCAATATGCTCAGTTGTCGGTCTTTTTTTTGTGTTGCTTTATAGACAGAATCAGTGAAGAATTCCAAATGGTGCAGGGTAAAAAAGCTCAAAGACCTATCGGAAAGTGTTGATTTTTACAGTCTGCCTCCATCTTACCTTTCTTGTGGAACAGCAAACCAGTACTCGTGTTTTTTATCCCTCTGTGCATACTGTTGCATTGATGCACTTGCTTGCGAAACAAATGTTTTTCTCATGGGTTTTCCAACCCTGAGACACAGAAACTTGTGAGACCGATGTCGCCTTTTTTCTTTTGTATGAGAAGAACCTATTAGTAAAGAAAAAGTAAGCTATCCACAAGGTACAAACCAAAAGTATTAGCCTATTTTGCATTAGGCAATACAGGTATACAGGACATACTGTAAGTTAGGAATAAGAGATGAGGTAACACAGGTAGTAATAATTACCTGTCCTTTCTTGTGACATAACTTTCATCAGCAGAACTAACTTCAGAGTACAATACATTCGAATAATTCTAACGTTCATTTCTGCTTCCAACCCCAGATACAAGTCCTTCATCCATGCTTGAAAGTATTTTAGAAGGTATTCTCCATGCATACATCTCACCACTGAATTAGACACCCCCCCCCCCGCTGTTAAAAAGATAGTCCATATACACGGCAAAAGACAACACGATAAATAAGTATTTAGTCTTGATTCATATGTGTCAAAGCTGTACATTAGTTACTTTTCATTTAAAAAAAGAAAAGCTCTGGCACTACTAATATGGGGTTGAGATGAATTTTAATTTATTAGCTATATGAAACACTTCAAAGGTACGAACACCACTTCAAGATAAAGTATACTGGAAGCTGTGGTATGGTATTTTCCCCTCCAGCAGTGTATTTAATCGAATTAATAGAATTACATAATGACCCTCAAGGTCTGGATTTTCAAGTCAGCACCAAGTAAAGGAAGAAGGCTTCTCAAAAATTGTTTTTTTTACTAGATTAATTAGCCAAATCCTAGAACATGAGTTCCAGCCACAAGAGACTTCTTAAAGCAAGGAAGGAAAATGTAAACTTAAGAGTTATTATGATCAGCTATGACAACAAAGAATTTATCCTACGTCTGGTGTTATATGTACATACAGATATATTCCAGTTTTCATCTTTTTCTTTAAAGTTCTCCTTTAATGACTACGCAAACTACGAGTACACTAAGTACAGAAGACATCACCTTGATCTAGGAACATCTCTACTGTATGTTTTCTCAATCGGATTTTCATTATAAAGTTGAGAGAACAGCAGTGTTGCACAAAATACTTTCTTTCCCCAGTAAATAAATATGCAGTTGCACATTTTAGAATTATGCCTGCAGTATACAGGGTAGTAAAACAGTCAGAATATAGAAACATAGAATAGTTAGGGTTAAAAAGGACCTTAAGATCATCTAGTTCCAACCCCTCTGCCATGGGCAGGGATACCTCACACTAAAGCATGTTGCCCAAGGCTCTGTCCAACCTGGTCATGAACACTGCCAGGGATGGAGCAGTCACAACTGCCTTGAGCAACCCATTCCAGTACCTCACCACCCTCACAGTAAAGAACTTCTCCTTATATCCAATCAACTTCCCCTGCTTAAGTTTGAACCCATTACCCCTTGTCCTATCACTACAGTCCCTAATGAAGAGTCCCTGTGATTTGGAAGTATTTTACAACTCTGTAAACTCAACGGTAAATTATCAGACTAAAACCCCAAAAGAACGCTAGATAAACAAAACACCTATTTAATAGGACTGGCACATGAACTTTATGGCAGTGTTAGATAATTATTCTGGAACTGATCTGATATTAGGGATTTTGATCCTTTGTGCAGCAGTTTAGAACTCCTCTGACTTAGAGCTCAGATAAGTTGGATTTGAACTTGAATACCTTAAAAAAGAAAAATGAGTGCGGTGATATTTCCGACTAGCAGAAAGAATGAAAACAATTGAGTCCTGCCCCAAATCTCAAAAGGGCTACTTAAGATGCTCTTTTTTGATGTGTTCTCCAATATATTTTTGTTAATTTCATACAGAATTTATCATTAAAAAGTATTTTACTAATGGCTATTGTGTTTCTCATGCTTTTCTGCTTTATATTTCTGCCAATATCAGCTAACTAAGCAGCAAACATACATGTTACCATCAATGAGATTTGAGCTTGTTTATACACACACAAAGCTACCATTACAATTTCTCCAAATCATCAACTACTTTTACTTCAATCCACTGGTTGACATAAGTGTCTGTAAGAATAGAAAAGAACACAAGGGAGTCCTGGATGATAATTAAAAAAAAAAAACCCACAAAAAACCAAAAACAAAAACCTAAAAAAACCCCACCAAACCCACCAAGGGAGACCTTTTTAGCTAGTCTGCTCTTGTTCTCAATTTGCACTTAATCACCTGTTCAGCATTCAGAACAAATAGATCATTAATTCCAAACTCAAACATTTAAGCTATGTGAAAATCAAGAAATGGTATTTCCCCAAAGTTTAGATACTTCAAACTCCCACAAAAGCAAGGAAATTCAAAGTCCCTGCTGTATGCTGAAGACAAAACAATGGTCTAAGTAAGTAAATGATACAAAACTCATAGTATGACTACTTCAGAGTTGTAGTCTAATAGACAGGATATCAGAAAGTGTTTGCAGTGTTTCAATTTTGTAATGAGGTAGTGTTTTCAGTCACCTACAGATAGCGGACCTGTCATATTTAGTCTTCGATGACCTTCAAGAGTTAAGCAACAGATCTATGGTTTTACATTGTCTACAGGCAAGTTTAAATAGAGCCAATGGCAGCAGAAGCTTCACCAAATCTATCTAGATTGGAAATAACTTATAATTTACCATTTTATTTGCATTCCACTAATACAACATGCAAGAACAACATACAACAATTCCAGCTGAAACTGGACTGAAATAATTGGCCCAAACCTCCAAAAAGTAACCTGTGCATAACTTTTTTTTAATTTTTTTTTAACTATTCTGCCCCCACAGCCTTCAGCAAGGGTATATCACCATGTGCAGATTTTGGTCAGCACTCCTCTGCATGCAGGTACTCTTCTGATTATATACGTATATAGTCTGTCACTGTACTGACCACATGAAAAACCTGCAGTCACTCAATGACAGAATCTTTAGAAACTGACAAAATAAATGACATAATACAACTGAACTACACATAATATTCAATTAGCAAAGAACTCTGAAATGTACGATGGATTTCTGTCAAATGCAGAATATACCTTTCTATTCAATACAATCTCAACTTTCAGTTAACATAATGAAATTTACCTTCAAATGTACTTCAATTATCTGTAATGCCTGTTACAAATATATTGTATGTTTCCTTTCTCACCCCCAAAATATGCACAATTAAAACAACTGGTTTATCTTCATTAGTAAAGATGTTAAGGCATCAAAACGTGACCTATGATTCTTTTTAAAAGCAAAAAGCAAAAAAAGAAAAAAATCACGCAAATACAGAAACATCTTTCAGTTACTTAACAAAAACCACATTTTTCGTAATAAGTAACTTCAACAGACTTTCAAGATAACTTCCAGCTAAGACCTGATTTTTGCAGTGCAGTGCAGGTACTCAAGAAATAATCCTAGTTGTTCCCCATATTTATAGCAATAGCTTCTTACAATCCAGCTGTTATTTATCCTGAAAAATGTCGTTCTGTATGCTTAACTTTGTTCTAGTCAGCATGAAAGAGTGACAAGATGCAAGTGAACAAAATTCTGGAATGTTACAATTTTAGTGCTTCTTGCACACATAAACCATAATCACAAGGTAGGCGTGCTATCAGCAAGATTCATTCTCTGAAATTCATTTATACTCATGTACACTAGGGTAAAAATTTAAGTGGCAGCCAACTGATTGCTAAAGAATATTTTTAATGTTGAGCTCTACAGTGACCAATGCATCATGGATCAAATTTACAAGCTCATTAATATCTCTCCTACAAAGATACTGTGCTTTAATATGATAATAAATAGGAAAAATGACAGTAACAAAGGTATCCACATTTTCAGTTTCCTGAGCAATATTTTTTCCCACTGGTTTATATAAAGTAACATATCTTAACATATCTTCAAACCAATGAGAAATATAAGCAATATGAAGGAAGATGTATTCTACAGAACAAAAACCAATAAAATTATTATGAGTTAAAGGGAGAAACATTCCAAATCTGAAGGTTAAGAGTGTATCCATAGGTACTGACTCACCTTCCAATTGCCCATCTCCTGATGTCCCAGTTTTCTGACTAGTCTGTTTTTGTGAACCCTGTTGCATGTTCTCTCTTTGTTGCTTTGTTTGTTGCATAGTGTGGGTCTTCCACAGTTTGCGGAGTTCCTCAACTTCTGTCTCTGACTCTTGAGCTCGCTCTCTTGCTACTTTTTCTTTGTCAGTTGTCTCTTTCTTTTGAGAGTCTGTGGAATCTTCACAACGTGGACATTCCCCTCCTGTTTTACTCTCTACTTGTGGTTCTTTTCCTAGTGAGGAATCGTGACTGTTGCCCCCTTCTGCCTCTTTGTCATGCTCTTCAATACTGTGTACTTGTTGTAAAGACTGCTGGAGGACACCTGCAATATTTTCACTAAGTTCTTTTCTCCCCTTTCTAGACATCTCAGCTCTTTCTGAACCTAAGCTGCAGGTACCAGACTGTTTAACATTTGCGACCATTTCCACACTGGGTTTTAAGTCACTGACAGCTTCATTTGAGTCTGAAATGACTGTTAAGCATTCAGCACTAGTCTGGTTTATTGTTTGGACAGATTCTGATGATGCTCCAGAAGATTTGTCTTGTCGAAGCTCATCTGATGATACAAGTTCCTCACGTATTGGAGAGAGTTCTGATTCTGTGAAGACATCTTCTGAAAGAGACTCCTCTGTGCTCCTTGGGGCAGTACTAGCACTGTCATTGCCTGTATCCTGAATCCTGGAATCCATTTCATCTGTATTGCTCTTTGCACCTTTCTTGGAATGGCAATGCTCCCTTAGAGACAGCTGTTCTACATCTCTGTTGAGCAAAAAGGAATGTTGTTATAGCAGGTGTTTTTTTACAAACTCTTTTCTTTACTAAATTTTGTTTAATGCTTAAAAAAAAAAACAAAAACAAACCACCAACTCTAGAAGTGCTCTTAATAAACAACCCTTAAGCAACCTGAAGCCAGAGCGTCAATAGTAAGAAACAAGCATAAAATATGTTCGTGTAGCAAACTTATGGCAGACCTTTTACCAGCATGACATAGATAGGACTTCCCAAATTAATTACATTACTTTCACAGGGCTTTCCATGAAACTAACAAGACTGAGATGCCTGAAGTATAGAGTTAAAGAAAACACCAAAACAGAGGAAAAAAAAAACAACAAAAAGCTACATAGAACCATAACCTGTAAAGGTAAAAACTGTCCATGATCTTTTAAGCTTTGCTGACCAAAAAGGCCAGTACAATTGTATAGGTCTGTCCCACCCTATCATGAAATGGCACCTAGCTCACTGATAAGAATGGAATGGCAAAAACCATCTAGTCTAACCTTAACTAAGCTAGTCAATGCAGAACAACAGGAATACATTAAGGCAGATCTTACCATTTTGCCCATGCGAAATACCTAAACCAGTGATCAGTGTCTTCTCCAGTCAGGTACCTATCTTTGAGGATACCACTGTTAGGCAAAATAGATCCCAAACTACTTGGTACAACTGAATGATTTAAAGAGCAGACATCAGATGTTGATAAATAGCGTAAGAAAAAACAAGCATAAAAGAACTTACTTTCCTCAACATAATCTTATTCAAACCTGCCTTTCAAAATAATCTAATCAGAAATTCTGCGAGTTTTAGAAGAGCACTATCTTTATACCTTAGTTAAAAAATGCAACTCTAAAAATTACATATCAGCAAACAAGCTTTACTCTCTCATGCATACGGACAACTCTACCTTGTTTAAAGAAGTCCACTTCCCTGCAGTTAGATGGTCAAGGTAGCCTGCAAGTATCTGTGCTTTATGAGCTGAGATAGCTAAATGTGGCATGATTTTTATTTTTTTTAAATCCTTTTTGGCTTTAGAGTTCATTCTATTTCTGAAGACAGTATAAAAATTAGGCAACTGACAGAATGAAACAAAGGTTTTTCATAAAGCTGTTCAAAGTCAGTTTTAAATGCCTACTATACTAAACATCAGTGACCCAAACTCACCCTGTCCACCCCTAACAAGCTATATCCAAAGGCAAACATGCAGTTCCTCTCTTACCCAAAAAGGGAAAAGAATATACTCTTAATGCCATAAAAATACACATACGTCTTAGAAAATGAGTCTTACAACCATTTTTAAGAGCAACAGGAGCTTAAGCAGCAACTGAAAAATTGTGAACAAAGATTTGTACCTAAAGCTGTTTAAGTTGACTTTTCTACTCGTGTATCCTTAAATTACTGAGGGATCAAACACATCTGTTCCGGTTTTCATAGTAGGGATGGGGCAGAGGAAGTGGTGTATTATTTCTTGCTATAAAGTATTTTTAAAGGAGACTATTGGAGGAAATTAGAATCTGTGTATACAGAAGATTTATTCTATACAGTACATAGAATGTGAGAACTTAAGGTGAAGCAAGTTCTCATGGGTCTTTCCAAGTCAATCTTCAATGATGTTCTTAGAACAGAAAACAGAAGAAAATGCATTTTTGTTAGTTTTGCATGATCAGCAACACAGCTACCGCTCATATTTACTCAAAGTTCTATAAACACTATTCTATCTTACATGCTTAATGAATCCTTAATTTTGCTGTCCACAATTTCCTTATACAGAGCAGCTGACATTACTTCTTCCATTGGGCACATGATGCCATACTCTTCACAGCCATTCTCTTGGACCAGAGGATCCATTTTATGAGGATCAAACATTATGTTATTTGGCGTCACTAGCAGCACACCATTGACTGTACCCTAAAATGAGAGGGAAAATACAAGGTAGTTTTTCTCCTTTGTATTTCAGCGTATTCTCCATTTTTTGTAGTAGAAACATGTTTGTAAAGCATTTTTATATTTAAGCAACTTTGTACAGTTTCTTGTGCTCTCAGTCATTTGAAAAGCATAACCATTTTTCTGGTGAAGCAAATTAATTGCGCCTACTTTCCCAAAAGAACAGTTTTAGTCCTTGTAGCTACTTAATATCTGGGTTGAGTAAAAAAAAGTGTTTGTTTACAGAATTAGATGTTAATTCTGCTCACGGTGATATACTTCAGGAAAATGGAAGTGAAGCTACCCAACTACCTATTTCCTTATACTTTAAGCCATGTTCTTCTCCACTGTAAGAGAATTACTTATGAGAGATACTAACCTAAGGAACAAGCAGATCTCATGCCCTCATCACAAGAGAATCATTTAACAGTATGGCTACAGGGAAGTTTGTCACAGTTTAATCACTTGCTAACTGTTTGCATCACATCTAAGAAACAAGTGGTCTGAGAATCCAAAGGAAAAACCGATTAAAAAGTATGCTTATATAAACATATATATGAATATATGATGATCCATCTACCTATCAGTAACTAAATTTCACTCTGTGTTTATGGTTTAAGTGTACTTTACTTTTACATCCCATACAGCAACAGTAAAACCTGAACGTTTAAATACCTTCCCATCAGTGATGTACTTGCAATTGATTTTTAGAAATTTCTCTGTAAAAGCTTCCTCCTCTTCGGAGGTGGACGATACCACTCGTGTAGGACGAACACATGGGTGCGCTGGTGAAGCAGCTGACTCTTTCCTTTGGACTCCATCTGGATCCTGTAAGGGAACATTAAAAAAAATAAACTTATCAACCTGCCTTTTTTAATATTAGCTTTAAGAGATTTTGTTGTGTAATTTTTCTTATTCTGGTTTGACATAAAGAAAATTTAAAAATAGGGTCCAAGTCCACTGCAGTTTAAAGGACTGCTCTGACAGTTTATGCAATCAGCAAAGCACAGCTCAACAAGCCCATAAGAAATGCAAATTGACAAAGGTATGCAGAACCAACTTGGAAATAAGCAAAACAGTGATTAGAGCTCACATAAAGAAGCCACCCAGTGTCACATGCAAGATTTGAGCAGAAGTTAGCAGAAAAGGTTATTTTCTAACTTCAACAGAAGTCCTACTAAACATTCCCTATTTACTTTCCATAATATTACTCACTACTTTGTTGCAAGGTCAGCAAGCCCAACCTTTTATTCAAAGAAGGCTTAAGCATACATTACATTACATTACATCATATCATGTTGCTCATAACCTTTCCAGCTGAGTTTAAGTCTTCAAGGCTGGAGATTCTACAGCCTCTCCAAGGAACCTGCTCCAGCATTTAACCACCCTCACTGTGAAAGCAATTTTCCTGTCATTTAACCAGGACCTCTTCTGCAGAAACTTAAAAGCTGTTGCTACCCACTGTTTTATTATAAACCTCTGAACACCCCAAACACTTCTCTCTCACCTGTCAGGTAGTACATACACAGAAATGAGGCTGTCCGTTAGTATTTTCTTCTATAGACTAAAACCGCCCCAACCGTCGTCAACCCTTGTGCCTGATGTTTCCATTCCCCGATTTCCTAATGGCCCTCCACTGACCTGTCTCCATAATGTCAATCTTTATCTTGTACTGGAGGTGCCAGAAGTAGACACAATATGGCAAATACAGCTTCACGATCCCCCCAGACAGGAGAATAACCATTTCCCTCAACCTGCTGGCTTTCCTCTTTCATCTGCCACATGATGTATGATTAGCCTTCACCATCTCAACTGAATGCTGTTCAGTATCTCCACCAGGACACTACTCCTCAATCTCTGCTAGCCAATCCTTACCTTGTACTGCTACATGAGGTTCTTTCTGTCCCAGGCAGGTCTTGGCTGTTGTTGAATTTAATGAAATTTCTGTTACTTCATCTCTCCAGACTTTTGTCCCTTTGATGAGCAACCTTTGCCCTTCCCTCCAGCACACTGCCCACTTTCCCTAATTTTTGCTCCCCACTCCTGCCCCCACCCCAGCTTGCTGACAGTGTGTTCTGTCCTGTGTCCCATTATTCCATTATTCAGGTCACTAATGAGCAGATTATCAACAATATTCGCCCAATAGGGACTATACTGGACTATAAGGATTTGCAATTGTCCACCATCACAGAAAACAACAACAAAAAAAAACCCAAAACCCAGCTACACACACAAATGTTGAATCCCTTTGAGCCCAAAGATACAGCCAATTCTTCCAGCCCATCTTGTAGTCTACCCATTCAGTTCACATTTCCCCAGTATGTAACAAGGTTACTTTGGGACAGTGACCTTCCTGCGCAGGTAACAGGAAGAGTTATCTATGTTGCTGTCTAACAGTACATCCTCAGTAGTGAATATGGAGCCTTACAAGGGACAGGACAGACAGTGAAACAAAAGCTACATGTATAGTAGACAGACTGCACCAAATCCCATTTTATAGTCACAGCAACCCTGTCTTGGAGCTTAACCAACATCTAAAGACTCCCACTTCATACATAATTGCTACTTTTAGTTACTAATAAAATATTACTACTTGTTAAAAATGTGAACTTCTATGTTTCCTTTTGTTTTCTGCTTTTCTGTTCAGTTCTAGGCACTAGTACAGACTGAAGTTAAATACCTTTAATCACATTCAGGAACATTATACACAGCTTTTTTTCAGTTCATCTCTGGCACTAATGTAGACTTTGTTTGCGTTTTACAATTTTAGTTAGAAAGCAAAAAGTCCAAAGCATCTTTGAGAACACTGACTTGAATTTTACCGATAAAGCTAAAAACTGAACTTCCTAGAAACGATTTATCATTCTATATACGCCTTTCTCCTAAAAGTTATGTGGTCACCTTTGTGATTCAAATAACAAGCGGCTGCAGGAATCCTCAGCTGATATCCAAGTCCACTGTGAACAAGCCATCTTTTTCTCATTTATATTGCCATGCAATATACAACAGGAATAACACTCGTGGCAGACTTTCAAATTTAATGATGACTCCCTTGTCACTACATATTATTTTCAAATGGATTTTTAAGTTTTATAGGCAATAGCAATGCAAAAAAAAAAAAAAAAAAAAAAGCCCAAAAATTAACAGGGCTCATGCAGGTCTTACATTAGCCATGTCTTGATTTGTATTTAACCCATATGGTTGTGTTAAGCTACTCTAGTGTGTGATAAAACAGAAACAAAAGAACATAGTATATAATAATTTCTATCTCACCTCAATAGAGGTTCAGTTGTTCATTAGCCATCTTATTCAATTTCTAGCAAGAACGCATCAGTTTAAATGATCATAGCACATAGAAGACCCTTTACATTATGCAGGTAGCATAATACAGCCTCTTTACCTTGAAATGGGCTTAAATTTAAACTGTACATCTGGAGTCAAAATTGAAGGAGAGTCTGACAGATAATCAATACAGAACATAAGAGAATGTATGCTCTCATTCATAATGACAGCAATCAGCAAAGAGAGAAGAGAAACACAGAAAACAGGTGCTAGGATTAAGAACAAAACTTTACAGCCTTAACTGCTCAAATAGAACATGAGCACCTTTTCTGTTGCTAGAAAGACTGTTTGAAAAGCAAATACAAACACAGAGTCCAGGCTGACGAATGCAAGTGATTTCCATTCTTTGCTTTCTTTTGACAAACTGTATCTACAAACATCCTTTCCCTCATTTCATGTATTTTGAAAGACCTCAGAAACAGACACTTCCATAATCACTTTATTACATCTTGTCACATTGCTCATGTTTTACTTTCCCTGAAGCATTTCAAAACTACTTGTAGTAACCCACAACATGTAACAACATGCACAAAATAGTTTTGCAACACCACAGTGTGTCAGTTAAAGACATATAACACTCAAATTGTTCCTAACATTGAACTGCTGACACTAGACAAAACATAGGAAGAGTTTAACTTCTAAAAGATTTTAATCTAGTTGGTTTCTTCTACACTTTCAAGCTTTTATCTATTATATGCATGCAGTCAAAGTTTCAGCTAAATTACAGGTATGGGTGCACAATTAAGCCTCCTTACCTACTACATGCAAACAAGCATATACAAAATAATGCACAAGAACAAGCATAAGGTATTTTTCTGATATGGGATCTAGTGCATTATAGGAAGAGCTCTGATTTCTAGTAGTGAAACTATTTTCCTTTGACTAACTTCTCATGACATAGGCTATATGGGTAGGTTTATTCTAATATTTAGTTATTCCAAGACTGATACAGACAAAAGTGTTCTTGCAGACTAGTCTGTTTACTGTGCTATAGAACATTCAGTTTGCCATAAAACATAAATGAAATTATTCAATACAAATGACAGTAGACATATTATGGGAACAGGAATAGCAGGCTGGAGTAGTCTACTGGAATAGACATTTGACACCTTGCCAGAGCACTATGAAGAAAGCTTGGGTTTTGAGAGAAAAGACAGCATCTGGGAAAAGAATAGTAGTAACAGATAAAGAAACATCTGAATAAGGTCATAATTGCACAAACTGCAGAGAAGCTCAGGCTCCAATACTGCATATCCTGCTTAAGAGTCCTCCCCATAGAATTCTGTTGACAGCAAGCCAGTGTTCCTGGAAAGACATACTTATTATACGAAGCTAGCTCCTAGCTAAGAATCTACATTCAAGCTGAAATACAGAGCAGCTTTGATGACTGACTAATTTTAGTATTAGAAGAAAAAAAAAAAAAATCTACAAAGGCAGAACTACTGAATAAACCTTTCACTGAAACTGGCTTCCTCCCCTCCCCATTTACTTTATTTTGCTAAATGAAATCAGAGAACCCCCACTCGCACTGCTAAAGGAAGCAGGGGGAGCCTTTTTCTTTTAGCTGTTTTGAGTATTCTTGCCCATGTATCACTGCTACAAAATCTCAGTAAGATTAGAGACAAATTTTTAAGTAGTTCTGAAAAGTAACAAATTCAGAAATGCAAGAGGAACTAGTATTTAAGATTTCATCATGCAAGGATAGCAATTTGCTACAGTTTGCCTTCAAAGCAGTTTTCACACAGAAAACTGTCATTTACAAAAACTAAAAGCTTGTATTTAATTCTAAAAAGGTACTATTTTACTTTTCAACTTAGCATTGTTAAATACTTTCTCCACAGAATGAAAGGATAGTATAAGAAGAAAGCATACCACCTGTAACATTTCTCTTGTAAGGGAAAATTAATTTCAAGGACAACAGGTATACCTACATTTACTGTAGCCTTGTCAAGCTCTGCTTCGGAAGATGTAGGTGATAGGGGACTTATAGGACTTAGAGAGGGGGAGCTGTCCACACTAGAAATGTAGTCTGGGTCAGGAACATACAAAATCTATAAAGAAGATATAATGTAGTTAGAAGTTATGCTTTCAGTTTTAAAGTTCCCAGCAGTTCAGGTGTGCATTTCCTACGCTTTCTCAAAATAAGCTATACAAAAGTCATTCCCACTCCTATTGACAGAAGTTATGAGTTGAGGGAATACACATCACACTAAATACTACTAAATTTTAGCTTTTAAAGTTTTTTAAAGCAGTTATCTTGAAATAAGATTGATTTTTAGTCATTAAAGATTGACTTCAGTTACAATAGCAGAAAAAGTTCACATAGATAGCACTAGAAGTATACAGCTGCATGGAAATACCCAATACAGTGTTCAAGGAAGACCTGCCCTATTATTTCTCTCACTATTTCTCTGCTATTTGAGCAACCAAGAAACAGACTGGGGAACAAGTTCATAGACACAGCTATTAGCACTAGAGGGGGGGAGAAATGACAAAACCAAACCAAAATCCCCAAATCGAACAAAAGAAACAAAAAACCACCAACAACAAAAAATTAAACCAACCCATAACAACTGTAGTTATTCACCCCTCTTACATACATTATTTCGGCCATGGTAGGCTTTCAAGTTACCTAGACTGTTTTGCAATTAGAAATAAATACTGGATGTTTTCAAAGGGCTAATAGTTTTCACTTGTTTCCAGGCCTGGCTTTCAAAAGACAAGTGAAAAATGAAGGCAAAAGCAGGAAATAAAAAGGATATAAGCAATAGTGACCTCTAAGAAGTGAATGAAAGTTCATATACTGCTGGTAGAGATGGCAAATTTTCAGACTGGAACAGAAACATTATTTGGTTTATTAAAATAGAACTGCAGGCAGTAGTATGCAGTTAGGAATGCTGTTTGTAAGTTGTGGCATGAATTTGTCTTCCAAGTTGGTAAACAGCCTGGTACATTTAAAGTAACAATTTAGCTTGTACCCAAGTGTTATTATGCCATTAAGTATATTTAGTTTTAAAAGTCCTCTGATCTTATTTAAGAGAGAAAGAAAGCTTCATGAGATGTTCCCCTTCTAGGCAATTAATAGGCATAAGGAATGCACAACCTAGAGAAAAATTAAAAACTCTTTTACAGAGCCAATAGGAAAACCAGTAATAGAAGTAGTTTAACACTTCCGCTGGTAGAGATTAGAAACAAAAGGAAACCGGTCTTTGTTGGATAAATAACATGTATAGTGTAATACCTGTCCAGGAACGACTGCTCTGGAGAAAAGCTTATTTAACTGAACCAGCTCATTGGGTGTTGTATCAAATTTCAAGGCAATACTGTTTAAAGTATCTCTTGATTCCACCTGTATTAATTGGGAAAACAAAAAGAAAAACAAACCTGTAAGAAGTTAGTTCAAATAGTGGCTTACGAATTTTATCATGTGTAGATTTACCAGGATTTTGATGAACTGTAAGTCTTCATGACTGTCATTGCCTACCCCGCCACCCCCAAAAAACACAAAAATAAAATCAAAACCAAACAAACAAAAAGAACAACAAAAAAACCCACCCCAAACAATCACAAAACTGAACTACAAAACCCCACAAGAAACTAAGCTCCCAGAAATATACCTACCCCTAAACATGAGGATACTAGCACAAGACACCTGCCTTCCCACTATGCTTCCCTGTGGCTAGAAGTGTCGGTCACACATACTGAGCTGTAGGCTCAGCTACTGCACTAGAACTTCAGGTCTATAAATTCATTTCTGGGTACAACTGGACCAACACACAATTGTCTGGTTACACAGAACCCTTCATTCCCCAAAACCTCAGATTTTCACTTACAGAAAAGCTGAGGCAATTTCTAAATGCAAACAGTCTCCTAATGAAATAAACTTCTGTTAACCTGACTTTCAAGTAAAAACCTTCACTGAGATAAAAAGTACTGAAGCAAAACAGGTCAAGTAGGCTGACAGCAGATGGAGCATAAGCATTTTGAGTAGGTGATACCCAAGTAAAGAAAGGGTTTTTCCCAAGTTATTTTCACCCTCGTTTTCTAAAATGCAGTCAATACGAACCAACAGAAGAAAGTTTTATTCACAGAGAGTGTTCCAGAAGAAAGAATTCTCATCAGGCATTTAAGAACAGGGATATGACAAGGTAGCGTACAACCGAAATAAGTTCATCGTACCATGCAAAGGGCTTCATGAACACTGTACCAGGGAAAATAAGAGAAGATGAACCAATAAAGCAAAGCTGTACCTGCGATGCTAAATATGGAGCACAGCTAGAAAATAAAAAAAATAAAATTCCATTGCCTCCTGCCTTAAATGTCTTCTCAGGTGTCCTTCTAATTACATCTGCAGAAGCTATAAACCTTCCACACTATTTAAGTAGCAAGTATTAGACTATTTACTCACAGGTTTAAATTTTCCTCCTATTGTCAGGATGTTTTCTTAACTAACTTCTTTTGATAATTACAGAAAAGACTGCTTTCTCTTCCCCCCCCCCCCCCTTAATTCTCAAGGGAAAAGTAGGGAACAGGGTGAGTGAAAGTCAAACACACACTTTTCATAGCAAAGTCAGTGGATATCATTAGCTGACTGAATACCCACTAGGTATCTCCTGCTCTTTATTCGCTTCCTTAACATCATGCCTTGTATGCTTTGTCAACTGTTACTAGAATTAAACAACAGATATGCTCTACTTCTGTTTGAATGATTAAACTGGAGCAGAAAACAGAACTGAAGCTAGAGTGAAGGGAGTGAAGGAAAGGAAAAGTCTTGGAGCATACACAGCTTTTTGTAGTGCTTGCCCCAAGAGTAGACCTTGGCCTTACACAATCACAGAGAAAAAGGCAGAGTTTGAAACCAAAAGATTAAACCACCCTGCTTTCATAACCATGCTACAGTGGAGGTAAGTAATAAAACATATATTGAGCTAGCCTGCCTCCAACTGTACTCTGTGGTGGACTGTGCCAGTTGAATGAATATGTTCCATGTAACTAATCAGCATTATACATTTTGCTGTCAGTAGACTATAACAAGGCACATTTATTCTTCACAGAAGCAGCAAACATCTTGTCAGAATGGGAAAATATGTGTCTACAGGTTATAGTGTTAGTTAATATTGAGTGATTAAATATTTAAACATTTTATTTGCATAGCGAGAATAGCTGGCAAATGAAGTTCCTATTGGCTGCAATGCAAAAGTAGTATATAAAAAGTTTAGTAATTGCTCCTCAAAACACATTCACACTTAAACGTTCCAAAGCTCAACACTGAACAGAATGCTCATCCCAAAAGAATTCAGGAAAATAAATGCTCTCTTTCTATTAACTTTTCAAAGTTATGTGATGTTAGGGAACACATGTCAACAGTACAGGAATAACTAAGTGTAACTGACAGATACAAAGAGAAGTGGGTTGTCCTGCAAAAAAAATACCAGCTACAAATATAAAGTACTTTGAAAGCTGTTACAGTTCAACAGATAGAAAGAGAGGGCAATTTGGGATACTAGCATAATTAAGGTTCATAAGAGTTGAAGAATTTCTTTCCATGCAGAGATCATTATCATTTTATAAAGGTGCATTTGTCAGCCTAGATTCACTAAAGCAAAAAGATAGGGTATGGCCCAAACCATGGAAATTAGCTTATTTTAGATAATTTTCCAATTCTATAATGACAATTCTTTAGATAGGAAGCCATTAAGCTAAACAAAGCAGCATCTCTCTCCAGCAGTATTTGAGATATGACTCTGTTACAGTAGCTCTTATTAATTCAGTACTTAATGATCATGTAGATATGCAAAGTAAGAATATTCTCATATGCCACTTTTAATTGGTTCTAAAGCAGAAATCAAATTAGAACCATAACCTGACTAGAAATGTACTACTTGTTGCACAGATAACAAAATCTGCAACCAAAATAAGGAATAGTGGTGCTTCCATTAGAAGCTCGAGGGCAGTAAAGATGCTCAGAAGGCTGGAGCACCTCTCCTAGGAAAACAGGCTGAGAGAGCTGGGCTTGCTCAACCTAAAGAGAAGGCTCAGGGGAGACGTTATAGAAGCCTTCCAGTACCTAAAGCAGCCTACAAGAAATCTGGAGAGGGACTTTTTACAAGGGCATGTAGGGATAGGACAAGGCTTTAAGCTGACAGATGGGAGATTTAGAGTAGATACAAGGATGAAGTTCTTCCCTGTGAGGGTGGCAAGACACTGGAACAGGTTTTCCATAGTAGCTGTGGCTGCCCCATCCATAGAAGTGTTCAAGGCCAGGCTGGGAGGGACTTTGAGCATCCTGGTCAAGTGGAAGGTGTCCCTGCCCACAGCAAATGGTTGGAACTAGATGAGCTTTAAAGTCCTTTCCAACCCAAACTATTGTACAGTTCTATAATTCAGAAGGCCTTCTAAAACAAATTGTAAAGTGAGATGCAAAAGCCTTGCCCAAATCTAAAGTTTGCTCTCACATGAATGTTGGAGGACATTAGCTGCTAGGTAGGTAGGTATTCCTTAGGTATCCCTTAAGGATTGAGACATTTCAGAGTTAACTCATGCCACAGTATAAAATATATTAAAAGCAGCCAATTAAAACCCATAAAGCTTAAGCACCTCAACAGTGCATTCACTCTTTTCAGCCTTCAGAAAGAAAACCATCTGGTGAGATCTCTTGGCAGCTACAGGTTTTATCTCACAATCAGGAGCACAGGAATGCAAATATAAGCTCCCTTTTCTTATTTGGCTGTAAAATTTGCACAGGCACATCTCTGCACTACACGGGATTTTCAGAGACCAGCACTGATACCTTCTTAAAACAAACCAACTGTACATGTAATAAAGACTTCCTGAAGTATCTCCTTATTTTCCATATCAAAGGTCTATTTTCCAATTCTCAGATTTTCTGCCATTAAAAAAAAAAAATCTGAACAGCCAAAAGCTGAAAAAATAACTTTGTGGAATATTACAGCTTAAGAATTATCAAATTAAAAACATGCCACCACATACCACTTCCATTCCCCCCCCCTCCCCCCCCCAACTTTTACAGTCATTTTTTCCTCATCTATTCAATACTGGAAGAGAGAGAGAAAAGTCATAATAAACTTTGTAAACATTCAAATATTAAAGCACTATGCTGAATTTTTATGTGATTATTTCCCCTTTTGAGATGAAAGGGGGGTCATGAATGATGAACAGTGACCACATTGTTTCATGATTTTAAGAGAATGGCAAGATTCGTTCCAATACAAGTAAACCTCTAAAATACCACAATGAGACATGTGAAAACACCATTTTATTCCCTGAAACAACTCAAAATAGACTTGAGGTGGCCAGCTGGTGTCTTGAAGTGGTTCAGTACATACCATGCATTCACTTTGCTTCCTTCAGTATACTGACACAAATGTAAAGATTGAAAGATACTGATTAATGAAAACGTAAAAAGAAAACAAGAATCACTTATTCAGGATTGTGTTAACATACACAAACTGCTTTGTACAGTAGCTGCTGTTGAAAAAGAGCTTCTCAGAATATTAAGTAGTTTCCTACACTCGATAGCAAGAACTTCTAGTTATCAACTCTTATGCAAAGACATGCAAGACCTTACTCCCTAGTTACTCCTACCATAGTCACCTACATATGTATACAAATAAGTCCAGAATTCTAAGTTAACTAAAAGAATTTTTAACAGATACGACTAGATGCAGAAAGAGCCACTTAAGATCTATAGCTTCCATCTTTCTTCTCCAATAGAATCATAAATTGAACACTCTTCAAATCACTGTGTTCCTACTTGAGCAGAGGTACATCTTGTTATCCCTTTTCCGCTAACAGAGCACTACTTTTACACACAGATTTGACAGGTGCGCTTGTGTGCACCAGTAGAGAAACAGATTTAGAATCACCACTAACCATGGTTCAAACTGACTCCACTTCTGTCAGACTGGCAACTGGCAAAGTTTTTTAAAAAAATATTTAAAACCAAATCTCTCTACCAACATTTAAATGAACTTTTTTGTCATTGCATCTCAACGACTGGAGTTCACTCATTCTTCCATTAAAAGTCAGACACTGATTATCCATAAACCAGAGTACACAAATAGGTTTTTTAAAAGAATTTCAAGGCTAGCTGTCCAAGAACCAAAAAACAACACAACAATAGTTTAAAAGTATTAAAAGGAGCTAACAAAATTGAAGACATGGGAAGATGAGAAGGAGAGGTGAGGAGAAAGGGGATAACAATTTGCCTGGAGAACTGTGAATTCTGAAATAACAGATAATACCAATTTGCATCTAATCTGTTGACTGACATTCAGAAAATGAGAAACTATATTATCTTAAAAAAATATCTGTTCACAGTCTAGACAGTAACAGTGAACATAAACCATTTTTCTGTATCCTTCAGAGGCATCTTACGACTCGCTTCCTTCACTTCATACCAACTTCTGCTGACATCTTCTTGCTGGTGCTACATACAGAACAGCAGTTCAAAGTTTTTATGCTTTCAGAATAAAATCTTTAATATTAAAGCTGAAGCCAAGAAGCAATTAAAGACAAAATGCATTTCACTGTATATTTATCCCCAATGTAGTATTTTAAAAAAAAAATCCTGGTGGGAAGTCTATTTCACCTTAAAAACCCATAGCCTGCATCAGTGAGATGCCATCTTGCTCCAAACTTCAGGAATACAAATAAACCTTCCGTCCTAAAGCCATGTAGTCACGGGAAAAACTAAACATTATTAAAAAGCATATCCATCCCAAACACAAAAACAAAACCACAAATACAAGCCCACTAACTTTTCAAGAGTACTCATATTTGTCTGTGTGTCTGATGTCTGCCTTTATTCTTCTGCTTCTCAGAGCAGCAACACATGCAGATGTACACATGTGCATGCTGTTGCTTTGAGAGGTAGCAGGACTAAGGCAGAAATCAGACATAAATAAGTTTCTTTCTCTGCATGTATTAAAGTCAGAAACAATAACTGTACCAAAGTATCACAGTAGTTACCAGACCTCTCTTAGACATAGTGAACATCATCTCACTTCCTTAAGGTTAGATCTGTGTATTTTATTAAAACATACATGTTCAACATATAACTGAAGCTCTGAAAATCTCCGTTACTTAAGTACTTCATGAGTGAAATGACCAAGACCAGACAAAATAGAGCATTTGTGTAGCTGAAATGCAGCACGCTCCATACATGCAACAGGCTCCTTTAGAACTGGACTAAATTTAATGACAAAAAGCCTTTTACTCTTATGAATTACCTTTTTTTCTCACCAGGAAGTGATGCATACTTCAGTATGTACTAAAAAGGAAACTTATTTCTGCAACCAAAACCCCATCTACTGGAACACAAAAATCTGCAGAAGTACATGGCAACTTGACACAAACATACTGATTTTAAGAAGGAAAGCCTGGATTGTTACATATCAAGGTAAATGCATACGCATGGTGGCAAGAGTAAACTTGAGGGATTTACTGCCTGAATAGGAACCCCAATTTTATAGAGTTACACCTGAGCATTTTTCCAATAATTTCACACAAAATGGGGTTAATATAATAGAAACAACAGTCATGTTTACTTTACCATTCTTCAGTTGCTGGAACCTAAGCAGCAGGAATTTCTTTTTTGCATTTCAACTTCAAGGAAGTATTTAGTTTAGGTCAGAATTATATTAAAATTCCCAATATAAACCACACTGCATGCTTCTAGCTCCAATATACAAAATCCTTTGCCCTTCTCTGAATGATTATTACACCATTCTCACACCATACTGAAGCCATATCACAGCTTTGCTTAATGCAAAATTAAGAGTTAAGTCTCTCCTGCATCTTACTTTTTGAATAAGAGAACACCAAGAGGTCAAGTAAAGACCTTTTATAAAGAAGTTCTCAGTTTTATTTTATCCTGTGCAGCTTCAAAAGCACTCATAGCTAACTGTTACAGACTTACCTATTTTCATGTCAAGCCTATAAATGTTATTTATAGGCTTAATTATATTTCCAGTATATAACATGACAGATACTTCTCACTTCAGTTTCCCTTAGTAACCACAAATGTGAAAAGCTGACTGCAGCATAGTTTTGAGGGTCATTTCAAGAACAGAACAGGCAGAGAAAGGCTCCATTTTCAGATACTGCTGCAGAAACAGATCTGTGCAGTAAAAGGTATAGATCTACAAAAATCATTAGAACACCAGTATCAAGGTCAGTATCAAGATATGGCTCCCCCCCAACTTCATTCTGTTATTTTTCCTGATATTAACAGTTTATTAATAATGCTGAAAGCAGGGAACTTGTACATGATATTATAATTAATGTTATTTACTGTTTCTAACTAGTTATCTAAAAGTGAATGCTCAGACTGATTAGCTTGTTTTTTGAAGAAAAAAACAGAAAAAAACAAATAACCAAACCCAAACATTACTTAGCTACTACTAGCTGATTTCCAATTTAATACCTGTCAAAATAAGCTATTAGATACACACAATTCTAATCTTAAAAGGTAATGCAAATTATTGTTTTGCTTATATTTTGAAATGAAATTAAGTCTGCACTTGCTATGCAACGACATTCTAACAATAAAGCAGTAACTTACAGAATATTCAATAGTCCCTCTAGGCTTTTGAAAAGACATTCGCCGCCCATCTTTCTTGTCTGGGGTCTTCTTCTGGCCAGTATCTGAAAAAAATTGAGGCAACATGCCTGTTAAATTCATTTTACTCTCTCAGTAATGTCACAGGCTGCTGACTATAGCCCCGTGGGCAGACATCTAATTCACCAGTTAAACAGCTTGCTCCTGGTGACTCTGTCTAACAGACAACCGGCTGCTGTAATAGGAACTTCATTCCTCTGCAATGCTTTAAGAATTTGACCAATACAAACCACTGATAACTAGGAATCAACTAACTGCTCTCCAGGAAGCTACTGGTGAAGGAAGACTAAACAGGAGATCGACCCCATCAGGCAAGCAATGTTTCTGGGACTACTGGGTTTAATAGATGCCATATCACATCCATCCTGCTTTCATCTAGAAGGGAGGTGATCTCAAGTTCCTGTATATTTGATCTAACCAGTGCAGACTTTTTGTCACTGTTTGGCAAGTACAGAGCATTTAAAGCTTTTGTATAAAATAACACTAATGCTTAACTTCAGAGCTATCCTGGCCATAGCAAACACATACAGCCTGTACATATGCAATATAGATTCTAAATAAATAAACATCACAAGTTCAGAACTGTTCTTTTTACTGAGACATTGTATTTTGATGACTTCCATCTCACAGGCCTGAACCATACTCTACCTTTTTATACTAATTGCCTTGACATTTATGGCAAACACAATGCAACAGTGCACTTACATGATTCAACATAAAGCCTTTAATTTTACATCTCTAGAAAAAAGTGGGGGTTTTAACATCCATTTATATATACATACATTAATTTTTGAAATTAATCTCTTAAATTAGGTCTCTGTCACAAAGACTCCACCTTGAATAGTTAAATACCTGCTATTAAGATGCCCAAAATATTTACATGAGATATGTTTTCATGCCACAATGGGATTAGTTATACTCCCATTATGATACATTCAAAATTTTGTTACCATAACTGAATATATTTAGCCAAATATTTAAAAACAAATTAATAGAAAAAGCAAACCTTACAAAACAAATACTTGCATGAATTTCATATACCCCCTCCCAAAGTTCTTCATGGACATTTGAAACTATCAAGATACAGGGTAAGGTGGGTGACAGACCAAACCAAAACTGGGCAAAGCCCCCAAACAAATTATATAGGAAGTTCTGCAGTGCCAAGAAAGAGGGAGAGAAACATCTTACAATTGCTACAATAGGGCAATCTGCAGAGGACAACCATAAAAGTGATTTCTAGCAGACTCAGCATAAGTACTCTCCTGGGGTATTTTTTTATATACGGGAATAAATATTGGACTAATTCTGCTTTTTTTGTATCTTGAAAAAAGTCTGATGGAGAATGTTCCCATACCTACAGGATAAATACTTATGGTAATACAGCTATGAATGACAGTCAAGACTAAATTTATTTTTAAAAAATTCTAGAAATCCTGAATACCAAGACACTGTAACTCTGCTTCCTGTCTTCATTCAAAACAGTAAAAGCTATTTTTTTCCTTATTTACTAACTGCAGCTTTTAAAAAGTCACATAAATGAAACCTTAATTTCTGTTTATATTAGTAGCTTTTAAAGGCACAATTAACATCTCTAGAGGAAATAAAGCCAACTCAGTGATGAATGGCATCACTCTAAGTTTGCGCATAGACTTAACAGCAGCCAACATTCTCCTCTTCCAGGTCAAATATTTTGCTACTGAAGTCTGTACCTGACTTTGCAACAATAAATGCCTCTCCCTAGGAAACTACTGAAAAACTGAAACAATTGCTTGACTGTAGCTCTTCCAAATTTTTCAGCCCATATCAAAGCTTTGCTAGTAGCCTAATCATTTACTTGCAACAGCAGCCTGGTTCACATGCTCCTAAAGCAAAAGTCAAAGAATGCAGTTGAAAAAAGACAGACCTCATCAAGAATTCCATATATGCCTTAATTACATATGGAGCATCCCTATTGTTAAAACAAGCATCTTGTTCCCCTGCTGCTGGCCCAGCCCCCCCTCAGATAGAAATAGAGAAGCCCTATACTACAAATGTATATATACACTTCATCCATATATAGCCCAGTGTTGTTTGTGTCTGTTCATTTTCTTTCCTAACTGAAATTTAAGCTTCCTTTTTCCTCGTTAGTTCACATAAAGTATCTAAAGAGTCCGCAGACAGGTACCCATCCAAGAGGTCAAGATAAGTTATCTGCTCCAGTAATTGAGCAGTAGAATGTCTTGCACAAATAACCACTTCTGTTTCTTATGCCAGAAATAAAAAAAGGAAGGAAAGCTATTTGTTCTTTAGGGCAGGAGGACCTGCTGCTTTAGACTCAGGAAAGTAAGAACCACCAGGGAGAAGGGATGGGGAAGGAAGGTCCCTGTTGGAGGCACCCTGGAGGAAAACAGATGCCAGAGGAACTCCTACCACAAATTTCCCAGGAGATTATTAGCTGCAGTTTATTGTAGGTTGTTATTTATTTTATGTTATTCCCTCCCTTACCTAAGAGGAATTCCCACCCTTCCCATCAATGCCCACTTTCATTCCTTCCTCTGTGGTAGCATTACTTTGCCTTCAGTATATGGATACGGACTCAGGTGTTTCATAACTTGATGAAACAAGTCCCCCAAGTCAAGAAGAGCTGGAGGCAGGCAGGACTGAAGCAAAAACTAGGGCTTTTGCACAACTACAAACCAGGGCTTTGACAGTACTGGCCACAGCTGTCAAAGCCCACACCTCTGCCCACAGGCTGAGTGCTTGAGCTGCCAGTTCCTACAGAACACATCCATTTCACCTAACATCTTCAAAACAAAACTAGGAGGTATTTCAATTGTGAAAATAGGTCACAGTAGCAGAGACATAAATTCAACCTCGTTGATGGCACACTGCAAAGCCTCCAACTACTTCTCACTGAATGAGCCAGCTATTTATTTTTGAGGGATATGTAAACACATCTTTCAGCCATCCTTGTTCTAGTATTCTAGGGAGCATGCAAAAATGGATATAGCATAGGAAGCAGTGGTCTGAAAAGACCTCAACAGCAACGAGAATCAGTGTCGTCCTTTCGTTTTACTCATTTCCTGATGGCAACTGCTGCACAAAGCTCATCTTTTTAGGTTACACACAATCATTATCTCATCTGCCAGCAAAGACTACCAAAGGCTGGTGTACTCAGACCACAAGTATAACAAAAACCTGACATCACTGAACAAGCTGCACACAGCCTCAAGAGTCACCAGTAACTTGATGGACATGGGATATGTGGTGCTAGGTTATCAGATGTCTAGGCAGGTTGTTTCAGAGAGGAGCAAGACCAGACCTTCCGTAACATCAGGGTAGATGCTCTAATTCTGAACTACCATTTTGCAGGACTGGACCTTCACAACAATTTGAAACTCTAAGTGAAAAAGTACATACCAGAGCCACAAATGACAAGAAAATATTTCTACTGTCTAGGATTTAAAAGACTGTAACTAGAAATACACAGAAGGCAGTGCTCAAAATGACACTGGAACAGTATTTAGTCATAATGAACACATGCAGAAATTCAAGACTAAACAACTGTAGCATAAAAATGGTTACATATAATCAGCATAACCAGAGAGAGGATGAACTGTTCCAACATATTTATACAAGATAGGAAAAGGGGTTTTGGGAACATACAGTTTATAAATAAGGCAGCTTTGGCCTTAGAATATGTAACAGTCAGTGGCATCATTCAACAGAAATTTGAAGACAACTGAAGTTAAATTCCAACATTTGTGGCAGAGTATCAACTAACAGCCTCTATTTGGTCTTGTGCCACTGAATTTTGGTTGGCTGGAAACATTCCTGTGGCACTGCTAGTTCAAACTGACATGACACGAGTTAATTTCTCTCATTTCTTAGCATGTTATCTGAGGTGAATGGCAGACCTTCATTCTTCTGTTTGCTGGTCCTTCTATAGCACATCCTTCTGGCAATAAGAGCTGGTAAAGAGAACTCAAGATTTGTGCTGTGACTAACAATGCAATAATACATGCTAAGAACTGTTTAAGAGTATCTTCAAGCTCTGTACAGAGCAGGAATGCATTAAATTTTCCTTTACCCTACTATTTTTCTGCACGATAAACTTAAAACTCAAAATACCTTGCTTCTCAGCTGTTGATTTTCCATTCTTTTCTATGTTAACAGCAACTACAAGGATCACTTGCATAAATTGATAAACCAAACAGGTATCCCTTGAAATAAAGCAATTAAGCTGGAAAAGTCAACACAATGCCAATTGTTTGTAAGTAATAACTGAGCTTAATATGACCTAGATGAGAAAAAGATGATTTATTCCCTCTTATCCCCCAACAAGAACTGCAAGTTACGCATTAGATTTACATGTGTTAAGAAAAAGGCAGAGGCAGTAACCTTGTTAAATGCTTGTCTAGGACACAGTTTTCACAGGATCCTAAAAAAAACCCAACAAACCAATGCAGCACACATGGGGTAAAGATTTTTAAAAACTGAATCATAAAAAAGCAAGGAAGTATCTTTTTTAAAATATTTGCAAATACACTGTTACCTAGCAGCACATAAAGTAACTTTCTAATTGATAAAACAGATGAGCATAGATATTACATCTTTATAAGATTAGTTCTGATTAAAAGCCATTAGATCTTTAAATTCTATTAATATATAAACAAAAATTATTAAAGTAGGAAATCTTCATATTCCATAAGACCTGGTGACTTGGGTTTCCTAACAGCAGGAGCTATATCTCAATAGAGGGACTGTTTCATTGAGCCTCCTCCCTCTCCTGCAGATAGATATGCTAATTACTGAAATATTCTCAGTTATCTTCCAGTGTCTTAAGAACCAGAAATAAAGAGGCCTTAATAGTAGCCTGTAAGATGCTCACAGCCTGCAGTTTTCTAGCCAAAATGGTAGGTTTTCAGACCAAGGCAGCATCATAAACAATGCCCCCTTTAATGCCCTCTTTAAGCAACTGCTACGTATTTGTGATTCAGTCTAACAAAGTCATGCTCTCAACACTCTCGATCCTTATCACTGCTCTCCACATGATGCTTTTGTTCACATTTTTCTCAACCAAAACCCCAAACTAAATGTATCTAAGACCTCGTTAATACTGTGTCAGCACCTCAACACATCAAAATAGTTTTCCTGCAATAGATTCAACACTGATTCAAATTCTTTTTGTGATCCCCCTAACACATAACAGTAAACCTCCTTTCCTGTTCCATCTGGAATGTGCATGTATACAGTTTAACCATTTTATAAGTTTACTGCATTAGGTTTGTAGATGACATCAAACTGGGGGGTCCATGCAACAGACCTGAGGGCAGGATTACTATGCAGGGGGACCTGGAGAGGATGGAGGATGACAGGAACCTTACGAAATGGGAATGGGAAGGAAGAGCCTTTGTGCTGTACAGGGTGCCACCGCCTGGCCAGGGAGCAGCTCTGCTGAAAAAGCCCTCCCATACCTGCTAGCTAACTTCCACATAGATATCAAGACAACACGGCCAGGCTCTTCAGCAATGTACCATGGAAGAACAAAAGACAACAGACATAGTAAACCAAAAGGAGCGCTTCTGACTGGATAAAAGGTAAAAATTCAATTGCCCAGAGCAGTTGTACAGTTTCCATTCTTGGGCATTTTCAAGGCCCAGCTGATTAAGCACTGAGAACCTAACCTGAGAACATTGCCTTCCCTGCTTTATGCAGGACTAAACCATGTTGCTTGCAATTGGAATTATCGATAACTATGACTCCCCCCCACATTCTTCCGTCAGGCAATGCAGATGCATGAGGACACCACCAAACCAAGCCCAAGGAAGATCCACACATGTAACATAATGAGGTGCATTGCTTATTGACACACAGAAATTTATCATCCATACATTATATTAAGTTGAAAAGCAGCCACGTACATGCAGGATGTCATAAAGCATCAGCTTCAAAACTGTTTTAATGCTGGAAATTGGAATTAACCAGAAAAAATAAGACATGAATGAAACATGACACATTAAAACAAAAATGCATGCAGTCAAAGGACACTAGATTACTAGAATAAACTATACTTAGATTACAAACTAACCTGGCATATAATTGGAGCTTCTGTAAGCTGAACTTCAGTAAAACATTTTATACATCAGAATCCTACTGAACAGCAGAAGCAGACTAAGAATTGTAAACTATGTCAAAAATTCAGTAGAGGGGAGAGTGAAATAGAAACTAGCAGAATGGAGGGGTCTATTAATGAGTTCCCAATGGACTAGTTTTGAAACCAGTTCAATTGTACATCAGCAAACAAACTCAGAGGCACAATCAACAACAAAGGCTGCAGAAAAAGTCCCAAAGCTTGGAAGAAAACAACCAAAGCAAACCAAACCAAAACAACAACAACAAAAAAAAAAAGCAGGGCAAGATATAGCAGTACAAACCATAACGTGAAGTAAAATATCATTTAGCATCACATGCACCAAGGGAATAGTCAAGCACTTCTATGTGCTAGTAGCGAGTAAGTCGGAAAATTGTGCATACATTAACATATCACAAGATGACTGAGTCACCAGCCCGATGCATTCCAAGACTACATTTGCTTCTTATGCTTGTACCCACTGAAGTATTTTCAGACATGAAAGTGAAGCATTAGCGTTTTTGCAAAGGGTGCTGGTACATTTCACATGTGCTTCATCCGGAACAGTATGTACAAGAAAACTTGCAGAAATTTGTCTCTCCAGTTTGAAGCCTCTCTCATACTTTATTATACACCTGTTAATTTCTTGAAATGAAGTACTGAGTAAGGAGGAAGTGAAGAAATCACCTACCTTATTCTTATGTCTGCTTTATTCTGAGACAGACTTTTAGAAGATACTAACTTTTACAGGACTTGACATGTAACATAACTTGGCCCTACACATTTATCTTTCAAATACACTGCTGCTGCCTTCATCATAGTACAGAGAACTAACAAGCCATATGGCTTAACAGGTATACTGTGTATGGTTACCTTACTGGCCAACTCAGAAATTGATAGGAAAAACAGAAGTAAATAAACCCACAGGCCACACAGTTCAGAACTGATCAAGCTGAGCCTGAAAGAGAACAAAACCAACAAAAATTCCTTTAATAGAAGGCAGCTAGAACACTTTCTCCGACAGACTGGTTAAGAGGATTCTCTGAGCAAGCAGTTCTGAATTACTGGTTTTCATTTCTTAAACTTCTGTACTTTTTTAGAGACATACTGCAGGAAGTCAAGATTACCTGTGCAGTGTATTTTCTCCGTCTATGATGTGACTGCAGACAGAAGTGAAATGAAAACGCTTAGGAAGGAAAAAGGATGAGACTCCAGGCACGGATTCATATTCTCACAGAATCCAAGTGTTACCTGGAGAAACGTCTTGAGTACATCTCCTTCAGCCTCCAGTGCGAAGCAGCAATACTGTCAACTTCAAATGAGGTCAGCTTAAAACAGTACGCTGTGCCAGGGATGGACCACTATCTTCTGTGAAGTTTACTCTGTTGTCCAAGACCTCTCAAGCCAAAATGCATGACCTACTCTCTTCTCAGGAGCAAGAGAAAAGAAGGGGCAGCAGCCACAATTAGATTGCCTCTAACCCATTATGGTCTCCTCTTTGCAAGGTCAAAGCCCAGCTCCCTCAATCCCTCCTCACAGGTCACACAGCCCTAAACATGGAACCTCTGCAGTTTCTCAGAAGCCTTCTCCAACAACAGTACACCAAACCAAAGAGGATATTCATAGTATGGCCCCAGCAGTGTCACTGAAAAAAAGAAAATATATGTCCCTTACTGCTGGCCACAGTCCCTCTTTCACAGCAGACAACACAAACAGCACAATAAACTGAGACAGGATGTTGGCTCATTTAAGAGGTCTGTATACATGAGACTCAAACTGAACATTCAAGTTAATTCTGCAGCAAAGATAACCCTCAATCACACATTCTCTAAAGCCTTGACTTGCATCTTCAAGCAAATAAAAATGCATGCAACTTTGATATGCTAACATCTACAATATTACCAATAAACAAGAAAGCTACATTCCATTTCAGGTGAATCTAGGCATACATACATACTAGCTCTTTCTAAAAATTACCAAGAGACTATCTTCAGAAGTATTTCAAAGCCTACAAGGCTGTTTTGCTGTTCTGGGGTGGTTTTTTTGGTGGTTTTTTTTTTTGGGGGGTGGGTTTTTTTTGGTTTTTTTGTTTTTTTTTTTTAAAGAATTTTACACTGAAATTATTGGTAACACCTTTACTGAAGTCAGATATTTTCTCCAGAATTTCTGGTTCTCCTTGCACTTTTATCCTCCACCACAATCATTAACACATAAAACACCTTCCTAAAGTTCTTTCATGAACTTGGCTGCTGACACAAACAATGGAAACTGGTTAAACAGGTTTACAGCCTCTTGTGGCACTAAGTCTCCCAGTGTCCCCTCTTTCTCCCTGCTATAGAAATACAGTAATCTGTTCTGCACATACCCAAAGTAGTACACAGGCTGAGAACAGTGATTTAAGGTACACCATTTCAACAGACATGCTTCCTGGACCTGGAACCCTTGTAGAGCTGTTCAAATTTTTAGAAAGACAAGCAAGAAACAACAGAACTTAAATCTACAAATATTACATGAGAAAAAAGAGATAATTAATTTCACTTTAAAATACAGTACAAATAAACCCAGTTGTTTTGTTTCAGAAATGTGGAAACAGGGCTTTAAGGTATTTGTGAAAAACTGTTCTTTTAAGAAGCAATGCATAGTCAAAACTGAACCATGCAAGAACAATGCACACTGACAAGATCTTTCTTAAAGTCTTAAGTGGAGGGAAAAGCTAGAGTAAAAATTAGGCCTGGATCCTGAACACCATAGACTGAACATTTGGAGTAGTTGGGATTTGCCATTAAGGTTTAAGTTAATGTCAGGAGACCAATCTCTAATTAAAACAGTTTGGATTTCAACAGAACTATTCTCATCATTGTTACAACTTCTACAGCACTCATCACCAGGGCACAGGCAGATTGTAGAGGCCAGCAAAACACATGCCAAAGAAGAATCCTACAGTCACGAATATTTTTTTTCTGCCCATAACTGACCCTGTGAAGGAGAAGACAGCATGGGGCAGTGAAGATCTAATTGCCTTGCACAGCGTGCTTTGCCTAGGTGAGGAAAACCCCTCAGTATGGTTCTGTCAAAAGGGCACATCAAATTATATATACACAGAAACCTACACTGCTTTTCAGAACTGCAGCCATACTTCATTAACACAAATCTAAAGTATTACATTATGAAAGTATCTGAGGAAATACTTTTCCTGCTCAAAGCTAGGGAAAAGCCAAAACACAGTCTAAGTTGATCCTTTGTCCCAGGGCAAGAGGGGAAGAAGAGCCACAGAGATCTTTTTGCTTCAAGAAATCACACTTATCACAGCAGACGCTTTAGACTAGCAGCTGAACACATGGCCTTGTCATAATTAAAAGGCCAGCAGATGCTGAAGAGTTTTACTGGCATTTCACTTCTGCAAAAGAACATAAGCAATCTTTGTCAACAAGCCTTTAACAATATGTACAGGCCTTATTCAAAGTACTTAATTTTACTGCTGAAAACCAACTTACTCTTTTTCTCCTTGTACATCTTAGTGAAGAGGGACACAGAATAAAGAAAGAGGTATTGTAAATATAGGTAGTTATCTGTTGTTCTTCTGTGCAAGAAGTGTGATTTCAGGCACACAAGGAGACGTCATCTACATCTGACAGGCTACACGAGAATTCCTACTGACTTGCCTACTCAAGTAACATTATGTTTCTCTTGAGGAAAACACCTATTTTACTCTTCTACGTAGAAGGAATTAAGAAATTTAATTGTCTTTAATAATACCTTTCAGTAGAGACCTGACTTTAATCTTATCCAAAGACCATGATAAAGATGCAATCAACCACTCAGCCTAGAGCTTCTTGAAACAGGAAAAAAAGGGCAAGATTTACTACTCATTGTATACTATTTTTGATATTTTTATAAAATACTTTTACAAATTTAACTTCACACTCTTTCCAAGCAGTCCTAAGACCATGCCATTTTTACTAGTTGTGTTATGTTTTTTTTAATTTCCAAACAGTAGCATTACTTCCCTAGAGTCCTTATGGGCCAGTCCTCTTCTGCATAGTCTCTGTACACTCGCTGTCCACCCCTCCAGTTCTCATGCTATTGCTTGCCAACCTGAGTGCTCACTTCAGATGAGTACAACATTGATATAGCCCAAAGGCCTCTTGCTCTCAAGCACAGGACAAAGTCTCTTGACTGTCCTGTTGGACTACTGAAAGTCAGGCAGAGCCTTACTTCTGCCCTTACCATCACCAAACCTACTTCCAAAGCCTGTTCTTCAGTAGCACACAGGAGCCAGACACCACCCCGTACACAACAGAGTTCTCACTCCAGGGAGCTTGTGTTCCAGTCACCTTCCCTTACCCAGCTCAGTAACAGCACTGAAAGCGTGTGTGGGAAGGCAGCAGGTAATGAAAATGCAACAGCACTGCCGTGAAATCAGGAACACGTACAGCAAGAGCAAGGGTGGGTTCTGTATTCTACCCGTCCTGTGCCACCACCCCTTCAGGGCGCAGGCTCCACTCAGGCAGCCACCGGGCACCGACAAGAGCCCAGGCCCCGCAACGGAGCAGCCCCCCCCCCCCCCCTTAGGTCTCTTAGACCGCCGCCGCCTGCTACCTCAGCCACCGCGCACAGCCCCGGCGCCAGAGGGAGGCCCAGAGCCCGCTGCAAGCCTCCCGGCCACGCGGGCCGCTCCCAGCTGGGGAAGTGGTCCTGTCCTCTCCCCCTCCTCCTCCCCTTCGAGCTTCTCCCAGAGTTCGCTCCTCTCCAGAAAACCTCGGAGGGGCTGAGAAGCCGAACCCGTTACCGGGGAGGTTCCTGACCGGCCGTGGACTCCGCCGGCCCCCACCCCTTTCCCGCCGGTACCTGGCGCCGGCTCGGCGGGACTCTGTGCCCCTCGGCTGTGGCCGTCCTGGAAGCGGACCTGGCGGAAGCCACCGGGCACGACGCCCCAGAGGCGGCTGGCAGTGCCGCGCAGGAGGCGGCCGCCCTTGCCGGTGAAGGTGGTGAGGTAGTCCATGGCGGGAGCTACTAACGGCCGCGGAACCCCATGGCCGGGCCGGGCCGGACAAGCAGCTCCACCAGCCCCGCTCCACAACTCAGGCAAACTTTGGAGCTCGGCCCCGCCTCCATTTAAAGGGGCCGCGCTGCCGCCGCCGGCGCTGGGTGCGGACGATTGCGACCTGGTAGTAGCGTGGGGAGCGGGCCGCGACAACCGAGGGTACGGGGGCCTGAGGCCACTCTTGCACCCCTCGCCGGCCCGGAGCAGGACCCGGAGCAGGGGCCTCGGCCGGGGCCGATCCGCTGGCACCTCACGGGGCCGGGTGTCCCGGTGCGGGGCTGTGCGTGTGAGGCCGTTCTCCAGTGGAGGGGCAGCGGCTCCTCAGGCGGAGGCGCCTCACAGCTTTCCAGTGAGTCACTTTTTAATACAGGCCGACGGAGCGAGGAGGCAGCCTCCCGAACTGCTCTGCTGCAAGAAGATGGCCCGTCGTCGGCACGGCTGCTAGGAGCTAAGGCCCGAGAGCAGGCCGGGTGGGCACCTGGATCTCCTCACTGCCTGCGTGACCACTTGGGACATCACTGCCTTTCAGTCTCAGGTAGGATCGCGGCCACCTGTACATCTTCATGAACTCACCTCCAGTTTGGGGTTTTAGTTACGTTTTGTGAATGCTCACTGCATAACAAGCATGTGCTGCAAAGCTTTGTATTAACTTTATAACCTTTATGTTCCAGCTTTCCTTTACTAAGAACAATGGAAATCAAGAGTCAAGGCATCTAAGTCTTCTCACAGTTTTTGATACTAAGATGTTTTACCACTGTAACTGTGAAACAGGACCAGCTGTGAGTGACACTGTCTGGTTTTGCTGTTCTGTTTTCATCCCTCAGGCTCAGTTTCCTGTCATCTGGCATGACACTGTCCTGGCTGTGCTAGGCCAGCCTGTGTCCCCTTGCCCTCCTTCTAGTATTTGACCATGTTGATACCTGACTCAACCTTTGAACTATGTCAGTTCAGCCTTCCTGCAGAACCTACTAGATACACAAATGTTTCTTTCTTTTTTAAAAAGACATTTGGTTTGTGGTGGTCATTTGTACCCTCACATTTTTTTGTCCTTGCAATTCTTGGGACTTCTAAGGTTTGGAGAAATAAAACCAGTTAGAGCACGATCCAGCATTTTAACAGAGAAAGAAATACCTAACACATTGAATCTGTTATTAAAATCCGCTTTACAATGTATGTTCTGCAAGTATCGAGGGTGGAAGAACAGCCATATCATTATATTTAATACCTGTGCCATAGACCTTAAAAACAGAGCTTGTTTATGTGCTTATATTCTAAACAGAGAATAATGCAATTATATAATGCATTTAGCTGCAAATGAAAGTATTGTTTAATAAAAAATGCTCTTGTAGAGCCAAATCTATTGTGTACATGCAGAATAGAGGAACAAAGTGCTGAGCTATCTCAACTCCTATTCACTTGTAGCAGCTGCTCAATTAAATCAGAGTTTAACGTCAGCATTTTGGAGCGCTTATTTCTGAGGGTTACTTGATGTAAACAGTACACTCAACCTTTCTGCTACTTAAATTAGTTCCTGCTCAGGAGATAATGATGCTCAACACTTCTCCCACCCCTCCCCCCCAGTAAAACATTTTCCCTGAAACAGAACAAGAAATTTTCAGCAGAATTACTTTTCCCTCCCTCTCTCCCCCCAAGACCTGCCAATAGAAATGGGTATGTAATCTGTCTGTTCCAGGGGCAATGAATAAATCAGAGTCACTGCATGGTCTTAAGTACCACTTGATGTTTGGTATATAAACTATTCTGCCTACCAGATCTGTCTTGCTCTAAACACTGTAATTAGTTTTCATTTCATTACAGTGTTTCTGCTGTGGAGGAGCTATGGTTGGTCTTTAGCCCTCTGGATTCTATTTTAGGCAAAATTTACCTACATCTTTACACCAGGCATTAGTTTACAAAGGTGGTGCGCTGTGCTTTTGAAACTTTGAGCTAGCTTGTCCACCAAAATTCTAGCCACATACACACCTCTTTTTTTACTGATTGCATGTATTTCCTCTGTGGTTTGGAATAGTTCTGGCATTTTTTCTTTCTCTTCCAAGCCTGTATTATAGAATCATAGAATCGTTTAGGTTGGAAAAGACCTTTAAGATCACTGAGCCCAGCCTTTAACCCAGCACTGCCAAGTCCACCACTATACCATGTCCCAAAGTGCCACATCTACACATCTTTTAAATACTTCCAGAAATGGTGATTCAACCACTTCCCTGGGCAGCCTGTTCCAGTGCTTGACAACCGTTTTGGGGAAGAAATTTTTCCTAATATCCAATCTAAACCTCCCCTGGCCCCTGAGGCCATGTTTATTGTTATATTGCAATTATAGAGGCTACAGATTCAGATTCAGCTAACATTCTGAAGCATTCAAGGTAAATATTTTGATAACTATGAATTAGTTGCATTTTAGCTGGCTTCATCTGCTTTGTTCACAGGTAGTCTAACTGTAGTATAAAACAATCACCTATTACTGCAGTGCAATTTTCATTAAAATCCTTGTCCATACTCAAAAACATCCATTTAGCAATGTTTTTACTTAGGAAGAACAAATCCTTCAATTAAATTGTCTTAACTGTAAAAACAAGATTTAGGTATCTATGTTCAGAAAAGTTCTCTTTAAGATCAGAGACACTCATTGACTACCAATAAAATTTAAAGGCATTAAGCTAATATAATTATTAATGTTACATTGTTATAACATTGTGAAGAATACAGTCAGAGCTATACTACTTCAGTAGGCCTCTTCAACACAAAAATCCAGTAGTACTATTGTGGGCTTTAGGATACTGTTTCTACTTTGTTGTGCCATACCTATGATAGCAAGATTTTTTGACAAGGATGTCCGGTCTGAAATGCTTAATCCCATGTTGTTCATAACATCTAATATACTGGGATTTAAGATTATAGGCTACATTTTCCTCTGAAAAACTTTGCAACATTCCTCAACTTTTTAATGGATAGTAAAGATGTAAACACTACATACATAAGCAATGAGTGTCCCTTTTGACATAGAACAAAACCAAATGTAAATATGTTCTACAATATTTATAATAATTTTTTACTTATACTGATGTTGAACACCTTTATAGAAACCTGACCATTGCTGCCTTTATGCGCTCAGTGTCTAGAAACAACCAGGATTTCAGTGAGGGGTGGGCTAGTGTTTCTGTTTGATCTCTGAATATGCAACAGGGATCTCTCCTGGGTTTATTTTCTGGCCTGTGATACCAAGTGCAGAAACTAGTATCACTGGTATCACAGTGCTTGTAAGTCAGTCACTTAAAACTGGCCCTCCAAAAGAAGGAGCTGGCCTCACCTGCTCTTCATATAATCATGACATGGTTCAGGTTGGAAGGGACCTAGAAGTTCATCTAGTTCCAACCCCCTGCCATGGGCAGGGACACCTTCCACTAGAGCAGACTGCTCAAAGCCCTGTCCAACCTGACCTTGAACACTGCCAGGGTTGGGGCAGCCACAGCTTTGCTGGGAAACCCATGCCAGTGCCTCACCACCCTCACAGTATTTTTTTTTCCTAATATCTAATCTAAATCTCCCATCTGCCAGTTTAAAGCAATTACCGCTTGTCCTACATGCTCTTCTTAAAAGTCCCTCTCCAGATTTCTTGTAGGCTCCCTGTAGGCATTGGAAGCTGCTCTAAAGTCTTGCAAGCCTTCTCCAAGCTGCACAACCCGAACTCTTTCAGCCTGTCTTCATAGGCGAGGAGCTCCAGCCCTCTGATAATCTTCATGGCCTCCTCTGGACTCACTCCAACACATCTATGTTCTTATGTTAGGGGTTCCAGAGCTTGTGCCTGTTCTTGTGCTACCAGTGTCAGCCCAAACATTCATTTAGCAGATTGGTGAACCTGCAGTAAAGGTGATTCATTTAAAAGTATCTTCTAGTTTAGACAGAACTAATTAAACTTCAGTTTGTAAACACCTGTGGAAGCACAACATGCAAAGAAACGAGCAGAAGTGGCTGAATGACAGGACAGGAAGGGAGGAAGGTGCAAGCCAGCCTATTTGTATTCAGGGCCAGTGTATGTTAGCTCAAACTGACTGTGCAACTGTGGCACAAATGGAGATGCCTTGCTATTGGTTTTACACACAAGTCCACCTTAAGCAGCTACAAAAATGTCTGATGGAATATATCTGCATTTATGATGCAACACTTAATAATATGTTATGCTAATCTGTTGCTGTAAATAAAGGCACAACCTGGTCTTGTAGCTAGATCCCGAAGTACCAAACCAGCGCAGGGGGAGAGCTGCTTGAGCTGCATTATAAAAGAAGTGGTGGTGTAGGAAAGAGAGAACAGGGATCAGTTGTGGTCAAAAAGAAGAAAAACCACAACAAATTAAGGAAAGAGTATTTCCAAGTCCAACAATTATATATAGATAGAAGTATTTCAAAGGAGAGGAAAAAGATAAAAACACAGCAAGTTATGCTGACCTGTCATTTCTTTAGGGACAGATTTGTTGCTTATGAAAACAAGTGCAAATTGCAGTAGCTAATGCAGGCAGAATGCCAGCAGATGCTGTGCAAGCTCTCTTAGGTCTTGGACAGTTTAATGCCTGGTGTACAGGATGTGGGCTTCTTGCAATTCATCTTGCCAAATTTCCAGCGCTACACCAAACAGCAGAAGTACACCAGGCACTAACACAACCCCCCTATTTAATTTTGTGAGAAATGAGGTTTCCATATGCTTTTTGAGGTGAGAATCTTGATTTCTGTCATTTGTCACTCAGTGTTCATTTGTATATAAGCAACTTATACACAAGTATGTAATTTTGACAATCTGAACCAAATGCCTCAGTTAAGCTTCCTTACTCATTCTGCAGGCACCAGCTCTTCTCAGGTGATGCTAGGAGGATGCTGTATGCCTTTGTTACGTAGTCTAAATTACCATGTCTGGTCAAGACCTTACCATTTATGTGGTTGCAAAACCCATAATGAGTGGCTAAAATAGGGGTTTGAATTAGAACGCTCGTAAAAGACTATCCCCTCCCTCAATTTTTAATGAAATCTATCTTTAGTAATGTAAAATAATTCAGGAATTGTTTTTCCTAGTGAAAAAGAGAAACTCCTAAGACACAGAAAAACAGACTGCAGTCTGTTTTCTGTGCTGTTTCAGTGAAAATTAATTACAATGCAGAATGCACATGCAGCCCTTGAAGGAGAGACTAGAACTGAGGCATGCAGAACTCCCACATTCTCAGGCATATTTCTGTATGAACCCACCAATTTGCATGATGAAGTATGGGAGTACACAGTTCTAGAAGTAAAAATGGTGGCACAAATCTATTTTTGTGATTCAGAAAGTCCAAATAGTTCCAAAAGGCAATTCAGTGTCACTATATATTTGGGAGAATTTGAAAAGAGATAACCAGTAGGCGACACTGAGTAAATGGGCCTGTTTAAAGCAGGTTCTTCAGAGAAAACTGTGGCTTAGGTGCATCTGTCCAAGCAGGTTTCACAATACCACATCCTCTTTTCATATTAGACACTCATCAAGAAGGAAGCTGTCATCTGCATACTAGCCTCAGAAATGCTAAACCTGGAATTTCAGACTTAACAAGGTAGGGATATAATTCTGTTTTCACTAACCTGCTCCGTGTAAGATTAGAATTAAGTGGGGCCAGCCTCTGGCTTGACCATTGTTGCAGTTCACTGTCCAGCAGAAAATGTCACATTGAAGGGACAAGAAAGAATAAACATGGGCACCAAGGGAATTTGGAGTCCTTGGTTCTGGGCTGTGAAACTTCAAGTATAGCTTATGTTTTGTATCTGATTATTTGTGAAATAAAGAAACAGACAGGAAGCCACTACAGCATCTCTTTTAGGGGAGTTGTTTTCTCAGTAGAAAACTGAATCAAATTCCTACTTTATTAATATTTAAAATCTGGCTCAATAAATCTTTAATTTCCTTTTGTAGAAGCTGTAGAAAGGTACCACCATTAGACGTTAGGTTTCTCCAGGCTGAGGAGAACATTTGGACCTTGGGCATCTGAGCTGCCCCTTACAATGCATTTAAGCATTGAAACATGCAGTCCTAAGCATTGTTCCTTAGGTTTAATTTCATAATACTTGAATACAGTAACATTCACTGTGTTTATTTTTTGTTGCATCAAATCTAAAGTTTCAGGAGGACAAGCTACTGCTGTCAGATGTCACTGCAACATCTGACCTGTTTGTGATATAGGTTGCAGTTACATAAATGTTTTTGTTTGTTAGGTTGCTACCTAACCTAATCCAAGTCAGACTATTTATATCTGGGAGAGCCCAACAAATCCTTATCACCTTTGAGGATAAAGCAATTTTTGCTTTTCTAGCCAGATTCCAAAACTCTTCATACCACACTTTAAATTGGAGAGTAAATATAGGAATACCATAGGAATAAAATGTACAATACAATCTAGGACATTACTGAAACAGGAAAAAAAATGTTAATTGATTCACAAGTGTCCTGTACTGGCACACACAGTATAGTTACAAAAATGCATACTAAACATATGAAACTGAATAGGAGTGTATTTGACTCCATAAATACACTTAACTGCATCCTGTAGAATAATTTGATCTGATTTCAAAAGCATGCCACAATTTTTTGACACTTGGAAGCATCAAATTTCAGCTGCATATGGTCTGAATTTTCAACTATTCAAGCAAATAATAACCTTTGCTGCCTGCAGTTATACATCTTCTCTGAAAAAATGTATCCCGGAGTCACTGTCCAGCTGTCACTGATGCTATAAGGTTTTTCTCAAAAAGCTGTGTCAGAATTAACATTACAAAAATGTGTATTCTAAAGCTATATCTAAAGCTGTATTTTTCCCCCCGAAGTATATTTACAGTTAGATGACTAAATGGCACATACTACGATAACATTATCATGTCAGCATTTGTTAAATATCAAAGATACCAACACAGAAATTTTCAAATATGTCCTTGAGGATGAAAGAATATCATACTGGGACTTTTCTATGTTTATGGCAGAACTTTATTTTCAACTGCAATTACATAGCTCTATATATAGACTGCCTTATCAAATAAACATGAAATGACCTCCAGGTCTTCAGTTCATACTTACTTGGTCAATAGGGACTTATTATAAACAGAATGTTCTCTTCTGTTCAGGAAATCCTATGAAAATTAATTCGGACCCTAAGGGGTATGCATGTGTGCCTGCATATACAGATGCCCGTGCAGTTTAAGGATGCTCACTAGGTATAAAATACTAGCTGAACAAAGTTAATTTTCTGTAGACACAGATGTCTCCATCTTAATTTCATCATCTCATTGACATTTTGTTCTTTCATCATGTGTTTTGAAACTGGATGTGGAAAACACTGACAGTATAAACTGATGACTCTAGTATTTACTAGCTAATCCCATTCTCCACAGAGGCATAAATTATGCAAATAAGAAATAATTGCTTACAAAAGGTGATCAGAAAATGTATTATTCCTCAGGTATTTGAATCTAAGGCAAACAATCTTGACTTTTTTTTCCTTTTTTGCTTTATAACTGTAACTGTTCTGTCCTTAACACTCGTTAAATGCTTATCATGTTGTTAATGTACTGTATCCCTGTAAGAAGGTTACTTATAGTTGCTCAGAAACAATAGAACTGGATTCCAGTTCACTATAGACATTTTTACATTGCCATACTGGTTCATAATAAAATAGAATGTCCCTCTGGTAGGATAGAGTTGTTAATTTTAAGTTCCGCCATACACCATTTCTGAATACTAAGCAATCATATCACAACTGAGTTTTCAAATCAAAGCATTGATACAGTTCATTAAAACAAAAAATGTATGTTTTTGATCAGTATCTTGCCACCTCATGACCATGACTCGTGACTCGCGAGTATCCCTTACAGCAAGATCCACATACTTTAGAAAGCCTTAGTCCTGTCTTGGGGGGGAAAACTCACATTAATAAACACTTGAAGTGACTCTCTATGATAATTAAAGTTCTGTCTGTTTGAAGACATAATCAACTGCTTTTCACATTCTCCCATTGTATTCAGTTGGCATCAAATCATTTTCTAATGAAAACATCCTGGCTTTTAGCTACAGGTTATGAGCTTTCATTGCAACCTTTAGACATGAAGATATCTAAGATAAGGGTCTTTTTAATGGATTCAAACAAAGTGATTTTTCTCAGACATCCAGAAAAAGCAGACTTAATGACAGCTGATGAGCAGCCACATAATGTCAGTTCTAAGTAGGAATGCCATCTAAAGTATAGTGGTATTTTATAGATAAATGGGTCAAAACTATGATCAGAATTTTATCAGGAGCCAGAATAAAGCTACTGGCAACAGCTGATCCTTCTGGTTGCAATTCTGTTCTTGTGACAAGAATTACTAATTTTCTATTTTATTTACTCCTGCTTAGGCAGTGTATTCTAGGATTAAGGATTAGTTAGAAAAAGAAAGCAAATTCTGTTCCATCCTTTTCTACCTGTTTTGTGGTTATTCTCCTTAAGTAAAGTGTATGAAAGTCTTTTGTACATACCTTTTCCTGAGCCATCTAAATCTGTGCAGGACATTCCTGAAATTTTCTTTTGAATGAAAATCAAGAGGGAGTATGTTGATCTTATTAGGAGTAAGTTCTGTTTTTTCTTTAGTGTTAAATCTTGCTTCTTAAGGAACATCTGGTCTCTGTCTCCCTCCCTCCCCCACTGGTACCACATCAGAAACATATGCCTGATTCATTTGCTCCCATAGTATCATGTGGAAGACCTGTGGATGGTTACTCACTCTGTCCTTTTGGGGATAATTTACTACAATTTATCCTAAAATATCAAATACATCATTTCTAGCTAGACAAATCATTTGAAAGCTGTCCATTACTATAGTATTTCTGAATTAAGGAACGGTATCCTATACACACTAGTTTTCACACTGAGATTTAGCAGCTTAACTCTCACCTCTCTCTGTATCTTTGAAATGATTTGAAGCCTGTTGTCTCTCTTGCATTCAGCCACATTTAGCTGCAATGCTGTATACACACAATTGAGAATCCATGAACATACACAGCTTTAAAGATCCTGTTTGCCTTTCTGATTAATTTCCTTCTATGTGTTCAGATGGGCTCTTCTGTAGGCTTCATTTAAAATGCTTAATGGCATATCTCCCCATCTTCCTCGTATTTCATCTGATAATGAAATACCGTGTACACATACTGTATAAAAAAATCCCAAAGAAACACAAGTGATGGGTAATTAATGGTTATCTGTAACGGTTATCTGTCAAGTTTTTTACTCCAGTGCTTCAGGATCAAGACTCAAAATTGGTAGGTGATTTGGCTGACAGTGGTTAAGTGTGAAGCATTAGTGACATGCTTGTCATCAAGGAAACAGATTGCTATGTTTTATGTAAGTCAGAAGCTTATTTCTCCCAAATATTGGTCCTCATGTTAATGAATTATACTAGTTCCAGGTTAGAAATATATAGAGCATCCTGGTTTAGCCATAAACCTTAGTCAGGCCAACAAACCTTGGTGAATGGAAAGGTGATGATTAAAATAGAAGGGATAAAACCCCCCTATTGTTTAGCTTTGATCTCTTTTCTTACAAAATACAAAGGGGAAAAAATCAGATATTTGAATAATGATGGAATTTGCCTCTCAAGTTCATACGAATCTGATGTTGCAGTCCTGCATGGGTTAGGGCTTATTGCTCAAGGCTACTGAAGTAAGATGTGCTTTCTAGTAGCACAATAACTTAACTGTAGTGTAGTGCAACTGTCTCATTTTTGTTCCAGAAGCTGTAGTGATTGGTACAGCTAATCAGCTGGACTGGGTGAACTGATGCAGAAATAAGGTAGCGGTGTTGAGTGCTGAGATGCTGATCCTGTTGCAGGAAACCAGGGCCACATACATAAGTCTCACTCTGCATAAAATGCAATTGCTTAATTTTTGTTAGTAATCTACCATAATACTTATTGATTATAAAGACTCAGTTCTTCTTAAGTATAGAGTATTAAATATGCTGTTGTGGTCTTTCTCATCTGTCTCTTCAAGCACCAAAATTACAGCTGTTCATTTTAAAGTTCAGTAGTGCTGACAGATTCTTAATTGCTGTAATTAAATGTAATCTTTATTAGGAGCCTGAAAGCAATTAAAAAAAAACACTTTAATGTTTTAGACTTGTTTTATATCCCCCATAACTTTGGGGTTTTTTGCACAGAAAGCTTTGCTGGATTCTGTGGCAGTAAAGGACCTCTGGTGTTACTCAAGACTTCATGAAGGAATTAAATTGTAATAATAGAATTAGAGGACATCTGGATAAGTAAAAGAGCAAAGTATCAACAAAACTGTTAAGTCTTCATTCGTAAATCTGTAGTTCTTTGAAGGAGTCAATAAGCGTATGGATAAGAATAATAAGTTTATAGCAGTGTACTTATATTTTCAGACAGCTTTTTCATGTCCCTCACCAAGGAAATGAAGCTGTTGTAGGATGAGAGGACTCATCATTTAATATCCTTTAAAGTACACAAGCAAGAACAAGATTTCATGACAGAGAAAGAATGATTATCAGTGCAGCCCAACAGAGATCAATGCTTTTCAACTTCCTGGATTATTAGTCTAAAAGGAGAGAACAAGAAGATGCTAGAGTTCACCAATGATACAAAATTATGTGGGAAAGTCAAATCTCCTGGAAAAAAAAGTTAAAAATTGTTCCATAATACAGGTCATAAAAAGGCAGGTGAAATTTGCTGTTTATAAATGCAGAGTAAAGACAAGCTTTCCTGAGAGCATAACTATGTTTATACATATAATGATGAGCTTTAAATGAGCTATTACCATCCAGTAAAGAGATATATGAAAATGTCAGTCAACAGATACCTGAAAAGACAAATAAATATGAATTTTTAGAAAACTATAGTTACACTACTCTTCAAATTCTTGTCATGAATATAGAGTACTGCTGCTCACCCTGTTTCAAAAACCAAAAGATGCAATGTACCCAGACATTTTACAGAAAAGAGCAGCAAAAGCATTAAGCTGCTTCTCGCTAGGAAAGCAGAGAAAACAGTATGACGTGGGTAAGTAGAAAATAGAGAAAAACTATTCACTATTTGTCATGATAAGAGAAGTAGGGGCACCTAATGAAATTACTAATAAAATTTAAAGAAAAGGAAACATTGGAACTAGATGATCTTAAGGTCTTTTCCAACCCTAACCATTCTATGGTTCTATGATAACTGAATCACAGAATTCATTACCACAGGATTTTCTGTAAGCCAAAACTACGAATGCTTCAGAAAGCAATCAGAAAAGTTCATAGAGTTCATCAAGACCCATTAAGCACAAGAATGCAGATACATATTCTGCTTTGTGGAAGTCTCTGTGCCACCAACTGCCTAAAGCTCAGAGGAAATACCAGCAAGGCATCTTTCCATACTCGTCCTATTATGTATTATTTCCCTAATTGCCACCTGCTGCTGACTGCTGTGGGAAATAGGACACTAGGCTGGATGTGAGTAAAACACTACCTGTGCCTTGTTCTGCCTGGCCATTCTGATGTTAGGACTTGGCATGGCACGTGCCTCTCTTTGGTCCCCTTGTTCTGGGACCAGGAGAAGTTCTCCACAAGTTCTTGGGTCATTTTCAGTGTGAGGGGGGTGACCTCTACAGACTGAGTGAGCTCAGAAGAACAGGTCTGGGGACTCAGAGTGATATGAGACACCTCAATTGCTACAGATCTTGAAGCACAAATGGAGAAAAGTTACTGCTTTGCCATTATTTCACTCCCCGTTTTGATCTCTTGAAGTGAACAGGTTTGACTTCTCCATATCAGTTGTCTTATCCAGAAAATCAGACATCTCACCAACTGCCAATGTTGGTGACCTAGTTTAAGGAAGAGTCATGAATATTCGTGGGGTGGCAAAGTCAAGAACCTGCATGGAAAAGAATCCAATGGAATGTCAGGAAATTCTCAAATGTCTAAGCATTAAGAGCTCTGAAGCTGTGCTCTACAAAGGAAAGCAAATGTAGAAAAAAGAACTGAATGATGACCACCAAACAGCCTGTGTGGCTGTAGACTGGCCTGGGAAGCAAACTGTGACTCTGAAAGGGCAGAGGACGTGTCCTACCACAGCTTTGATTTAGCACAACAAACATGCCTCTGTGCTGGCTCAGCTGAGCTGTGGAGCTTGCTGGCAGGCAGGGTGAGGAGCTTGCCCAGCCTGGCTCTGCAGATGCCGCTCCACACTCTAATACAAGTAGTTGGGACATGAGTTTCACAGTGCTGTTCTTCCGCATTCAGGCACAGCAGAAGTGATTCTTTGGTTTTCAAAAATTAATGTGAAACTTCAGAATTCACAGCTTTAAGGAAAACAGATAATATTTATTTATTTTGTAATCCAAAATAATACTTGATTGTCATGCAAAGTTATTGTTAGGAATGGAAGAGCTGTTGCAACTGAGAGATGAAGTGGCCCACAGAGAGTGTTTCTGAGAAAGGCCTGTAACCTGCTATTTCATTTTTTTAATACAATGAACCTGAAAACAGTCTATCAAGTGTAATGTCTACTCATTTATGACTTAGCAAACAGAACATGATACTTTACCAGAAGACAGGAGCAGCAGTACCCAAGATTTGCTTACCAAAGTCCTACAGATGCCTCAAAATCAGGTCTCTAACAGGCTACAAAATTCCTGCTTGCAAAATGTACAAGATGGAGCTAAAATAAGTTTAAAACACAAGTCAGAGGGGAGATACTCCTGCTATCAATGCACTGTACAAAGCACTAGGAGCTGTTACTTTGCCTTCTTTGGCCAAGCACAGAGACTATGAGCATGACCACAGTTTTTCCCCCCAGATTGTGTTCCATGCCCAGAGAGAAATCTGAGGACTGTGCTGAACAGCTGTGATCGCTTGTGACATAAGCTTCCAACACTCAGGTGTTCTGATTGCTCAGCACTTCAAGAAATTGCCTTCACACTATGGTTTATTTTCTCTGGGTTTGATTCAACTACTAGCTATATCAACTGGTAGAAGGCCACATTTTACATTACCTCTCTGACTGCTACTGCATTTTCTCTCTTGACACACTTTTTGCTAATGGGACAGTATGGGATATATGGAGAGTACTGGATGGGTATTTTTCTGATAGTTCAGCAATGCAGTGCAACTGGGGTGACAGCACAGAACTACCCCTTGCAAATCCTACAGGAGAACACAGGAATCAGATAGTGAATTGTCAGAATGAATAAGGTATGCTTATAAATACCATCATTATTCTGACTTCTGTTTTCAACACTTCTAGGAAAAGTAAGGGGAGGCAGAGAATTTGTATTTGTTTGACATTGAGATTGAATACAGATCTTTAAAATGCACACATATAAAACAAACCATTGGCCAAAAAAAACGTATGCTAAGCAGATACCTGCAAATTGAAGTCATCATGATTTTCTGATGCCCAAATCATTCTAATGATTTTGCTTGAAAGGTGAATACAGACATCACAGGTGCAATTTGGTAGATGCATAACAGTCACTCACCAACAAATACTTTAAATTCTTAGTATCCTCCATGCTTCCCATGTCTCTAGATTAAGAATATTCTACATGATTATTATGTTTTGTATGTACTGCCTTATTTGACTATTAGACCTCATTTGTATTTTTAAGGGCACTGTATTTCCTCTGTTGCTTATGAAATTCAACTGACAGAAGCCTTAATAAATATAAATGCTGTTTTCACATGGTGCACATTTTCCATTTGTGTATAAAGAGCAGTTCTTAAATTAAGGTATGCTCCTCTAAAGAATTCTTTTAGCCTCAGTAACATAAAGTGTCCAGGCTTTTTACCATGTAATTTGTATACAGCATTCTCTTCATAATGACATCAAACTCAACACCATTTCTGACATGAAATATTTTATTTCAGCCTATTAATTTTTTTGTATAAAATGTATTCTGTTTTTATAAGTCACAGAAAAACAGTATTCTTTCAAACGAGAAGTACAGTAAGTTTTACACTGAATACTATTGCCTATCCTTATTTTCTGTGAAGACTAGTGTGCCTTATATGTTTTTTATGAATCCAGTGTTTACTTATGAAATCAGAAATGTTGGGGTCAATTAGGACTTGTAGACAGCACACTACAATTCACTATTTCTCAACAGACTTCACATTTAATATTACTTTTATAGGGCATGATGACATCAGGGAGCACAAGCATTCGCTTTCCAAGGTTATTTAGACTGGATGACACAAGGACTTGCTGGTACCACAAACATTCCCCACCCCTCCTACATGGATTGCATGTAAGCCTGCAAAACAAGCTTGCAAGTGCTGCAGGGCCCTGGATGAGTGATTTTGCAGATGCTTAGAAAAGATTTTACTGAATGAAGTAGCAGAGAAGAGTAAGCCTTTAGTGGTGATAAACAAGGATTTCAGGAGCAATGTAATGGTCTGCGGTCACTGCAACTAGGTGCTGCCCATGACACACTACGATCAAATGGCCTGGATATGGAAGCTGTCTTTCCATTTTGCAAACTAGTTGTCTGACTCAGGATAATGGTGTCTCAGTCAACAAACCGGCATCACAACATGGCTAGACCAGACAACATTCTGTCTGGGAAACACAATATATTATACATACTTGATATCCCCTGCAGTGTTTTGGCTGTTCAAATGCTTTTCCATTGATTTGAATAGCAAGATATTTCTTCAAGTATCAGCATTATTACCCTAAAGAAAAAGAATTAGGAACAGAAATTGTGTGCAGCTTGCACAATCACACAAGTCTTTTGAAAGGGCAATCACACAAGTCTTAGAGGGCAGACTGCCATGGCATGTTGCAGATAAGGAAATCTTGCTCAATTTTGTGGTCTGCCATGCCTCTTCCATTTCAGAAAGACATTTTGCATCATTTGAGGATAAAATTTCTTATAAATACTAAAAAACAGAGCAGCTATGGTTTGTTTTATTGCAAAGCAATATTGTCCTTTCCTCCCCTCAAATAAATTCTTCCCTTGTCTTAACAAAAACGTTCGTGTAAGCAGATATTCTCTGTCATTCCCCTTTAAATTAACAGACTTTCTAACATTTTTTTTAGACTTAGTGTCAAACACTTAAGATCATCTTGTTCCAACCCCTCTGACATGGGTGGGGGCACCTTGCACTAAAACATGTCACCAAAATTTTGTATACCTTCTGAGGCAATGAAAGTATAACCATGCCAGCTGGTCAGCCCTGCTGTGAGTCAAAAGGCACTCCATAGAAAAGATACGTTATTGCTATCTACGTATATAATACTGAGAGTTGGATTTCTTTAATAAGTGGATCTTCTGACTGAGCTCCAGTGATTGAAAGTACTTTGTTTGTATGATCTTAGCCTTAGACTAATATTTGGATTTTCTAGTTGAAGTAGTTCTGGAAAACAAAAGGCAATCTGCAAGTAGATCCATAAGGATGATCTTCAAACTGTTTGCAGATGATGCTCTTTCTCCTTTCTTTCATACAGATAGACACTCAACCACAATCAAATTTACTGAGACACTGCTTGTTACATTTACTCTGTTACACATAGTAATAATGGTTTTAGGAGGGGAAGAAAAGAAGTGAATTTCAGTTGAATGATCCTGTGAGCCACTTCGTTACTTACAGCAAAATAGCATGCGGTTAATTCAGTTGTTCTTTAGTAATTTACAGTCCTTAGAAGTCTTTTTTCTTCCCTCTTTTGCAGCTTCACTCTTATAAAACATACAAAATACTTAAACTAGTGCCATTGTACTTCTCTAAAAGTTTTCAGATGTTCAGTGGGCTTATTCTGTAATTAAAACATGGTGCATTCAGTGAAAAGGTGGCATTGCACACGCTCTTATGGTGCTGGGGAGAGAACGTGATTTCTCTAGTAACTGATAAAAATTTTAACAGCAAGGAATCAGCAGCAAATTGTGACAAAGTGTTTTCATGTACGATAATAAACAAACTGCAGACTTCCTACCTGGAAATCTTACTCTTTAGGGAATCACTGAACAATGTTAAAAAGTGTACAAACAATCACAAAACAACTAATTTTCCCTTTCAAGATATGGCTTTCAATTAAAACAGATTTACTAGGAAAAAGTAATAAAATGCCTGACTCAGTTTTCTCAAGCAGAACCTGTACTGAACAAAATACAGATGCTTTTTAAGATTTATAATGCTAAATGCTTAGTTTTTTCTGACCATTATCTTTTGTATCAGTGTTGATAAGAACAGTCTCTTTTCACACATAATCACTGTCTGAGCTAATAATAATAGCTTTATACAGCTGACAGTAGAGGTACACATAAAGTTCAGCCGCATTGAGGAGACACCAAAGTGTGTGTTAGCTTAGGATCAAATAGAATTTTTAAAGGCTGGGTTTCTTAAGCACTTGGCCTCACTTGATCCCTTTTAATAGGAAGGACTGTGTACAGTGGGGATACAGGCAGAGGGAAGAAGCTAAGAACCATTTCACAAGAAACGGGAGTTCTGTGGCCTTTTCCTTACTGTTAGAAAGGTTTGACAGAGTGTAAACATTTAAGGTTGTATCTTCCATTACAACCCATGGCTATTGTTCTGCAGGACAGAATTTACAAGGGAAGGAAGCAGTTATTTACCACATCGGATATGATTTTCCAAAGAAAGGACACACACTACCATGATTCACATACTCTGAGTGAATTCCTTATATGTACAGGAACAAATCTTGACCTCTAAGAAGGTACAATCTTTGGTGTTAGCTTTCCAAATCGTATCCTAGAAACTTCTCCAAAGGGCAGTCTCATGCTGGTACATTCCCCAGTGCAGAAATACTTGATGGGAAATAGCACTGGTGCAATGGCTTAACTCTAAGGCACATGAATCTACTGAAGGTGTGGTCAAAAATTAGAAAGATAGTCTGGGCCAATTTCTTCTGGCTTCTTGGGTCACACTCTTAACTAAGCTTTGTTTTGGGGTCAAGACAGAGGTTGTCTGAAGAGCACAGAATGAGATGTTTGGCAAGCACTGAGTGGGGATCTGTGAGACTTTACAGCAGAACCCCTACTGTAATGCTGTGATGCTACTGCAAGTCCTGCACTTCGATTCTCTTACTCCACTACAGAATCTTAATTCCAAATGTTAATGAACTGGCTAGTACCCAGGGCAGAAGAGATAATCAAGAGAAAAGTGAAAGGGGAACATTCTCTTCTTGTTAATTGTTTTCAGAGCAAACCCTGCATGCAGTAGAATTAATGTAAAGCATTTGACCAAGATTTGTTCATGCCAGACACACCTTTTCGTGCCTCCTTACTGAACACAGGAATGTGTATCTCCCTGAGGGCATTCTGCAGTTTTAAGAAGCAATGTTTTGACAGTGGAAAAGTACAAGTCTAAATATAGTACATTTTGTCAAATTTTGTTTAAAAGAATATTTCAATAGATACCTGTTTAAAACTGTGCCTTGCTATTCTTATGCAAACCCTTTTATTAATGGGGTTTCTGCAAGCCTGTAATACCAGTATGTGGCCAAAGAGGGGACTGATTGCTTTGGCAATTGTTCAGGCCATACAATGGACCTTAGGTTCACATTTATCTTTGTCATAGTCCAAAGTGCAGGAGGTTTTACTTTTTTGTTTCTTTTTGTTTACTCACTGGTTCCTCTTCTCTAGCACATAAGAAACTATGTCCTTGAAAGGCACAAAAAGTACAGTTAGCTACTTTATTTCCAGAGCATTTCTTTCCATGATGGATTCTAACACACAGGGTTCACAGGTTTCTGTTTATACAGAAGGAGGAAAACGCGGTAGTGAGAAGGCAAAAAGGAGAATACCAAGTCTCTGAGGCATGGAAATTCAGTATCTGAAAATCCACACAGCACTGAAATCACAAATATCAGAGATGTGGAGTTTTAAGGAGAAAGAGTAGAAATAGTAAAAAGACCACTGTCTCTAGCAGTCTATGATCCTGTCCTATTGTACACAGCACTTCATGATACCACACATTTCATACATAACCCTGTGAGGGAGGGGTAGTGGAGGAATGGGTACAGTTACTGGAAGAGAAGGGAGGAAGCATCCTTGCAATTTTTATTGGTCTCTTCAAAGGTTTTTCTTAGTGCATTTCATAGTGCACTTCATTTTGCCCCCTGAGCAGGAGAAAGTCATCTCTGGGAAACAGCATTCAGGGAATAACAAGCAAGTCAGGTCAGGATCTCCTCACAGGTAACATCACCTGTTGTGGGAAGCCTATGAAGTGTGGTTCTTCATACTTTACTGAAGCTTGAAGTCCAAACTTTGACTCCTCCTCTGTGTCTGCAAACATGTGTTCTGCCTCATCTGAGTACCCAGAAAATGTTACCCCCCCCTTCTATTTTCTGATTTACTTTTAAAGCTATATATTCTTTGCAGTAAGTTTTTATGCACATTGTATAAACAGCTCTTCAGGCACTGCTGTGATACAGTATATGCCTACTGCAATGAGAACAAGAGAATGATAAGAAAACAAAAATTAGAAAGAGGCAAGGAAAACTAGGTAAGAAAAAAATCTCAGCACTGATGAAACATACTATCTTTTTTTTTCCCTTAAAATTGCTGTTAGTTAACCAAGTATATCATAGAAGTAGACAATAAAGGATATGCAGAACTACATAAAGAAAGCACATTTAAAAATAGGAGCTGTGGTTCCTGTCAGTTATGATCTTTAATAAAAGCAATAAGCAACCTTTTTGATAACTTTCCAACCCCTGAATTTAAGTCTGCATTGAAGGAGAAGACTGCATTAATTTTAATTGACTTATCATTTTTAGTAAGGATGACTTGGAGATATTTGAATCCTTCTCCTATAATGCATGAAACAGTCCAACAGAGCCTATACTCCAGCAGTAAGAGCAGCATGGCTGTAATGCCGGTGTAGCTCTGGTTCTGACAGTCACTTCTGAGTACTCTGGATAAAAGTGGTAAGTTTTCACTGCAATTTTTCTGTGGGCACAATATTGATGCTAGAAGGAAAGTCCATCAGACAAAGTCAGTTTGAACAAAGCACCTTATCTCCCAAGGTGGCCAGACCCTAGAACCATATGAAAACACAAGTCAGAAGCTGCAGGCAACGGAGGAACTGCATGAGAATCCCCCACCACTGAGGTGAGTGCCAATCTGCTGTCACCCTCAGCCCCAATTTTCCCACATCAGCCTTTTGCTAATATGCAGATTTTTCACAACCTTGGTCTGTGCATTACAAATCACAGCATAACCACATTTCAGCTTCACAGATGGTAGGTTTGGTCTTTGGCTGAGAGTATTACAAGTTGTCTCAGAAATTTTAGATCTGGGCTTGCTTTCAAGGGAATCTCAAGTGTATGTTCCAGCAAACACAGCAATTTCATTAACTAGCCACGCCCCCAATATTAAAACTCAACCCCAGTCTTTCTTCTGTGACAGAACATGCCACTGTTGACATTCTGATTAAATCCAAACATCCTAGAGATGTAAAATGCAAACCATAAGGATACAGAGCTGTAGCAATAAATCTGTAGAGGTGAGGAATTTGAAGCCACAAACAGAACTTTTCTAATTACATATTTCAATAAAACTACATTTTCTGGAGAGATTATATGCTTGCAGCTATTTGTGATGTTGCCAGTGGCACTGTAATCCTTAATTCATATTTACAAACCTGATATCCTCATTCTCAGTGATTCAGTAAATTGCAAAAGTGTTGGTTTGTTTTTTTTAAAAAGCTGTCTCAATAAACCCTAAGATATATGTTAATCCTTTGAAGGTAAATTGAATAATTCTCCAGTGAAAATTTACTGCTTTGACATGCAGAGGAATGAGAAACAGAAACTTCTAGTTGAAACTTTATGTTAGAAAGCTGGACCTGCCTGAACTTAAATAATTACATTATCTTTCTTGCTCTTGCTGTCTTACCAAGGAAAATAGTTTCAAGCTAATACATCCATACAGTTAAGATTTCATGTTTGAAAATGCTGCTTTTGGAAAGAGTTCTTTCTAATAGATGGCACCACACTCACACTCAGACCTATTGCCAGATGCCAAAGAAATTGAAAATGCCCCTAGATGAAGGGGGCTGGACTAGATGACCTTTAAAGGTCCCCTTCAACCAAAACTATTCTATGGTTCTACAGCAATCCATCACAGACTATCCTAGACTGGAAATGTCCAGTAAATATAATGTATACAGACATCACAATTGTTTTTAAGGGAAACTTGCACATACTGGAATGGAACAAAATAATGAAACATATATGGTACATCAAGGTTGTTTAGGGAACAAAATAAACATTCCCTCCAGGGAAAAGAGGAAAAACATTTAGAAGATGTTTCCAACATTGCTGCTTATAATTAAAAAAAAAGTAAACAGTCATTCAGTAATGCTTCCTTTTACCCCAAGATCTTATCTGCCATTTTAGGTATCTCTTATAAGTGAATATCATAATTATCAATGGTAAGGTGGTTATACACTCATGCAGATTCATATTTTAATCTTTTTTTTTTCCTGTAGCAGATTGTTGCTGAATATTTAAATGAAATATTTTGAACACTAAACTGTTCTGCCAATCTTTTGTAGTACCTGGAATTCTGGAAATATGTATTTCAGTATTTTTTTTTTCCATTCATAGCTACACAGCTTTATACAGCAGATGAAATTTCTATATAAAACTCTGAAATTCCAGAGATATTCCTGAAAACCTGGAACACAGTCCCAAAGCAAGCTCTGCTTGTCATAATTACTTTTATAGAAATTAACTGTGTTTAGACACTTTACAAAAATAGGGTTAAATTCTAAATCACCTCTAGAGATGGCTGAATCTCTACTATTCTAAGGCTGATTCATTAAGAGCCCCAGTTCGCAGTAATCGATCCACTGTTCTGAAGTATTCCTGCTGGAAATGCTCCTAAAAAGCCACTCACCAGCTGGGAGCAGCTAAAGCACTGTAGCTACTGCTCTGATCCTTTCTATTCCTCCAGTTTGCTTCAGGGGAAAAAACCAAACCAAACCAAAACCAAAGTCAAAACCAAACCTGCCTCAAAACCATTATTTAATCTATGAGTTTCTGTCGTTAGCATTTTGTCTAACTTTGTAAACTGTCTTTTGTTATCTTGATTGGCTCCAGGTTATCCCTGCTTTCCACTTCTGATGTGTTTTATGTCTACATCTTCACCCACATTAGTACAGTGAGATGTAAAAGCACTTTTCAGGGCCGCAATCCCCAGGCATCCACATCATTCATAAGCCTGGGCTCTCAATAGTGCTAGAAGAAAATCCCAATAGGCGTAAGGGGCTAACTAAGACCTGAGTACTGCGGATTCTTTGCAGCACTCTGCACTGGATACTCACCTGCAAGTTGGGATGAAAATGTGCCGCAGGGTGCGCCAAGGTAGTGACCCACAAAGTACCATGACCCCCACTGTGCTCCCTCAGGGCTCACAAACCTCTGTGTGTAGGAGGGGTATTGGAAAAAAAAAATAAAAATGAAATGGCCCAAACTTTTCTCGTTGAGTCAGTTTTAGCTGAGGTGGTTAAAACAAAGTTTCTTCAGCTTGTGTTGGACTGTCTTGAAAGCCAGCCCTAGCAGAGCCTGGTTTTGAGCTGGGACAGATGTCCTGCACTGGCCACACAAGCTTGGGAAGGCTGGGGCTGGCAGGCTGATCAGAGGACTCATTACTTCAGTGTTCCTTGGAGGCTGATGCTAAAAATACAGAGTATGGTTTTCTTTGGATGGCTCCTCTGATGATCATGGCCAAATGCTGCCAGAAACATGTGATTTCTTTGGGGGAAAGGTGGGCCTTCTATAGAGGCCACGAGGCTGATCTTGATACTGGTGATGAATCATCTACAAAACAGGGTATCACATGTAAAGCAGGCGTGATAACAAGAAAATGTTTCCTTTACTGCAAGAGTCATCAAGTGGGCTCAAGGCACTGTAACAAGAGATTTCTAACATGCTCTTCAGAACACATGGCCTGAACCGGAAGCTAGCTGGTACGATGTGTGGTTTGTAGGAACTTATTTTTCACCATGTGTGTTTCCAAAGTTCATGCTGAACACATTAACATGTAGATGTGGTCCATCTCAGACAAAGCATTTCTAAAAAGGCAGGGCACATAGAGCACTCTGTGTTCCAGCAAACATCACATGCTTTGGGATTTGAAGGTATTGATTTACAATTATATCAGAACTAATCAGTTTAGCACAATTAAATGGAGTTCTTCTGCAGGTATTTATGCTACTTAATTCACCCTTTGATAGTCTAAATTTAACTTGGTTACCTGGTTTTTATGTCTGATCCAGAAAGGAAATAACAGCAACAAGTCTGACAAGAAACTAAGTCTACTACAAACATATCTCCTGGTTACAAAGGACGAGCCTGTTTGCCACAAATATAGGTGCCTGTGGAACAAAACCAAAAAGCCAAACTTTTCTTCACGTAAGGAAAATAATTTTCCAAAGAACTCAATATCCTTTAATGGAGTTAACATTTCAGAAAACCTTCTATAGTCCGTGAACATTTAATATCCCAGCACATCGGTCTGTAGTGAACTCCAAGGATATGGGCCATGGACTGAAGCAAAATTCCACTAAAGCAAATGCAGCATCATGGACTGCACCATTGCAACTCCATGAATTAGCAAAGGCGGTAAATTATGCACACAAAAAAAATGCAACCCCATGTAATATTCATTCCCTCTTCTCTCAGCTGGGTAACCTCTACAAGCAGCATGCAGAAACTCCGGTTTGCTCTAGCCAAAGGTTGTATGTATGCATCCTGCCCCCACCTTCCTGCACCAAATACGTCAGTGAATCAACTGCAGTTTCATGAATCAACACCAACTCCCTCTCCACAGTTTCAACAAACTTCTGAGAGTTACAAATCAGAAAGTAAGTTTTCATTTTCACAGTAAGGAAGTTCACTCAACAGCAAAGTTAGTGTTCCTTTCTGTGAGAATCAAGGTAATAATAGATTTTCTTACATATATATTCACAAAGTTATTGGTAAAGAATTTATTTTGTACCTTGGAAATCCAACAAGTGCTGAGCCAGATGAAAAATAGAAACAAAACAGAGAATGGAGTTAGCAGTACTGAGCTGGTGTCTTGTTCTTTTTACCAATCAAAACCACCACAATAATAAAGCAGTCACAGTGTTGCTCGATATTTACTAACAGACCATTAAAATTGTTGTCAGTGGACTTGCTGACTCTTTGGCAGGGCAGGCTGCAAACTGCTTTTATGTGCATTTATTGAATGATTTCCCAATTTTTTAATGATAAAACATGTTCAGGCTCATTTAGACACAAACAGCAATAAAGCAGAGTTCAGCATTTTAATAAGAGATGCATAATGTTGTCTTCCTTCAGCCAAAAAGGTCCTTGATTTTAAAGGCAGCCATTCCTTGTGATTTTACTGAAGAGAAACATGCAGCTCTCCTGCCCACTTATGACTGAATGATAAATTACATTCAAATGTCTGAAATTTTCCACACAGCTCTTTTGTTTCAGCTAAAGTAAAAACAAATTCTTTCTTATAATCTTTGCATTCTGCAGTATAAACTCACAGCAAAAAAAAAAAAATAGTGTTGTCCTGTTTCTTTATTCCAAGACCAGGTTGGATGAAGCCTTGGGTGATATGGTTTAGTGTGCGGTGTCCCTGCCCATGGCAGGGGGTTGGAACGAGATGATCTTGAGGTCCTTTCCAGGCCTAACTATTCTATGATTCTATGTTTCTATTCCTTAGAGGAACGATCTTTTGTTTGTCTCAAGAGTCCAGCATAATGTAGTAAACCTCTTACTTATGGTACAAGTATTTTCAGTGCAGCAGTTTCCTTGTAATCATGGGTGTACTGCCAGCACCAGTGTACCAGGCAGAGCTAATGCTGAAGCACTGGGTGCCTAATGACAAGGAACCCTTCAGCTGGCCCATCCTTCCCTCAGACTCAGGGCAGGGAGCAGGCACCAGCCTGAGGCATACAGACACACACTGGAAGGGATGGGTACAAGGCAGTGAAGACGAAGAAGCCCAAGTGAAGATGATGATGCCCTGGTAAAGGAGAAGGCTCCAAGCAGAGGAGCAGGGTGCAACATAACTGTTCTAGTTCTTACTTGAACCTTAATTGGTAAAACACAGACTTGCTAAAACAGAGCCACTACTTACAGAGTCACCTACTTCTTGTATACTGACTCTATTTGTATTGAATTATGCTCAGATTCTTGTAGGGTTGATCTGAACCAATTTTTGCCATACGCATCTTTGGCTTGATTCTGGACTGACTTACTTGCTTTCTGGAGAGAAGCAGACAACACCAGAACAGACCCATTCCTAACTAGGATTTACCAGCTCATACAGTAGCAGAAGCAAGGGATAGAGGTTGGAAAGATGCAGTCATATAGAAATTTGGAAGAATTATATATGATAACAGAATCTTACTGAATCCTAAAGTGTTCGGCACTGTTTTGATCAGAACCAACCTCACCTGAATGCACCTCATCACCACCCCATGTGACGACCCATATCATTTCTCTGGTAAGTTATCTTGCCTTCATGTATCTGTTTACTTCCCAGATTGAAAAAGGTGATAATTTCTTCTTCTAATGATTCATTCTCTGTGCCTATCCCAAAACACTGTGTTTTTTCAGGGTTTTTTCTGCATGGCTTTCGAAGTTAAAGTTAAAAATATAAATACCAGTATACATATATATATATATATATACACGCACATATAAACATATGTCTCTCCGGTACATTCTAAATGACTAATCTGAAGGGCCATGATTCTCCTAAAATAACAATGTCTCCAGTGAAGTACAGCAAAACAGTACACTAAGAATCACCAGACAAGTCAGGAAATAGCATCAGAAATAATCTGGCAGGACATCAAAGAAAGAAGCAGGGGGCAGAGTTCAAACCCTGGAAATGCGAAAAGAAAGTCATATTCTTATTCGGCATTCACATCCCTTCGGGCTTTAACCACACTACACGTCAATACTACTGTTGCTGCTACAAAGATTTAGGATAATTGAGAAATTGAGAAACAGTCTAATCTAAATTAGGCAAACTTCAATTACTAGCAAATACAAAGGGATAATGGAAAAACTCATTGTAAAAAGAGCTTGTATCATCTACACAGGCAGAAATCTGCCCTCGCTGGTGTCTTGTAACAGGGAACAGCTGCAGTGGATGGCAACTAGCACCCCATAAGCAGAACCCCTGATGGTGTCACTATCTCTGAGTGCCTTTTTGTCCATTGAGAGAGTCACAACACCAGTACCCATCAGCTTGTATTTCAGGTTGTACATGAGAGGAAGCAAAAGGCTCAAAGAGGGAATGATCACAGCAAGAAACAGTGGCTGAGTGGAGAAGTTGCCTGTGTGCAGAGCCACCAGCAGCACTTCAAGGATCTCCACTGACACCTTGTGAGACATGCAGTGAGGAAGAAGCTGCCCCACCACCAGGTCCCCAAAGGGAGGCACCAGTGATTGAAGCTGTGAGCACCTCAGTGTGCATGTGAGGTTAGGAATGGGTGATGAGCAATATGGCTGGAGCCACTGAAGAACTGAGATCTACACAACAACTAGCAGCTAGCAGTGAAACAGAAGTTTTAAAGAGGTACTGAATTAGTCTTTCACAATATGACTACATTGATTGAGAAACTGATAGGCTACATATGCTGCCTGCTAGGACTGAGCCTGATTGCCAACTGTATCTACATACAATTTGCTGTAGAAATATCTACCATCTGTAGACTGAGGAGGTAGACAAGACCAGCATCACACACAAACTTGGACTTGCCTGAATTTCTTTTAATTAACCTCCACTGAAATTTTACACAAGAATCACTGTCCATCCACCTCTGTCACTGAAGGTGAATCCTAAACGCAATCACCCAGGCTTTTTAGAAATGGTAACCTAAACCGTATACCCACAGGAGCAGTGAGTTTTACAGTTGAGTGACCCAGGATATTCCTCCTGTTTTCCTAAGGAACTCTTTGCAGAGGAAGCTTCCCTGTAAAATACAGCAACTGCTACACTCAGCTGATGGACACCAAACTTCTTCCTACCACTCACACTTCACTTCCCTAAAGTTAGATCTGTGATAAATACAACCCTTATGACACTCTTGAGTCATCTTTTTATAAGCAGTGATCAACTTAAGTCACATTCAAGAGTCACATTTAATCCTCTGGGGCTCCTGCAACAGAGAAAGCCAGCTGGCAGGCAGGTCTGAAGAGGAAAGCTGCAGCAGACTGACCCACAATATAGCATAGGCACAAAGGAAAAATAGGGGGGTGTGAGGCTCCTCTTCTGCCTGTGGGTTGGCAGCCACAACACATCTGAGAAAGGAAAAGCCCATTTGGGAGTACAAGCAAAGGAAAGCCAAAGGGCAGTGGTGAGAAGAGACGAGCAGGACCTTGCTTGAGGGAGATGCTCTGGGACAACCTCTGAGGAAAAAAACAACAAAGAGACTGTGGTATGGGAGCATGAAGAAAGATTAAAAGTCCAAGGAGGTCTCCTTTGAGGGAGACCCTGGTTTACGTTAGTATTTGTGTCCATACTTAAGTATTACAGAAACATTTTACTCAACTCACTGAACTAAGACAAGAAATTCTTCTGAGAATTTACAAGGCAGGATTGCAGTCAGCATCCCAGGATTCCTTCTATCAGTGTTGATTTGTAAAGTTTGTACAGTTGGAGCAGCCACATGTTTTCTTTACTTGTGACTATTTTGAGGGTTGTCTAGGTTTGATTGTGTTAAGATTGTTTACCCATTTTGCAATATAAAGCAGACTCTCTGTCCACCTCCTGCCTTCACAAAACAGAAACACAAGCAAAAGGGCAAGGCAGAAATGCCTTTTGTAGGCTCACTCAGTGCATCGCTGCAGTTATCTAATTCCCTTTCCGTTTTGTAAAACATTGAAATTCTTTGTTAATCTGATGAGCTGAAGGCTGGGGTTGAGCAAGAAAAGGAAAAGATTGAGTTTGTGCAGTGAGGAATTATTCAGTATTAATAAAACTTCCAACTTAGTGTAAACAAATTTTATCTACCCTGAAAACCGAAGTCTAAAACTTGCATTATGCAGGAAGAAAAACAAAATCAGTTTTATTTTGTTGCTGCAGCCAAAGAAAACACTGAAAACTGCACTACAGCAGAATCCCGCTAGTGCTAACCCATCAGGAACACATAAGATTCAGAATTAAAAGGAAATAATTTCCCTCTTTTCTTCCTTTTTATATGAAAAAACTGAGTGGTGGAAAATAATTCATGGCAGGAGGGGCAGCCCAACACCAGAGGCTCGTCCTCCCTTGCTGCCAGGCAGGTATCGACCATGTAATGGGGGGAACAGGTCTGGCTCTTTTAAAATAGAAGTGAAGGGCAGGTTCCTCTCACCTTTCATCCAAACTGTGACCACAGGGGGATAACCCCTGAATTCTTCCTGTGCTGACAGCACATCAGGCTTTCCAGGAAGGAATAGAATCATAGAATGGTTAGGGTTGGAAAGGACCTTAAGATCATCTAGTTCCAACCCCCTTGCCATGGGCAGAGACACCTCACAATAAACCATATCACCCAAGGCTTCATCCAACCTGGTCTTGAACACTGACAGGGATGGAGCATTCACAGCTTCCTTGGTCAACCCATTTCAGTGCCTCACCACCCTTACAATAAGGAACTTCTTCCTTATATCCAATCTAAACTTCCCTTGTTTAAGTTTTAACCCTATTACCCCTTGTCCTATCACTATAGTTCCTAATGAATAGTCCCTCTCCAGCATCCTTATAGGCCCCATTCAGATACTGGAAGGCTGCTATGAGGTCTCCATGCAGCCTTCTCTTCTCCAGGCTGAACAGCCCCAACTTTCTCAACCTGTCTTCATATGGGAGGTGCTCCAGTCCCCTGATCATCCTTGTGGCTCTCCTCTGGATTTGTTCCAACAGTTCCATGTCCTTTTTATGTTGAGGATACCATAACTAGAAATAGGGAGGAAAACTATGTGCACTCATGTAAATGGGTTGTCACAGGCACACACTCTCTGCCTGTTGTATTAAAATTTGAGTGTGATCAGCATCTGAGTATGATGAACATTCTGAAAGCTCAGTCGCTTAATTGAAACAGATCTCTCCAACACAAATGTACTTATTCCTGGATGCAAGTCAGGAATAATCAAAGCCCAAGAACTTCAACAAGTAAACACTCCAAATCCAAGCAATGGTTCAGGTCATGAAATCAGGGCTAGAGAATTTTTTTCCATATTAAATATGTTATTTCTCTTTGTCTGCCCAAGTGTAAGTCACACCGGCTGTAAGCAAACCCAGCCACACTAATTGGACACCTAACAAGACCCAGTCTGTTCTTTTTTCTGGAAATTATCTGTTTGTTTCTCCTTGCAGAAATACATTATTCCAGCATTAGTGCCAATGCAATGAGTCAACTCCAAGCACTGCTATGAGCATATAAATTCCTTTCTGCACCTTAGCGAAAAGTGTCAGGCCAGCAGAGTCCTGGCTCTTGGAGCAGAGACTTTCAGACACCTGAAGACCACATCAGTGCAGGGAACCTTCTGGCGCTGCAAGTGCCCAGGACTTGGCGCTGGGACCCTCCTGGATGTGGGACACTGACCCTTCATCCTGGCCTACCCAGGCACACACATGTGCACTGATGTGCAAAGATACACTTTCGATCTAAACACACCCTGTTGGCCAATCCATTTGCAAGACGGACTCATGACAGAAACAGATTCAGTAAGCAGGCATCCTGTCCCAAATTAACAATCATCAAATATGGGTGAAGAAGATTTTAATTAGTAGTTTATTAAGAAACACTTCATTAAAGAGAGAGGGGAAAAGAGAAAGAACAAAGCAGGCTTATGTCCTGAATCATGAAAGGAACAAATCCACAAATGCCAACAAATTTCTTCTAATTAGTCTTCAATAACCAGCTGATGCCTCATTACAAAAAAAAAAGAAAAAAAAAGAAAAAACAACAAAACAAATCAAAACCCAGTAAACAGCCCCCAAAATATACATTCTGGTTAGTAAAAAATGTGTTGTATATGCCACAGCTTTCCTGAGGGCAGAAAACTCATCCCTTCTGATGCTACCAAGGTTATTTATACAGACATTTATCATAATTCCTTTGAAGTTCGTGTGAAAAAGTTCCTAAAAAGTTCTGAAGGGGTATCACCTAGTTTTACCATTAGTGACTACAGAGGGTTAGTGACTCATTCTTGATCTCACCCTAATCAACAGCATTACTCATTCACTTTGAAAGGGACAAGATGAAACTCTGAAGCTGGAATCCTAACTTCATGAGATCTATGGAATTTTTCTATCCATTTTACTGGGTTCAGGATTTCAACCAGAAGCTTTAAAGGGAACAGAAGTTATGCACTTCTTTGCGGAGCCTTAATGCAGTGTCTAAATTCCTCTTAAATCTGTTCTGAGGGCTCTGGTAATTTAAAATGCATCTCTCACCTGAACCATGGCAAACTTGTCCCAGAAAGTAGCAGAACCACACACATTTCTGACATATTTCGAAATACAAGAGTCTTCAGAAAGAGATACAAGTCAGGTTTTTTCTTTTCTCCCAAACAAGCCTGCATATCCTGTATGTGTACCAAGTTAGCAGCCTACTCATATTTTAGCCCTGTGTTGAATGCCAAAATCTGCTTCCTGCTTGCACTCCACTATCATTCACAGACATTGTGGTACCAGCTTCATAGATTACACATGCACTACGCGGTTTGTGTCTTTAGCAACTAGCCCAGGAGTCAACCTTTTCTTCCATTTAGAAAAAAAAAAAACAAAAACAAAAAAAAAAAACCAGGAAAATATTTCTTTTATCAAGCTAGTTGTCAAGACAGCAAGTGTTATAAATAGGTCAAAACATTCTCTTCCATATCACAGGATCACAGAATCCCAAGGGTTGGAAGGGACCTCGAAAGATCATCTAGTCCAACCCCCCTGCAAGAGCAGGTTAACCTAGAGTACATCACACAGGAACTTGTTCAGGAGGGCCTTGAATGTCTCCAAGGTAGGAGACTCCACAACCCCCTGGGCAACCTGTTCCAGTGCTCTGTCACTCTCACAGTAAAGAAGTTCTTCCTGATGTTAACGTGGAACCTCCTATGCTCCAGTTTACACCCATTGCCCCTTGTCCTACCACTGGATATCACTGAAAAAAGCCTCGCTCCATCATCCTGACACCCACCCTTTACATATTTGTAAACACTGATGAGGTCACCCCTCAGTCTCCTCCAAGCTAAAGAGACCCAACTCCCTCAGCCTCTCCTCATAAGGGAGGTGTTCCACTCCCTTCATCATCTTTGTGACTCTGTGCTGGACTCTTTCAAGCAATTCCCTGTCCTTCTTGAACTGAGGGGCCCAGAACTGGATGCAGTATTCCAGATGCGGCCTCACCAAGGCAGAGTAGAGGGGGAGGAGAACCTCTCTTGACCTACTAACCACACCCTTTCTAATGCACCCTAGGATGCCATTTGCCTTCTTGGCCACAAGGGCACATTGCTGGCTCATGGTCATCCTCCCATCCACCAGGACCCCCAGGTCCCTTTCCCCTTCACTACTTTCCAGCAGGTCAACCCCCAACCTGTACTGGTACATGGGGTTGTTCTTCCCCAGATGCAAGACTCTACACTTGCCCTTGTTGAATTTCATAAATTTTCTCTCATTTCATTGCCTAAGCAGGAACAACATGAAAGACTTAAGACTTTTTATATTATATGTTCAAATTATATCTTGTACACTTTAGACTAATCAATCTAAATCAACATATAAGACACAGGCCAACACTGAAGTGCTACATATATCTCATTTGCACAGCTCCAACCTCCTGGAATGAGCTGGTCCATGTCCCTGTTAGAAGTTTTTCCTGTTTGCTAGGTTAGCATTTTCCCCCAAACAAAAAGCACTGATGTGCCATGTACCTCTAAAGACTCCTGAAGGAAAACAAAACACAACAAAAGCTAGAAGGAAAGGATTTTCCTCTATAAGCTTTTCCTAGATAACCTTTTTCAAAATGTTATATAGGTTAAGGTTCTTTCTAGCTGCAAAACCTAAACCCACAAGATTAAGTACCAGATTCGGAAATGAGAAGCTACAAAATCTAGTCTGTCATGTGATGGGTAGTAGTATATAATACTGCTTTCCCCAAACTCTGAGTGCTCCCAGTCTCAGCAGTAGGTCCGTTTTCATTCCTAGCCCTCAGAAACTCCTGTGGCACATGGGACATCTAGACAATGGTACTACAATAATTCTTCCAACCCTTGGGATTCTGGGATTCTGTGATTCTTGCTCCGTACATTTTAACTATATAGATGGGAAGCCCTTTACCTTATTGATTACATACTGCAAAGAAGCAATGCAGAATCTCTCAATCAGTTCTGCACCTGCAGACATCCATTCCTCCACAGCATGGCAGCACGGCTTGACTTCAGAGTGTGTCCTTACTGGTCGCAGTGAATGGACAGAGCCTGAATGAGTGACACTTGCATTGTTGGGGATGCCTAGGATGACAGTTCTGGTGTAAACTAGCCACAAATTCAGTAATGCTAATGAAACAATTCAGCTATCTTCTCAGTCCAGGGGTGAATATGGAGGCAGGATCACACAAGTTAAGACATTGAACCTGTTGGTCTGGATAGACTAGGTGGACATCTTAACATGAGAAGGTCTCAATGGCTGCCATTAATCAAGGCTTTGATCTGTAGGCAATATTAGACTAGGCAATTGTCTCTAGGCAATGACAGTTCCTAATGGATATACTAACAGCCTTCATTCAGGCTACATGAAAGCAGCAGCTGAATACTTCAATGGACTAAGATAAAGAGACAATAGAAGCTACTGCCCAAGGCAATTGTGCACATGATAAAACCTAAGTAAGGTGATATTTTTAATATCCCCATCTATCTTATTTGAAAAAATGTTTAATTTGTTCTTCATTTATCCAGAGAAGAATAGAAGTCAGCATATCCATTAGCTTCCACTGTATCTGAAATTGCCTCAAAAATCGCAGAAGAGCCAGCACAGCTTATTAACTGAAAAGCAATGTTCCTTCTGTTGCTTCCAGGGTCTGTGGGCAATCTGACCACTGCTTGCTACCCAAGGCAAGCATACTCCAAAACCAAGGCAGCTAACAGGCACACCGGGCAACTAACAAGTACATGCAAATGGCTCTGCATAGGCACCTAAATCCAGTGGGATTTTCTTAGCTCTGCTAGGCCTAGCAGACTCACTGTTTTGCACCAATTTTCTCAGCATGCATGGCTTTGTCAGCCTTCCCCCAGCTGGGTCTGAGCCAGCTGAGTGCATCTCTCCTCAAGCTGATGAAGTCTTCCAGAAACAGGAGCACTGAAAATTAAAGCAAGATGCTGAATGGCTCTATGAGAGCCAGGCTGTCCTTGGCATGGACAGCAGGCAGATCCTGCTGCATCCTAAGCAGCTCCATTCAATGCTGCTTTCATGCCTTTGAATCATACTGCCTATCCAGGGTGTCCCTTACCTGCCACAGACCCTTCTCTTCCCCTCCCATTACCCTGGGAGATAAAACCAGGCTGATAGAGAGCTTGCCTTCACTTTGCCAGCCAGCCAGAACAGGCTCCTTGCTGGTTTTTTTGTGGAGTCAAGCTAGCTTTTTTTTTTTTTTTTAATCTTTGTTCTCTCAGGACCTGCTGCTTTTGACAATATTATTCTGTAAGGAAAATCTTAGACTTCCTCCAGTGTGGAGTAGTAAAATACTCACCAGTCCTCTGAGAGCTCAAAATCATCCCAGTCTATGAATGCAAGAGAAAACATATCAATGAACAACAAAACCCCTATAAAAAAACCCAACAAAACCTCATATTTCTTCGTGATTTTGTCTAACAAGATTTTCCTCTGTCTAAAAATAAAAAACCCAACCAACCAAACTTCTAGTTCTATATAGTGAAACTGTGAGATTCTCAAGCCATATCAATATCACCAGTAATTGATGTTATATTATAAAATACTCCTCTTGTACTCAGATTTTAAAAGAAAAGAGGCAAGTACAAGTTATTTACTGTGGTCCTAGAAGCCTAAGCAATAGATCTATTTAAAATATACTTCAACATGGTTGTTTCCTCAGTTATTGTATAGCTAACATCTCATATAAAACTGAATGATTAACACAGTAAAGCAAACTTACTTAGCAAAAGAAAAGCTCTGTCACAATATTGTATTTTAGGCACAACACTGTATTTATAAAGTCTCCCCAAAACATACTGCAGTGCCAAATCTATGCTTGACACACAATTCCTACAGCCCTGCTACGAAATGAGTGAAACCAGGCAGTGCTAGGGGTGTAGGCGTGCAAATACCATCTGAAGACATCTTTGTGGGGAAGTGCCATTTTGATTGTGTAACTGGAGGCCCAGAATTCACACCAAGGAACAATTATATCCTCTACTACAGTGGTAATGATCTGATTGCTTCAGTCTAGTTGATAGATGTTGCTAGTGATTTTTATTAGCAAATTGGCCTTATTGTGTTTGCAGACATGACACAGAATCATAGAATCACAGAATCATAGAATCAACTAGGTTGGAAAAGACACTTAAGAGCATCAAATCCAACTTGTGTGATTACCCCTGGACTGCCAAGGCCACCACTAAACCATGTCACTAAGTGCCTCATCTACATGGTTTTTGAATCACTTCCAGTGATTCCACTACTTCCCTGGGCAGCTCGTTACAATACTTGATCACCCTCTCTGTGAACAAATTTTTCCTCATATTAAATCTAAACCTCCCCTGGCACAGCTTGAGGCTGTTACCTTTTGTGCAATCACTTTTGAAACTATTTTGGGGCTGTAACAGGTCAAAAGAGCAGGATTTGTGCCTGACCTATGTCTGGGAAAGTCATCCACATTATATGTCAAGAAGGAAGCTTGCTGAACACATTGTGATCTTAAAAATGCTATTCCAGGAAGAATCAGCCACCATACAAGTTGTTTCCTCAGTTCACTACGGCAATTGCCTGCCCTACATGAACTACATGAGCTAATAGGAATGATCTCATTTGGAGCACAAACTAAAAGAGAAACTAGGAATAAAAAAGTCTAGCAAGGAATCACTCACAAAAGCCCTGGGAAGTTTGTGTGTTGGTTTTAAAGGTTAAAAATCTGTTCAGGCAGAGTGACAGGGTTCTGTGCACTTTTGCAGCCAGTCAGAGTCTTTGTGGTTGCTGCAAGGATATATATAACAAACACGACACAGACTTTTGTATCATCTTTCCACTTTTCAGATGTGTTTTCATGCCTAGTGACTGCAGATCTCTCATCACATCACTTCTGCTCCTTTTGTATCATCACATAAATTTCTGGTCTGCTGTGTCTGCAGACCTCTTAGCCATTTAAATATACAGCCGAACCCCAAAGGCCCAGCAGTGTTCCTTGAGGGCAGAATAAAACTACACCAAAACATTGTGGGTGCTGAGAAGACACTTTATCTAGGGACCACTCAAACAGTGCAGTCTTTGGGAGTGACTGCGGCAGAAGCTGAGGCAGAGCACACAGCTGCTTCCTCTGCTCCCCCTGCTCTGTACAAGCCTGAATGGAGCTGATTCCAGCATCATCCCAGTAAGATGGTTCTGGGCCAAAAAAGAAAGGAAGGCCCTCAGCAACCTTCTCCCTCATATAATCTGTCTGAAGCTGGAAGAAGTATGTCCTTGAATCCCTACACATTCATAAATGTATTCATAAACGATGCATCACTTCTGAATTAACGTACCACACAGATGCTTTTTCTTTAACCATACAATAACTGTACATTTAGAAAAAGGAAACCAAAAGGCACACTGTGTTGTTTTTTGGGCTGCTTTCAAGGGGCTTATAGGATCAAAGTTTGGGCAATCATCATTTATGCTTGATAGCCCCTGGAAGTATAAGCACAGGTTAGACAATCTTCAAACTGAGCATTGTTGCCATGAGTAAATAAAATGCTTCCTTGTGCCACACACAACTGGTTTTATAATTGTTCTTCATGACTTGCAGTTAAATGTAATGGCAATGATGGGTACATTAGACTTGAATGACTTGAATGGGTACATTAGACTTGAAGACTGGAGACCCTGCTTTATCAGCATGACAGATAGACCACTCTACCGCAGCCTGAGCGTATTCTCAGTACCTTCTCAGCAACTAGGTTAAACACAGCTCTGCAGTTACCACTTCACGGGTGGGAGACTAATGTTTACTTTATGATTCCCCACCTTTCAGTCTCTGTGCCATGCTGCTAATATGGCAGCTCATTAGCATTAATTGCTATAGTCTTTATGACATACCTGATCAGTAGAAACCATTCCCATAACACCAGTTAATTCCAGAGGCCTGGATCTCACTCAGAGCCACCAGCCTGAATTAGTTCTGGGCTAGTGAGCAGAGTGGAAAATCTTGATATCCTCTTGTTAATTCAATGAGCTCTTACCAGCATAATTGCAACATATGAGCTCAAATAAGTGTAATACTACTTTTCCTGCCAGTTTAAGTATCCTTATAACATGGTTTAAGCCAAACCAGCAACTCAGAACCATGCAGCCACTTGCTCACTCCTCCTCCCTTCCTCCCCCTGCTCCCAGAGGGATGGGGAGGAGAATCAAAAAGAATGTAACTCCCATGGGCTGAGATAAGAACAGTTCAGTAACTAAGGTATAACACAAACCACTACTGCTGCAACCAATAATAACAATGATAAGGGAAATAACAAGGGGAGAGAATACAACCACTCACTACCTGCCTATTGATACCCAGCTGGACCGAGTAGTGATCCTGCCCTTCCAGGTACCTGCTCTCAGTTTATATAGTGAGCATGACGTGCTGTGGTATGAAATACCTCTTTGGCTAGTTTGGGTCAGGTGTCCTGTCTCTGCTTCTTCCTGGCTTCCACTCCTCCCTGGAAAAGCATGAGACTCAGAAAGTCCTTGGTCAGACTAAACATTACCCAGCAGCAACTAAAAACATCAGTGTTATCAGAACTATTCCCAGGCTGAAAGTCAAAACACAGCACTGCACCAGCTACTAAGAAGGAGAAAAATTGACTGCTACTGCTGAACCCAGGACATCTTACTTTTTTTTTTTTTTAAGTAAGATTCAGTGTTCAGTTGGGAAGGTAGTTATATTCAGAATATAATATATATACACATATACACGTATATAGACAATATCACAGAGAAGTGTTTGATCTCTCAAGAATCAACAGTTAGTACTTCTGTAAACTCAAACTCTAGTACATTCTAGCTTTGTTAGAGGACATGCATGGTTATAATGTACATGATTGGAAGATGAACAGCAGTTCATCTTTTCACAATGGAGGACAGACATGGGACATTTTCCTTATATACTCCCTTGACTGTACCAATTAGATCATCTCATTTGAAATGTAACTCTGTTGTATAAAATATAAAAGTATTAACAACAGATTTTTTAAATACCCTTCTGTGAAGTGCAAACACATTTAGATAAAAAGTAAACTCTAAGAAATCATTAACATCTAAAACTTTAGGACATCAAAAATGTCAGTTCAAGCTGTTGTCTCATGGCTCACAGGCCAAATAAAGACCTTATTATGCTCCAAATAAAAAAGATGAAAATAAGGCTAAAAGCCTCCGGATGTATCCACTAACTCCCTCCATGTCCCATAAATCCATACTTTGAGCAGGTAAATAGGCAAAATCTGTTCTGTTTATTTAACTGACATTTTAAGATACCGATGAATAAATTTGAGCAAAATTATATCCTAAAAACTTACAACCACTTGTTACAACTCATTCGTCTTAGTCCTGAATACTGTGTAAATACCTTAAAGTTACTACCTTCTGACTCTCCTATGCCTGTAATAGCAAAAATTGGCTTCTTCCTTGCATATGCCAATTAGGCCAGCTTCAACTAACTACTTTTGTTCTTCTTCTAGTATTGCTCCTTGGAAGGACTTCCTTAAGCACATTTCCAAATTTCCTTTAGGCTGCTGCTTAAGCCTCTTGCTACACTGCCTACAACAACATTGGAAGCAGTAAGAGAAGCTGAGATTGTTCCTGCCTAGCACGTAATGCAGTGCTGCGCCTACATCTCCAAATTCATGGTAATCTGATTTGGTAGATTCATATGGTACGGCAAAGCTTTGTGCAGAGAAGCAAAGGGTGTTGTGGAAGCAGAAGAGGCACAATTTGTACCTTAACATCCAGAGCTGGATCCCCCTGTCTCAGTTTATCACCTTACACAAATTCAGGCATCTATAGGCAGGGCTTGTGTCTTCAGAGCAGTGTCCTGGGCTGGTTCTTGCTCCCTCAGGGCCAGCTCCAGCACAGCACAGACACACTCATGCTTTAGTCTATGCTGCTTATCCCCATGCCTTCCTCAGCAGCCTCTAAGACTATAAATCCTCTGAAGAAGGGACTTGTGTCTCTTGTCCTGTTTGTAATGCGCCAGACACCAGAGGTTCACTAATGGGGTTCCCAGATGTCACAGCAATTAAGGGTTTGATCACTTAGTGTTATGAAGACAGGCTGAGAAAGTTGGGGCTGTTCAGCCTGAAGAAGACAAGGCTGTGTGGAGATCTCATAGGAGCCTTCCAGTATCTGAAAGGGACCTATAGGGATGCTGGTGAAGGACATCATTAGGGACTGTAGTGATAGGACAAGGGGTAATGGGTTAAAACTTAAACAGGGGAGGTTTAGATTGGATATAAGGAAGAAATTCTTTACTGTTAGGGTGGTGAGGCACTGGAATGGGTTGCCCAAGGAAGTTGTGAATGCTCCATCCCTGGCAGTGTTCAAGACCAGGTTGGATGAAGCCTTGGGTGATATGGTTTAGTGTGAGGTGTCCCTGCTTATGGCAGGATGTTTTGAACTAGATAATCTTGAGGTCCTTTTCAACCCTAACTATTCTATGATTCTATGATTCACAAACTATTAAATGAGATAGCTACTGTGAAGACACTTTGTTCATTCAAGATACGGCTACTGCTTAATCGAGTAATCTTACAAGTTTGATTCAGTGAAAATTTTTAACTCAAGAAGTAAATGATATGCTTTAAAAATGTCAGGGTCTCCCCATTGTCAAATTTCACTAAGTGTCCAATATTTGAGAAACTTGCGTGATGAGGGAAGTAGTTAATTCATTATGTGCTTATTAGTAGAATTTAAAGAGGCTCTTAATCCAAATCTCACAAGGTTTGAGGAGAGAACATACAGGAATATTTTTAACTTTTGGAATGAGCCACTTTTTCACAATTACATCCCTTTTGTAGGTAACAGAAATACATTATGTTCATCTTTATCACAGCTATAAAAATCACAGCATTTCATAAAATTTATTGACATGGGAGACAGAGCTTGTGTCTCACAAGTTGTACTTTCATACTGACAACCTAGAGCAGGAGCCATAACAGAAGACCTACACTTACATCTAGATAAAGTATTTTTGCTGCCACAATGTTACAGAGAAGTTAAAAACTCTTTGATTTGATTACACATAGGCACAGGATAGATGTCTACAGATGGCTTTGGGTGGATGACTGAGAAACTGCAACAACTGTGCAACTACGTGCAAGGAAGACCTGGAGTAAAGAGGTTTATTATTTCCTTTGCTGCCACTGATAACTTTGTGCAACAATCAGAACCTGATTTCCACACCATTTTTTGCCTTAAGTTTTACTTCAGTGGCCAGCTCCTGATGCACAAAGTTATTAGAAATTCACAGATGGTGCTCTCACTACACATTTTTATTTGAAAAGAGTTCAGTGATTTCCAAAAGGACCACATTTTAGCTTTGCAAACAGTATGGACTGCTCCTTCCCAGGCTGGCTTCAATATTGTAGAGTGGTTTGGCTCAATTCTTTCCTGGGTGTTGTTCAACGTTAGGGTTTTTAAAGGAAAAATGATCACAATACACAAAGTAAATAATTATCAAAAAGCACCTGTTTATTAAAAATTATCAGTATTTTGAGGGTCTCGCAGCAGATGTGGACACCACTTGGGCACCACAGTGGCAAATAGCTAGAGAAAGCAGAATTAAACATTCACGTTAGCAAATTATTCAAGTTGTAAGAGGAATTCCAGTTCTTGGGTTGAAGCTGTGAACTCAGGGGGGCTAATTTACTGATCCGCTATTAGTACAAAGATGTTGGGGCACGAAGCTGGGGGAGAAAAAAAGAAGTTGCAAAGTTGCATCCCCTTCTCTCCTTTATCCCTCTCTGTTCGGGCAGTACACTACGTGCTGCCTGGAAGATAGGGAGCTGCTGGGCTGTTTCCACTACCAACACAATTACATGCTCTGATCTGAATCACAGGAACTCCTAACACAACACTTTTATGCAGCTGAAGCAAATTCTTCCCTTACCACATACAGACTATGGAGTAGCACTGTCCAAAAACGATGGGCCAGATTCTGCTTAAAGCTCTGATGAAATAAACTCAGATTAAACATTATGAAAACTGAAAGCATGTGCAGATTTATACCCTCACCCAAGGATTACAACTGAACTTAGTTGTGTAGGTTATATTTGCGCTGTATGTAAGAAATGAGACATTTTTGTATCTGCCCCCAAGTGAAGCTTACTTGTTTTTACTATTCAAAATTCTACATGGCTTAATGGAAGGCATTTAATTTGGTAATCGGGTTTTCAGGCATTGATATTTTGAAATGGTTAACTGGGTAGTACCTAGTTTCCTCATAGGATGTACAACGCACTATCCTCTCCTACCTTGAACCATGGCAGCATATAAGTACCTGCTGCATTTGAAAAGCTCTTAAATCATCAGCCATTAAGAAACACTACCAATCTGACTGCTGTCAAACATAATTTATTACTAAGAGACTACTGTAGCCTGTATCAGAGCAAGTCCTCAACCCCTGTGGAGGGGTTTGTTGGCATAGTGATAGGACAAGGGGTAACGTGTTGAAACTTAAACAGCAGAGGTTTAGACTGGATATAAGGAAGAAATTCTTTACTGTTAGGGTGGTGAGGTACTGGAATGGGTTGCCCAGGGAGGCTGTGAATGCTTCATCTCTGGCAGTGTTCAAGGCCAGGTTGGATGAAGCCTTGGGTAATATGGTTTAGTGTGATGTGTCCCTGCCCATGGCAGGGGGGTTGGAACTAGATGATCTTGAGGTCCTTTCCAATCCTAACTATTCTATGATTCTATGATTTCTTCCCAACTTCAGTGACTTCTACTAGGATTTCCAGTCATACAGCCAACCAGGCTGCCAGTACTGCCACTTACCAGGAAATTTTACTGCTCTGATTAGGGCAGCTTGCCCTCACATATCTGTACAGCTGTTCACAGACAGAAGTATGAGCTGGAATCAGGAACAAGGAATGTTATGAAACAGCAGAGCTGACAATCTGCCTTGCAAAGAAACTAATTTACCTGTAGGTACTGTCAGCACTATGAAAACAACAGGGATCAGTATTCATACAACAGAGGAAAGCCACCCATGGTCATGGTGACTAAATGCAAATTTCTTGGGAGTAGCTGAGTTCACTTGAATAGGAATTTGTTTATATGCCCATATAAGATGTAAGAGCATTGCAGAACTGGAAGACAGATACTTGGTTCCTAAAGGAATGAAATTATTTCGCTGATTCCAACAGCCTTTTCGGTAGGGGTCTGCTAGGGAAGCTTGATCCTGCTTGCATCAGTGAAACAAGATCCCTGAAACAAAATTGTAAACCTTATCAAGATGAACAGAATTTATCTATATTGAATAGCTGGAGCTGAATCTGTTTGTGTGGTATTGATGGCAACAGGCTTACAACTGTTCATTGGTTTACAGCCTAAACAGACCAAAATCATTCTCAAGAAGATAGTTTTGAGTCACTTAAATACAAGATTAAAAGTACATTTAAACCCTCTACCCACCAACAAGTACTAAAGCTGTTTACAAATTATGTTTTATAAAGTTGTGTTACTAAGAGGAGGAAGTTTTATAATCATATTTTGCATACAATTCCACTGTTCCAAGTGAAGAAGGATCCACTCCAATATCACAGAAAATACAAAAAATGGCAGGTAAGGACTCTCACATAAGGCACACAGCACAAATTAGAGAGATTACAGAAGTTTACAGAAAAAAAGCTGATGAAAAATAAAGAGAAGAAGAAAAAGGCAAACATCATCTTCCCTTCCTCTCCCAGACAAGAGGTGGAACTTCCAAGAGTGGGAAAACTTGTTGTTTCTTTACATCCTTACACCCTAGGAAACAACAAACTCTGGTAGAGGGAATACAAGTCATAAGCTGAAAACACATTGGTTCCCCTGCATCCTCTAATTCAGTTACTTGTAGCATTTCCCTGAGTGGGATATGCATCAGAGGCAGGTTGCTTCAAGGAAAGAAATCCAATTACATTTTAAGTAAAGACTCTGTTTTTAGCAACAAATATGGATATACCTAAAGCGTAAACGGTTTTAGAACTTTAATAATTCAGTATCACCTTTATCATTACCTCCTGAATATATACTTTGTTGTACAGGACTCCTGTTTATTTAATTTTCTCTTGCTATGATGGTAGACTGCATAACCGCTTTTCCATTACGGTAATATGTCTAGGGTGTTAGTAAACAACTAACATTAGTTAGCTAACAAACTCAGAGCTGCAGATATTTTCTTTTATTAATATGAATTTCCCCACTAGGATGGGATCACATTCCTAGCAACTTTTCTACATAAATCACACCAGCAGGATCATCACAGCTGTCACATATAAATTAAATTTGCCTTCAAATAACATTACTTGATGCTAAATAACCTAGATGCGAATTGGCATCACTAACAATTAATACATTTATCTCATATGCCTTGGGGTTTCACATAAATAAGACTGGCATTTGTTAGACTACTGTCCTGATTCTTCTCTCATCTGTGCTCTATCAGAAGTAAACAAGCACAGAGATGGATCCTTCTGCCATAACCTGAACATGCCTCCCTGAAACCCACAGAAATTGCAAAGAACCCCAAAAGTGACCCCACTCTTCTCCTGAAGAAAAAAAACATCAACGAACTCCCCATACACAGAAGCTGTCTTTATGATGGATCTTAAACATGGGTTAGTTATGTCTGAGGATCTACATACACTAGAGTAGGAAGTAGATGCAAATAATTGTTAAACTGAATTACGCTAGCAGCAAACCCTACATTTTATGCTATCACCTGGTGGCACTGTTACACAGCCTTCTAATTCCCTGTTTTCAGTAGCTGGCTCCTGGGAAGGCCAATCCTACTGCTGTTTCCTCCACAGGAAAGCTTGGGATTTAGGAATCCAACTGCCCTTGACATTGTTTTTTCCTTTGGACTTAAAAATACAGCTCCCCTCCCCAAACAGGCATATTGTTGGCTTGATGTTTGAGAAGGACACGTATCTGAATTACATCTCAAGGCTATTTGTGCATACATTTCATAGTTTTGATACTTCTGCCTTAATCAACAAACAAGCTAACTGAAGACCTGGGAGGTACCAGAAGAAAGCTGCAGGATTACTGCAGATGGTTTTAGAGGAACTTGTTTTATTCAGCAGTTAAACATAAGGATCATGGAATGCAACCCGCAGAAAATAAGGACTGCAAATGCTAACAATCTGTCCTGCTTGTTGAAATAATATTTTTTCACTATTTCCTTTAGCAAAGGTAGAAAGAACTCTACATTGTGCTAAAAAAACCCCAAAACCAACAAACAAAACAAAACACAAAACCACTGTAACGTGCATCTCATACCTTCCAGAGCACAGAGATAGGATGCTAATTTATAGGTAGTTTATAAACATTCAAAATTGAAAAATTAGTTGTGCTGTGAAGCAGATACCTCTTCTCAGTGTATGAGGTTAGATACACAGTTTTACATTCATACAGCCTATGTGCATTGCTTGGAAAAACATGATCCCACTGAAGTCTCTAGAAACTGAGAAACAAATTATATTTAGATTTTTTCCTCTCTATTTTTACATCTTGTTCACACATCAGTCATCCTGACAGTAGAAAAGGGGTAAGTATCAAGTCTACAAGTGGGTGGGTACCTAAAATATGCTAAATGTTTCCACCTTTTCCCCCTCACAAAAGTAAAACTGAAAGAAAACACTTCTTAGCAGTATATTTGGAATAAGTTAGCTAGAAATTCTCTCCCTGTTCTTAAAAATTAAAAATTGGTCTTAATATCAAAATATGAATGCAATCAGCAGAACGAGAATCAGAAGTACACTGGCTGATTGCATTATGGCATGAGACAGGCTTTTCTGATATACTCCATCATTATTCAAGCTCTTCAAGTGAACTTTTCAATATGTCCTCTCCTCCTCACTTCCTGGGCTCCCTTCTCCTTTGCTTGCTCTCCTACCCTTTTGCTGCTTTCCTCTTTTATTGGTGCTCCACTGATCCTACATTCTCCACATCTACAGTGCTACACTCTCCTTGTCTCCAGCACCTTCACCTCCACAATCAGATATCCCTTGCTGTACCCAAGCAGAGCTTATTTGTGGTTTATTCAGATAAATTATAGAACCTCCAGATACATGATTTCAAGCAGAAGAAATAATCTCTCACATTTTGTTTGCTAACTCATATAGATACAAGTTGTAATAGGGAATTTTTGTTCTCTCCCAGTGTAAGACAACTTCACTATTTGTGTTTTCAAAAATAAACATTCTGTTTCAAGATGCCCCTAAAAGCCATTTAGCAACTCCCCCCATCAAAAAGAAAAAGAGTACTTACAAAAGAACTTACTTGCAGCAAGCTGTTCTTGCCAGCATAGAGAAAAATGTTTATGGCCCTGAGGAATAAACTGGCAAACTATTGAAAAGAAAACGAAGTCATGCTTTATCTATATCTGAGAAATGAAGTAAGGACACCAATTTGATGGTGTTTATGGCAGAAAATTAGTGAAGGAGATGGGGCTGCTAAAAGACCATCAAATGCAGGAACCCTTTTCAGTGAACACTGAGGCACTGAGCTGAACCCAATCCACCTACATCATGGAGCTTATTGGAAAAAGTGTTTTCTGGCAGGTTAGTTACAATCAAGTATAATCAACTACATGCTATTGCTAAGAAAACACTATTTCACCAGATGTACTTGCATTTAAAAAGCCAGTTCTTCAGCACAACCTTCTCATAGCAAAACATTATTCTTCTCTTGCAAAAGACTGCTCTAGGGTTTGAGGTGAACCCTTCTCAAATTATCTAGCTTAACTCTCATACCTTTTTGCTTGTGATGACTTACAATCCCACCCGTAACCCTTTAAGAGAAGCGTAGTATGTAAAAACTTGGCTCGGTTTGTTTTCCAGCAAACAATGAAATCTTTGCTAATAAGGTTTATGTTTCACAACTGTTATATTTTCCTCTTCTATCTGACAGGTTTGGAATATATGTATAAAATATTAATTTAAAAAAAATACAATGAATAAGTACAGATTCAGATCAGTGTCAGATAACATGGGAACAGTGTTGTACCTTAACTAAAACTATCAAATCCAACTCAGCTGCAGATTATGTAGGTGCAACCCCAAAGAGATCCATCTTTTCCTATTGGAGCTGAGCCTGGCCCACACCACTAGATGACTTTTTGCTAGCTTATAGTCAGCAGTGGTGTCTATCAGTATTCCTCAGGGTTCACACTGGCACCAGTTTCTCCCTGAAATCCTAGCATTTTGCAATGCCCAGTGGACGTTAATGTTAGCAGCTATGTTGGGAAGTCTTGACTTGTAGACAATGGGTCTCATGCTTTATGAAAATAAAGAGTTTCTTGTTCATGAATAGAACATATGTAATTTAATTTGCAGAATGAAGAGCCAGTTTCTCAAAACACCATTTAATTTTCTTATCACATTTGAGTTGTATGGTTTTAAAAAGTACTATACTGGAGATGTACTTTCTCTCAGACTTCCTTAGAGCAGGAGTAGCAGAAACTTGGCAAACTATTGAGCAGCCAATCTCAGCACTGTTTTACATACAAAAAAAAGGGAACAGCATATTTTAAACTGCAGATAGATTACAAAAGCACCTATTACACAACCAAGTGGCCACACATGTTCTTAAAAGTATGGCTAAGGTGCCTAAGTAACTGCAAGCCAACAACTCTGACAACAAATCATGCTTGCCACATTTCTTCTGGCAGAGGGAAGAGACTGGCATTCTATTATCTGCAAATTAAAAGAATAAAAGAATCTCTCAAGCATGTTAATTAATGAGACTCATTGGAAACATAGTGGGGCTGCTGCCACTATTTAGTTTTCATGAACATATCTGGCCAATTAGTATCTAAATTTATAAAAGGGCTTCTTTCATAAATGTTGAATATTTTATGCTTGTAAAGTCTTTGCATACTCCTATGTGCATACTAATGCTCTGTAATTGTGCAATGCTCAACAGTACAATAACTCCATGATAAAATCCAGCTGCTCTTCCTGGCCCAATATAAAAATCAGGGTTTAGCAACAACAGTTCCCACAGAATTTTCTGGGGAAGAGCATAATAACAAACCAGTTTGTTAAACTCCAAAAGGAACTTCATAGCTAGCTGTCCTGGAGATGAACCCACCCCAGCAGTTCTGTCTCCTGAAAACTGCATCTCATTCTTGTTTATCTAGCAATAGAGAGAAAGCCTGAATACAGGAAAGGGTAAAAAATAGTTAAGAAACTAAAATGGCAGCAGAAGAAACAGCTTTTCAAACAGCTTGTTTGGAGCTCAGTATGTGCTGGGAGAGACTTGCTAGCCCCTCATGTTCAAACTTACACTGGTGGCTTCAGAGGGAATGGAAGCCACTTTCTAAACTGTGATTACCTGCAGTATTTGTGCTTTGGTCCTTTATAAAAGTGTCTTTTTTTATCCCTTAAACCAGAAATATCCCCTTGCACTAACAACTCTTCCACAGTATTTTAAGAACTTTTAAATATTGTTCTCTTCTTCTCTTTTTTTTTTTTTTTGAGTGAGGAATCAGAAAAGCAGAGAAGAACAACTGTGACCTTTTTTTTAATGAAAATAACCCACAAATTTTTATAATCAGGTTTCATGCTTTTTTTTTTCCTTAGCTGCACAGGATTATCAAGCTGTCTGAAACCTCACATTTGCTCTCAGAATGAATAAAATATGAATAATCACAACAGGAGTGTTGGTGTGATAATATTCCCATAGGGAATCTTATCAGACAAACTATGTGGAGAACAATGTAGCCTAGCAGTCCATGATGAGGACTATAAAATTTAGGTTCTTATACCTGGCTGAGGAGAGTGTTCTCTGCTGATGAAAACGGTAAAGTACCCAATGACAATAAGGAAAACTCACTTCCTCACATTTTGAGCTTGAATCAAGCTGGGAAAGACCTGCTCAAAGCAGGGTCATCTGTGAGGTCAGACATTGTTATCTGGGGCTTTTCCCTGTTGGGTCTTGAAAACCTCTAAAGATAGAGGCTACAAACTTCTCTGGACATCCTGGTGCACTGCTTGACTGGGAAAAAGTTTTTCCTTATGTCAAGTCTAAACTTCTTATATTTCAATTTAGGGCAGTCGTCTCCCATCGTCCTGCCTTGCACCACTGCAAAGAGCCAACTACCAGATACCTTCTTGGTAGCCTCCCTGAAGATAGTGGCAGGCTTCTATAAGGTCTCTCTGAATCTATCCCTTCTCCAGCTGCCTCAGGCTTTCTTCACAGGGCCCCTAATCATCTTGGTAACTACTGCCTTTTGAGTTTTCCCAGATACCAAGCAGTCCAGCCACCTAGGCCATAATGCCCCAACATGGACACAGGGATGCTCTGAAAGATGATGACTATGACAAAACATGGTATGTGCTAAAGTGATGGTTGATGGTACCTGTCAGTCTCCCATCATCCACAGAAATCTTAGTTTCATCCCAGAGGACGATAAAGTTCAAAAGTCACAATTTACCCATGGTAAAGCCATACCAGCTACAAACTTCTTCACTTGTTCAGAAATAGCTTCAAAGAGGATCTGCCCCACAGCTTTCCTAGGGACTAAAAGTGATGCTGAATAGCCTATAGTGTCCTTTCTGAAAAAGGGAGCAGCATTTGCCTTTCCCCAGTCATCATGGACCTCCCATTATCTTCATGACCAAAATTTAAAGGTGATTGATAGAGAGCAGCCTCACAACAACCTCAGCCAACTCTTTCAGCATCCTTTGTCTGTATTCCATTAGGTCCCACAAACTCCTATGGACTAAGATTTTTCTCAAGCCCTTAGCTCTTTCCCACTACCAGAAATTATTGTTTTCCCTTCAGGCTCAAAAGCCTCAGCCTTATCTGCATCTGCTATCACTAAATCACCCAACTATTTCAGCAGTGAATCCACATTTTGCTTGTTTGTTCTTTTACTGTTAGGAGGAGGTCTCTGCTGTTTCACAGTACTCAAAAGATTGGTGCTCAAAGCACATGTGAGGTGTCAGAAATAACATCCTTTTTTTTTCTCCCCTTATACATAATGAGAGAGAGACTGAAAGTGATGCACCCTCTGCCAGCCTAGAGCTTACAGGTAAAATCAGTTTCTCCACCAGAGATTAAAATTTTAGTATCCCAGAAATACTGATCTTGCAGGCTGAGTAACTTGCCTATAGAACCATAAACGATTTCAGCTTTGTGTGATGTAAAGCAAGGGAATTATAAAATCCTGAAATCCTTCCCAGAATGACTCAGCAGATGATACGATAGCAATCAATATGATTAAAAATAAAACCAGATGCTAAGAAACGGGACATGCTGAGATGAAAGGACATTAATGAGAATCACTCTTCTGGTGGATGCTGTGTGTATAGCTTAGAACTCATTTATATTCACAGATAATACACAGGATACATAGCGTATCTGTAAAGGACAAAAGAATGATACAACATTAAAAACTGGCTTTTAATGGCTCGAAGTTTTAAATCCTAAAAAAAGAGAGATAAAAGACATGAACAAATGCTTGTTTGCTCATCCAGAGTAACTGCATGATCTGAATCACTAATAAAAATCCACAGGAAAGGTGACTGAGTAAGAAGTTTGCATAGTTACTGTTGCCACAAAAGCCATTTCCTTTATTATCCACAGGTTCCGCAAAATATTTCCCTTTCCTTATGACTCACAGTGAGGTGCTAGGAAAATGGCCTCCTCCTCTAAAGGTTTCTGAGATCATATTTGAAAGGTAGCAGTCAGGGTATGTTCCTCAAAAAGCAGTAAATGTTCAATAATGAAATTGAAAGTGCATTGAATGGGGCAGAGTCAGACATTGCAAATGTCTGTGAACAGCATCTGGATCCTCCAAGAAAGAATTGGCAGCTTCATCTCCCAACTATCCTTCCCTAAAAGGGAGAGGACACAGCCCAAATTCACAGCATCTACTATACCATTCTCCACCACTTATCTAACAGCTTTCAATACACCTAATATGTCACATACTTTGCTAGCATTAGCAACAAACAAGAAAGGTAATTGTGCCAACAGGAGAAAAACCTGGATATTTGGGACCTACTACAGAAAGGAAGCACATACAATTCTGCAGAAGAGTAGAAGCAAATATATTCAACTGATAAGAAGAACCTTTCAAAGACATGCTTGGAAAGAGAGTAGAGTACTCTTTGCAGGAAAACCTTTCTAGAGTAAATACACCAATTTTTATCAGATCATATCCTCTAAAAAGAATGGTATCTCTGGAGCACCCCAAATAAAATCTCATAGAGCAGGAAGGGATTTGTGCCATCAAAAAGAAACAAACAGCCACAATGTCTGCCCTTCAAATAGGTTTTATGCTTATTTTAGAGGAGAAGGCAAGAAGCAGGCCTCTAACTTTGTTTTTAATCAGTGACTACAATAGCAAGTAATGCCATGATATAACCCCCACAAGATTCTCAGATTGATTTAAATAAGTATATGTTTTCAGGTGCAGATTCACTGTGATGTTTGACCAATGCTCTGTGGTTCTCTCATACCACTCTCCAGAAAGGCTAAACTGGTCCATGAGTAACAATGCTCTGTTAGGACAAGAGATCTCTGACATATGAAGTCACCTCTTCAACTGATGTTAGTCCCGCATAACAATTTTATAGTACCAGATAGTGTGACACCATATAAATACAGTAATGTGGATGAATTTATACTTAATCTGGTACCTCTGACATATTTTAAAGCAAGTAATATTTTTATGGAAGCAGCCTGGAATGTACGTAGACAGAAAGAAAGTGAATCTACTGCACATGTAAACAATATGATATTTATTTATGCTTCCAAATCATTGTAAAAATAATTATTTAAATGGGCTCACTCAGAAGCATAGAGCACAAGGGTTAGGTATAGTTATATTCACTACATAGTAGCTGTTCAGTTTTCATTTTTGTTCTCCCTTTCACAACAGGAGGAACAGACTAGAACTTACTTAACCCTTGAGAAAAAGGTTTTTGTTTAGGTTTCCCCACAAAATCTTTGCTATTATATTCTCTATCACTCTATAAATACTCTTGTATTTTGTACATTAATAATAATTCTTGTGAGCATTCATTACTTATATTTACATGCCATTAAATTCTTTGGAAGATCCATCTTCTTTTCACAGTAATACATTTTTAAGTACTAAATTAGTAGTAGTGACTAAACTAATCACAACTAATTTAAAGTGACTACCCACTGAAGCTTTCTCTCTTAAAAACAGGATTAGGAGCCCACAAGAAAATCTGTCTTTTCCTATTTATCACTTTGGCATCAGCTACTAGACAGCTGTTTTGGAAACTTAGTCAATTAATATGTATTTATGCTTACCTCAAGTGTTGCTTACCCCAAAAGCTTTATTTCTCTTTCACACTGATTTTATATCAGTTAATTCCACTACTCTGAATAGGTAACACGTTGATATTCAATGAATATACAAGAATAGAGTACTAATATGGCCAGGTCAAACTAGCAGAAAATACTTGCTTTATTAAGATTTCTTCTTTCCCCATCTGCAAGTGAGACTTAAGAAGAAAAGAGCTTGTTTCTTTTATATATTTGTTTTTATAAGTGGAAATAAATGTTTAAACAATGAACCACTGGAGTGAAGGGAACCTTGGCAATTAGCATTTCCCAGGTGTCCTCATGCTGTATATTATGTACACATGCACATACTCATGCATTCTGGCTAAATTACAGAGACTATACCAACAAAAGATGCCTCTTGAGACAGTTGATAGTCATCTTCTAAATGAAATAAGCTCTGCTAGCAGAAGCCTGTACAGAAACATTTGCATTAAGGCTTTCATTAGAAGATAGAAACTGCTTTATTTTTCCAACCCCTTCAGTATGAACTACTGTCCTGCTTCATGATTTCTTTTGCCCAATTCCTAGAAGCAGGAAAATATTTTTATGCAACCATTCTTATTTTTAAATAATGTATTTACTCCATAACAGTGCTGCAGTTTTATTCTAATGGCAGATACAACAAAAGAAAGCCTTCTGCATCTACAAAACCAGGGTTACTAGGTCTACTGGGTATATCCTCTTAGAGGTATCTAAGCACTATACACCAGGCTTTCATGGCTTAATGAGAAACAGAATATATATGCCAAGTATATGTCTTCACAGGTGACAACATTAGCTATTTCAGTCACCTCAATAAACTGCCAAACATATATCCTGAGACATCATACCATGAAGTGTAGTCCTACAATCCTTCACTGGGTCCTACCAGCCAGCTAGGGGCAACTTGCTGCAGCTTAGGCACAGCTTTAAACTGATACAGCCTTACTGCTTTGACTCCAGGTTACACATATAATTCTCCATTGTATAATAATCCACCCCACTTTTTACAGTGCTGAAGACCCAGATACCTTCTTATTCTCTTCCAAGGGAGTTGCTCAACAATAAGCACTTCAGAAATAAGTGGCCTGAATTTTTAAGTCTCTGATGCACCTAAAAAAGTCTAATTTTAGGTTTTTAAGTGTCTTGGGTGCCATTTCTAGAGTTCTCCAAAAAACTTCATCCAACCCACCATGCAGACTGTTTTTCCTACACTCGCCTTATTAACCTAGGAGTTCCCACTCAATTTCTTCACACCAGCTCAGCACTGGAGGTGTAGGAACCTTCCTGCCTGCTGAGCCTGCCATATGGAAGACTTAGTTCTCTCCCTCACTGACTCTCCATTTTCTGTTTCATTTCATTCGAGCTCACAACTTGTTCCCCATTGCCTCTTCCTCTCAGTTCTTCTCTCTCTTACCTACTTTCCCCCAACTTTTAAAGAGTGCAGCTGCACTCATTAAGTTCGGAAAGCACCTGAGATGCAGACTGTGGGAAAGAAGAAATGCAAAATAAGCATATTGTATATTGGTCTCTAAAGTAGGAGCAGTGCTGATGAAATTTTACAATTTTGGAATTACCAGGATTTTCTTTCCCCATTACACATTCACCTTCAAAAGGTCCAAGGTAAATCTGCATGCACCTGAGGTGTATATAATCTGCAAAGAGTATTTAGGAACAGACTCAGACAAGCGCCGGTATCTGCTCACAGTAGCTGCAAGCATACAAAGCTGCTACAGTTTCTTCTGCAAAGCATTCAAGGTAAATGCTCATGTACCTCTGGGTCTGCAAAGCAGAGAGAGATTTATATAAAGATCTCTGAAGTGCCTTGTGCATAGCCAAATCAAAACAACATGCGTTTAAAATCATTTTTACTCTTTCCATGAGTTGATAAAGTAATGCTAATTACACATTTATTGATACATCAATTTAAGCTGCATGGCTATTCAATGAAATGGGGAGCCATTAACAAATCTGTCAGGGGCATTTAATAAGTAATGTGGTGATGACATTTACATTTTACAACACATAAACTGTATATATGCACATGTCTAAATATAGATGTCATACTTTTATGAACCCAGATTTGAACTCAGTTCTCATATCCATAAAGTATTTTGACGATCATGATAATTACTGCAAATAAGTTATTAAGGAAAAATAACAGTAACAGAAAACACAATTGGCATTTGTTTGCTCAAGCTCCATTAGTCACTACCATAAACACTGTCATTTGCCAATCTGATCTGAGGTTAATGTAGCAGAATACTAATTTTTAAGCTAAATAATCTAAGCTGAGAGCATTGGTTTTCTAACACATTTTCTTAATCCATTTATCACAGTAATGATTAGTTCATGTCGCTCCATCTTGGACTTGGAGTGCTTTTAGTAGAGAACAACTTGCAAACAAGGGAAAAACAAGGTATACCTCTTTGTAATTGTATTAGGTCAGCAAGAAGCCTAATGTGCTTGTTTAAGCTATTTAACAGCCAACTGCACATAAACCATCGCTAGAATGTGGTATTTTTCTGTTTTAGACCTCTGCAGGTGTGTTAGTCCATTCATCCCCAGAAAGTCACAAACGATTTGATTAGACTTTGACTATTAGAAGTTATTATTGAAACAAATCACACAAAATTACTTAAATCAAGGGGGTGATATAACTTAAAGTATGATGAAGTTGATGGGATCTCTGAGAAGATAATTATTGTTTCTCTCAGGTTACCAAAGCCGTAGATTCAGTATCAGAACTGAGCCAGTGCAGTAAACATGGTCATCTGGTACCAGCACTGTGCCATCCAAGATCAAACCTTGAACCTGCCACACTGTTTGTGAAAATACAGTAAAACTCTTGTTCTTCAATGTGCCTGTCAGGAAAATTCAAGCATTATGTAGTGTGCAGTAATACTGGCTCTAACAACTTTTTCCATGTGATTTAGGTAAGCCACAGAGACAAGGCTGTATGTATAAGAATATAAACACAATACATCTCCCATTCTGGGTCAGTCCAGCCAGGCCAACTTGCCCAGTACTCTGTAAAAGGGTAATGGAAGATAATACTTGAGAAAAACATGTAAGGTTGGCCACCTTCTGAGGTCTGTTCCCCTCATACTTCCCCTGGGTCTGCAACTTTTGCTCACAGATGTTAGCATCTGTTTATGGGAAAGTTGCCCATGAATGCTGCTCTCTACAGACCCACTGTCCATGTTCCAGCACAGGACACAGAGGCTGTGGAATATGCCCCCTGGAGATTGTCAAGACTCAGCAAGACAAAAAGTTGGCTGTTCTGATTTAGTGTTGGCTGAAGTCTCACCTCAAACTGGACACCAGAATACATAACCTTCAGAGGTCTCTTCCAGTCAACAAGTCTGTCACATAAAATGCCATACAATGTTAAAGCAAATCAATCAAATTCACATTATATGGATTTTGTAAAAGTTCCCCCAAAAAAATGCAGGTGAGTCAAATTTAACAAGTAGGTAAATGCAAACCTGAGTCTGTGCTTCCATGCACAGACCGTGTTTTGGGAGATCACAGAAGAACATTCAACTATGGCTGATTTACGAATCTTATATTTTTAATCCTGTTAGATTAAGAACTCATTTTGGTGACATGGTAGGTTTCTACTTTCATTATTACTTTTATACAAAACTCTCCCATTCCATCCCCTGTTTTAGGTCTGAAGCAATCTTGGCGTATCTTCAATATTCCTTAAAGATTATTTGGAGGAAGAAGGAGAAAAAGAAGCCATAGAACAATATTACCAAAGAATACATTTGAAAGTAAAAAGCCACTCAAGTTCACTGATTTAATGATGCTTTTTCAGAAAACATGTTCCATATTCAAGTATAAAGTATTTTTTTTGGGTGCTACTCTAACACATGATACTATAGAACCTTCTTTAAAGGAATATACAATGTGAGTTTTAAAAAAAAACTATAGACCTATTGTCCAAGACACTAATGAAGGCATCAGTGTCTGCATTTTGCCACATTTTTATTTATTGTGGAGTAGACAGGATTGAGTGATAATCAAAACATCTGAGTTTTCCAAAGGCCGATGTGCAGCCCAACTTGAATGCACAGCATCAAATAATGCAAACACATACAATCATTCACAGCTTAAAATATAGCCTTCATTATTGAAATGTGTAAATTACTAATGCATTTTCCTTCTTTAAAAACAACAAACAGCACAACCTACACTGACAGCCAACTTCGAGGGCTCAGGCATAACACAATAAAAAATGTCTAGAGCAACACGTTTTTTTTAGCTTTTAGATAAGTTAAAGATCCACAAATGGTTACCTCAAAGCTGAAGAAACGATCACATTATATGGGAATAATTCAACAGCACACAAACTCACAATTTAAACACATAACTTGTTTTTCTTAAATCTATTGTCATTTTGTCTCTTCAAAGCACAGCACTGGCATCCACCCCTCTTGTTTGTACCAATCCCATTAGCACATCTTCCTCTCACAAGTGTAAATGAACCAGGCACAAACACTACAAGGCCACTCTCAAGTTTTCATCAGCTGAGAAGCAAAATGTTGCTGAAAGAATCAGTTCAAGACCAGTCCCAGAATGGGGCAGCAACTTATGAAGTATCTTCTAGGGTGCCTAAAATGGTTTTGCAAGAATCGTGTAGGTGCTGAAATCACAGAATATCCAGAAAACTGAAATATTCACAGAAAGATAAACAGAAACTACCCTAATTAATCCCCCACATTCAGCAGGCTTCTCCCTCTCCAAACTGGAATCTTTTCTAACCAGGAGCCTACTAAACAATCTCAGCCAAAACTCTGATCCAACCCATTGTCAAAGGCAATTATGTTCTTCCTACAACGGTCCTCACAAAATTGTTTTTATGCATTCTTCAGTATTTGTTCTTAAGGAAAAAAAAGGCAGAAGAATTAAATCTCATGGTGCAAGATAAATAAAGCAGGTTAATTCTTCAGGGTAGTTTGACATCAGTATTAAAATATGATATTTTAATGCTCACTGTGGGCATTTGTAATCTTAGTAGCCAATTGCAATTAACCAAGAGAAAAAAAAAACACAAATAAACAAGAAGACCTTGACTATTTATTAAGTATATTTGATTTTTTTCTGTGAAAGGAAACTCACCAATGGTGTAGTATCTCTTCAACTCACTCCTCCGCGGATTGCGCCTTTGGGTGTTTGTGGTGTTATTCTGTTCTTCCTCAGAAGCAGCTGTCTTAGTGGCAAGCAAAGATTTACTCTGCTGAGGTGTTTGAGCTTCAGGTGCCACTGGGTTGCATCCTGGCCCACCAATATCCACCGACTGGGACTTTTTCTTTAATCTAAAGGCAATTTAAGGCAGAAAGGTTTTACTATCCATCATTCTACACCTAGATTATGTATAGTAACGGGGATATATACAGTGTACAACAATTGGTGCATGTCACAGCAGAACACAGAATAGCAGTGATAAATTAGGCCTTGTATTAATTTCCCCTTTCAGCTCCTCCTAAATCAGTCACAGCACTTGCATCTCACATGTAACTACAAATGGTAAAATGCCCTCAGGTCAGCCTGCTGAGCTGTTTGAACAATCAGTCCCTGCTCTATTTCAGAGAGACAAGCTGCCAACGATTAACCTATCATTAAGTTGCATGGCTCAAGTTTCCACAGACAGGGGAGTACAGAGAAATTAAACCATTTGCACAATGTTGCTGAAAGGTCCAAGAGAAAAGTGCTGACTTATGATCTTCTGAATTCAGACAGAGCTCTACAACTACATTTCTCATTCTGCAATAAGTTCAGTGTGCTGTTTTTCACTGAAACTCAGGAGTCCTACTAACCCCAGCTACCATTTTATGCACTGCAACAGCAACATACAGAGGAAGATAAATTCTCTGTCCTACAGAAGAAATCAGTATTACTTGTTAATGGCATCCAGGTAGAGTACAACTTATTAACCACTATCCTCTGAGCCCAAATGTTCAATCAGTTTTTTACCCATCTAGTTGTCCACACATCTAAACATAACATCATAACTTTTATACAAGTGTATTGTGAGTGACAGTGTCAAAAGGCTTGCTAAAATCAAGGCAAATAACACTATTGTTCTCTACCCTCACCCAAATCTAGTCATTTTATCAGAGTTCTGCAGGAGAGAGACTTAGAAAAACTCTCAAATCCTACTTCAGTGGTGCTGAGTACACTCCCACTGCTAAATCACTGTAGTTCTAGCATCTGCTCTATCTTAAGCAACATAAAATAGAGGTTATTATACTACTAGATTTATTGAATAGAGACAAATGCTCTGTTATGATGAAGCTCACTATGTATACATAGGATTTTGTAAACACGTTTCTTAAATTAGGTCTCTATAAATGTATATACTTGACTACATGATTTGTTCCTGGAAGTAAAGGAGGCTTATGACATTGCAGTGAGATACTGGTTTGAGATGAAGGGATCATAATAACTCTGAAATTTTGAAACAAGTGAAGTAAAATGATAAAGTTCTGTAATGCCAAAGTGCTTTTGCTGACAGGAAAGGCAGAAAGATACAGGGTCTGAATTAATCCAAACTCCACCATAACAGGGTCAGCTGAATAAAACACTGGTTCAAATAAGGACAGACACTGATTCAAATGAGGACAGACCTTTACAGGAATCACTTGACAAAACTAAGTAACCTACTCAAATCCATCTTCCTTCAGCCCACCTGAACTGTGTATTGATAGTCATGGCTAGCATATAGTCTGAAAAAACACTGCAGCCTTTGAAGTGCATCTTCACTAGACCACCACATCTTGCAAAGAAAGCCTGAGTCCTATGTGTGTTTTAAAGCCTGACCCTTTCTTCAACATCCTTCTTTATTACTAGCTTTGTGTGGCATTTGGTTTTGATTATTCATATTAAAACTGCATAGCTGACCTGAAATAATTTATTCTTTGACAGAAAAAAATCAGAATGTGGAATGCATCAGGATCACATTCCTCATTCTTGCTTTGTTTCAGGCTACCTGCTTGTAGAAAAATAAATAAAATATATAAGAAATACTGTGCCAAATCCTTTTAATCTTTTGCTCTATGTGTTCTGTAGCAGCCTTCAACTAAGTTTTCAACAACAGTCACCACAGGTATTTCAATATTGCTTGGTGCAACCCCATATGACACTGCTGCAGACAGCATGCCAGCAAGCATTTCAAGGTTGTGCTCTCACTCAGATATTAAAAAAGACAGCACCTTCCCAGCAAAAGCATTAACTTCAGAGGAGAGACTAACATTGAATGACCATGAAGGCCCAGCTGTTGCAATTAATTGAGAGAATCCATCTGGGTTGAAGTTCAAGCAAGGCCAGAGGAGAGGCTATGCAGTTGCTGCTGGCTGGATCCAGAAATGCAGTCTTTGAACAGCATTGAACATGGTGAGCCACACCCTGTTTAAATCCACTATTGCAGATAACCCATTAACCCCCTGTTTGCTTCATCTATATCTCACCATACTTTCCTAGACAGATGTCGCTCACTCCAGCAGCATCAGCTGAGATCTGCATAGTCACTCCTCGGTGCCTCTTACCTGCCAGAGACACAAAGCCCAGATCTGTCTCTCAGCATCCTGACAGTCAATCAATCACAGAGGTTTTGCTCATTTAGCCAGTCCAGGAGGAATGTGCCTCTCCAAGCAGTGGGATATGACATATCAGTAGGTAGATACATTGACTAGCTTTTGAACTTCCGCTTTATTTCTCTTTCCATCCTCTGCACACAACTGCAAAGTTTCCTCCTGCATCTTAGAAACAGCCTAACAGATGGCTTCAGCCTCTACCTCCTCCTGATCAGCTGGTGTCCTGCACTCTCCAGCAGCACTTCCTGTGAATGGGTCACTTTGAACTGATTCTTACCATTTCCTCAAAAAAGAAAATGTAACTGGGTGGTTGAATGTTTGGGTATCAGCCATCAAGTGCCCTGAGCAGTCCATGCACATGGGAAGTCCTGAAGTCCTGGGGCTAATTAATTCCCTGGGAGTCTGCTATGGATTCTACAAGCATCAGAATTTCATCCCTGGCATTCCCTATTACATCCCTATTCTGTTCCTAATACAATCCACGCACTTTTTCATCTTATAATTGCAAACTAAATTTTTGTAAAGCAGCAGGGGGGAAAAAAAAGTATTATTCTCTAAACACATCTTGAAAGCACCTAAACCAATCATGGCTGGCAGTCCAGTCTGAAAGAAAAGGAGAAAAAAAGGTGTTTAAACCATTTATGGTAGAAACAAACAAGCATACAAAGCATACCAGGGGCTGGAATCTGTACAATTTGGTCTTTGTGAATTTCTAAGTAAAAATCCTTTATTGCAACAAATATCTGGAAGAAAGCCTAGGCCATTCTTATCTACTGAATTCAAAACCCCTCCCTGTAGCCCTTGTGACTGTTGCATAGATTTTACTACACAGTTAATGCGAGAAGCAAAAACATTCCTTTGGAGAGTGACACTTATTCTTCAGAGATGCATTTAGTATTTTTGAATGCCCACAAGAGCTGGTTATGAATTCGATTTCTTTGTAGCAAGAAATGTGATTTAAACTTATGTTGATAGCCGGATTTATCTGATTCTGGGGAAAAAGTAAACTTCTGTTTTCAGCACAACACTGCAAAGGTCTGACAACTTAAACACAGGAGAAACTACAGACTAGCCACAATAGACTAGCTACTCTATTCCTCTCTGGACACATTGTCCCCCCATCCCCAACCTCCATACACATCTGCATTTGTCCATGGTCATCATTTCTTGGCTGCTGTAGCAACTTGGAAGGATAAGGTAAAAGGCTTGTGCTCTGTAGGCAGGCTCCGTTTCCTGCCTGGGGCTCTTTCTGCTGGTTTGCAGCATGAGTCAATGCCATAGAGGGCTGCTGGAACATGTTTTGCTTAATGCTCTTGAATACCAGCTGCAGTTCTGGCCATCCCCCCAAGAAAGAAGAGAGCAGGGTTAGACTAGAACAGACAAAAACAACCATGATATGTTGAGTTGGTTCCTCATGGGGTGAAACAGACTTCAGGAAGGAACTGCTGGCAGGGGACCAGCACAGGGACCTCTACAGGCACCAGGAATGGGGAAAGGGAATAGTAAAGGGTTTTGCACAGCAAGAGATTTAAGAAGCACCAAATGAAGGAAAGCAGCAAGTTTGAAATAAACACAACTTAGTACTTTGAACAGTATGTAACTGTGTAACAGAGATGATTGTGCACGCTAGGAGCATCACTTGGTACAAAGAAGAATGACGCAAGGCAGAAAATATCCATTAAGGGCTATGACACATGCAGGTGCTCCAGTAAGCAAATTCCTTGAGCCAAGGATTGCTGAAAGGCAGAGGGGTTTCACACAGAAAGAGACACCCAGTGCATGCTCCATCTCCCCCACTACTACACAAATACTACACACAACTAAGTGCAACATACTTGCAGTTCAAATCTGAATTGGCCATTATGAACCACAGAAGGAAACAAAAGCAACCACCACAAAGCAGCTAGATAATAGAATACCACTAAAATCGATGCCTGCCAGTAAACAAGAAAAACCCACAGAAAAGCCCTTCAGACTGTTCCTTTACATTTCGATCATGCAGCAGTTTTCTGATAATGCAAGCAGCTTACGAGATCACTTGATGTCAGAAAACAAGAACAAGATGACCTTCAGACGGGCAGCATTAGGGATGAATTGACACCTACACAGCCCAAAAAGCAATCCAAAGCAGCAGGTATGTATCAACAATGCAACATCCAGAACAGCCTCAGGAGAGAATAAAGGGCAGGAGCAAGAGCTGTGTGCAAAAACATGGTGACACTTCAATATCACATGTTGCTCCATGCCCTCAGCACATGCGTTTGAGCATGTAGAACAAGTACACAAAACACTCTTTTTGCTCCTTTACACACACTACAAAAAATTACCATGCAAATTAAAGACATAACGGTTGTTAATTTTCAGAGCATCAGAAAGCAAACCAAAACCACACTCTCCACTTTCCAGTCATCACTATGGAAGTGGTCCCAGCACATTCAGGAAAACTGCCACCATCCCTCATTTTGTAAGAAAAACCAAAACCAAACCAGAATTTCCACCAGGCTTCAAGGGAAAAGATTATCTAATTGAAAAATTGGTTTTGTGATGCGTGGAATAGGCAACCCATACCTTTCAAGCCAGACCTATAGACAATGCTGGTGCCTCATATGTTTCAAGGGCACATCACAGAATAAAGACTTACAAAAATTAACACAAACCTTGTGATTATTCCTGGGAGCATGACAGCACTGCTACAGGTAAACCCTTGGAGGACCATTTACAGAAGACATATAGATTGATTGCTGCCAGGTTACATCCATGAATTCCAAGAGGGAGAATCCAGAATCCACTTGTGGTTCAAGTGTGACAAGGCATTCTCACTGCCTGGGAGAGAACGGTTAGTGAGTCCACGGGCAAAGGAGTCAAAGCACTCTACACACCGCAGATGGACTTGAAGATGTGCATGCACAGGAAGATGAGGCATGGCAGCAGTGGAGAGGGAGGTGACAATAATGATGGTAATGGAGAGGAAGATGGAGCAGTCACACTAAATACATAATGTAACTCAAATAGTCACAGCATATACAATTCATTCTATTTTTCCTGCCTAGGCTTTTGCAAGTATTAAGAGCTCAAGATCATATGGCTTCGCCATGGCTGTGTAATATTTTACAGCTGCTTTACTTGGTGGAAGTAATGTGCTCTACAAGTAGGGTGTGTGTTTTGTCAGGGAGGAGAATCTCTTGATCTTTTCCTTCAGGATTTTGAGAGAGTGGGTTGTAGTGCTGTGCTATTTGCTGACAGTTATCTTGATTCTGGACATGTTTTAGAAGAGATGTGTAAAGGAAATTACTATTTTGAATCATGCTATTTTGTTAATAGCTGCTATACTGTTACTTAAATAACTCCCACTAGTTCCATTTTCACAAAAGCTCTTCCAATGCTTTACGCAAATCTACTTTAGTATAATTTGCACAGGTCTTGAAATTTCCAGGTCTGTCATACTCAGCACAGCAAAATTTCACATAATGGTTTTAAAGTGATGATAATTTCTGTGTTGCTCATGTTTGTCTCATTAATACTGTAGCATTGTATCTAATGCAATTGTATTTATAAGGATGGGTTCAAAGTGTTCAAACTATTTTAAGGTTTTATCACTATGGAAAGTCTTCACCTGATTTGAAGGAGCTATTTCTGAAATCTCTTCAATATAAGCTATGCAACCAACACCCAGATCCTATTCCCTTGAAAATTCCTCTGAGATTTTCACACATCCTGCATCATGCAGTACCACATCCTGTATTACTGAATTCAAAGCTTTCAAAGGCAGTGTAGCCAGTGGTTTGGGAGCTGCATAGCATAACCTGAGACACAGGGAATACCTCACCTACAGTGAAGCCATATAAACTTGTAGCATTTTTCCATATAATTAGCATTGTCATAATATCAATTATTTTCTGTGCTAACTGCAAGTAATTTATACATCAACAAAGCTGTTTTATCTATAGCCTTTAATTTAGGCAATTACATTTACATTTCTGATTCCAACCCTAGGCTTGACTGTTTTCTGAGTTGTTTACAAGTCAGCTGCAATACCTCTGGGCATTTAATGTTCCTGAGATTGCTACAGCATATTCAATCATAACATGCATGTATTTATGTAGCAAAATTTTGAAGCAAAAGGGCCCTTTAATTTGTCAAAGAGAGGTTGGAAGTTACAATGTCCTTACAGTAGCACAGATTTGTGTGTTCTAGTTCTACCATCTCAACAGAAAAAGCATCAGCACAGCAGGCAGCTGCAGCTCAGGTTTGAAGAAGCTGCTGTGGATATGCTTGTCCTAAGATACAGAAATGCAAATTTGCACATTCTTCTGCCTGGCCCAATAACTCATACAACTTAAAATGTACACAACGAAACAACTTAAGGACTTCTTTCAAAATATAAGCCAGATTTATACATCATTATTATCTTTATTCCATGGACGTGCATGGGATAAAATGTTCTGATCTCATCACTGAAAACCCAGCTAAGTGTAAAGGCATTTTGCTAACAGGGAAAAGATAATAAATAAAACAGTGAGTGAGATCCAGCCAGGAGCATCTCAGCCTAGGCAGATATAACAGCTCATTAGCTGCAGTGCCTTCAGGCAAGTGGGTACCTTCTGGTGTGGCCTGGGAGCAGAGGTGCAGCAAGTAAGAGAGCCTCTGGCTTTAGCCTGAGCATTAGAATATACTCTTTGACTTGCCGCCAGGCCGGGGGGCTGAGAAGGGGTGTCAATCCAAGCAGCAGAAGACAAAAATCTCACAGACAATCATCCAAACTCTCCTCATGCTCCTTCCCATGTGGAGCCTCTCTTCCACTTCTGAGAGCCACAAGAATCCTTCTCACACAGAGGTTTCTAAATGCCCTTTGATGAAGACCATCTGCTTCCCACCAGGCATGGGGGCTACAGGGCTGCACTCTGAAAGCCATTATTGCTGTTTCACTTTTCTAAGAACCAGGCAAAGCACATTACAGAGATGTTAGCACCAAAAGAATAACTAACACCTAGAAGTCTTTGGGAGCACCCACCTGCCTTCACTGAATACAGGCTGACGACAAGACTGGACAAAGGCTAGCAACTTAAACTGTAAGCCAAACAGTACCCATCTTAGGCAACTGAGTTACCCAATTTGTACAAGTACCATGTCTTCATATCTTTGCAATATAGGTTAGCAATGAAATAACAATTGCATACATTTGCAACATGTGCATAATATATTCTTCTTTAAGTCCTCAAAGGACAAAAAGTAACTGTCATGAAGCTATTAGCACCAACTCACAAAGGGCAGATTTTTGTTACAGTAAAGAGAGAGATAGAAGCTGTTCATTGAGGAGACTAAAACATCTAGTGTTTCTCCTTCCAAAGAACATAAATTGGTTCCCAGAGTGCTCTGCAGGATCTAATAATGTCAGATAAATCTCTGTGGAAGCACCTAACTTACCAAAGGCAAGTTAGAAACAAGGCAAATTGAGAAATCCTTTATTATCATAGCCAAAGCAAAACTGAGGTGTTGGTTTCAACTCATGCGTAACTCCAGTATTTTTAATAGACTGTATAAAATGAGCTTTAGGTTGGCTTTTTGACTGTTATTTGAGCTATACACCAGATCTTATGCTGAAAACATGTTCATTCAAGCTATTTTTTTCTTGAGAGTTTCACCAGGCACTAGCCATGCAGGTTTGGAAAAGTGCTTGCCCTGTTATTTTGCATTTCTGATTCATGAATCAGGTTGGCCAAGCTCATACCAGATGGGAGAGAAACATCTTCAAAGATACAGGAATATTTTGTACTTAAACAAGACAAAATTACCCTCGTACTCTCCTGCCAGGACACCCTCCTGCTCTAGTTACTCAGCTCCAGCCAACCTCAACCAGCTTTCTGTTTTCAATCAGGGTCAGTAACCTGGCAGAACAGTTAACAGCATGTCCTCCAGAGCTCCAACAAGAGCCCAGAGGTCTGACTGGGGAAGCCAGCCCATAGCCAATTCACTCAGACACTGCCGCCACGCAGCTGACAGAGATCCAGAGCCTTAAGATCCCATCAGATGCAATTAGAAAATGGGAAGTCTGTTAATTACACCTATTGAGGAAATGCTATCTTTAGCATTCATGTTTTCACGTCTTGTCATCCCCAAAAGTAAGTAGTGCCACTTGATAAGCTGGTTAATAATAGGTTGTACTAAGAGAATCTATATAAAAAAGAAAAAACATACATTTGAACTGTTGGAAACAGTGCCTATTTATTTAAAAGACAACAGAAAATCCATGCAACTATTTTTCTTTTGTGCTTCTCAATTCTGTGGTAGTAGAAGGATCATTTTTATCAACTTTTTACTTTGTGCCCGCAGGAGTATAAAGGTTGTAAAGACACCTCTTAATGTCTTCACCCTCCAAGCACGACCCACAAGCACTGGTGATACACCACCTTGATTGCTTTGGAAGAAGCTCTGTTGGACAGGGAAGCAGGGGACACAGGACCTGCAGGAGCCACAGAAGCAAGAACCAGGGCATGAGCATCCCCAGGAGAGAACAAAGTAGCTCAGGCAAGCAGAGTTAATGTTCAGCCTGAACCCAAGCAAATGTATTCTTGGGACAACAAACTATGTTTAAAAAAAGGAAAAAGAAACCTCTTCAAGAACATGGAAGGTTTTTATGTTTTAAGAATGTTTGAGATTTCAACAGTAATTTCAACATCCCCTAACTGTGGGGACAGAAATGTGACGTGAGAACAGTGAGAATTCCCACTCTCAGTGAATTCTAGGTCTCTAGAGCTATACACAGGAGGCACTGCTGGCATCCCTCTTATACTAAGCATGTGTTTTACTTGGATATTGGCTGTCAATGGACAATGCCTGGAAACTTCATCATGGCCATTAAGGCTCTTTTCATTCAACCCAAACCATTCTATGATGATTTGATCTTTGAGAGTTGTGAGGCACTGGAACAGGTTGCCCAAGGAAGCCATGGCTGCCTCATCCCTGGCAGTGTTCAAGGCCAGGTTGGACAGGGCTTTGAGCAACCTGCTCTAGTGGAAAGTGTCCCTGCCCATGACAGGGGGCTTGAACTTGATGAGCTTTAAAGACCCTTCCAACTCAAACCAATCTATGAATGATTCTCTGACTATTCACTGCCATCAGTGTAGCTTTCTCCTTGTCTTAGCTTTCGTTTTAAACTAAGCATTATGATAGCCAATTTATCTTTTCAAGTTTCCTTACAAAAGAATTTCCCACTTATCTCTTAAGATGACTTAGCCCTGGGCCCTTTCAGGTCCTCCCTGTAATCCTGGTTTCCGCTCCCATTATCAAGCCACTCTGCTTGTGACACAACAATCACTGCATATTGCTGGCTGCTTGAAGCCACTGGAGATACAGATAGCAGATTATCACTATTTTAAAATAACTGTCTTTAATAAAAATGTTTCCATTCATTTTGATTTCTCCCATTTGCTAAACATAAGGTACTTCTGGTCTACACAGAATGTGTCACCACCAGATCTCCTGCTGGACTGGGCAGCAAGTGCCCTGAAGGCCTTGTCTGTTATGCAGTGCCAGGATGGCAGAGACATCCGTGTGGCCTGAGCTTCATGCAGACAGGCTGGGCACTCTACTTACAACCATGACAGGCAAAATAAATATATAGTCCAGTACTTACATAGTTCAGATCGATACAGAGATGTAGAACTCTAAATTTTGAAGTGTATGTTTAGAAATACCTGGTTTTAATATTTAATAGCAAAAGAGGTTTTTCAGTCTTTCTTGGCATGAAAATATATACTGTTTCTACATGGCATAGCAGAACTTGAACATTAGGAAAGAAAATTGCTTAAGAAAGCAAAGGACTCTCTTATTTTATATCCATAGCAATGACATCAGTAAATATTGAAAAAGGTTTTTAAAATAAAGCAACATTCATTTTGATAGGTTCAGACTGAAGGCTTCGTTTTTGTGTGTTTAATAAACTCACCTTGACATCAAGTACTGCAGTTATCAAGTTTCTCAGTATGTTCTCAGAAGCTGAACTTCCTTCTGACAAATGTTCCCAGTCAATTCAATTAAAATAGAAAGCAGCATGATGAAGTGTGTTACTTCTCAATCTTTAATAAACCAGCTGTGCATTTCTGAGTCTCTCCCAACTCTGACAGGGACCCTGATTCAGCAGCATCCTTAGGACTCTTCCTGACTCTGAGACCACCAGAAAGGTGGCTCAGCTGTCTCCATAGAGGAAGGAGGTGACCATTAATGAACAGCACAGCTTATCAACCAATACCACAAATGTGCAATGTGTATCTCTAGCTGTCAACTGAAATGTCAATAGTAAAAAGATCAGATTTGCAGGGGTTAAGGTACCTGGACTCTTTTCAGCATCCTAGTATGGCAGAGACATATTTCTTGACCCAGCTGTGGGGACAGGTCACAGCTTGCCAAGGATCAGTCAGATCAGTAGGCACATGCATATGTTGACATTCAGGAAGAGCTAGCATCCTTCTGCAGTTACTCAACAAGCTGCTACACCACAGAAACACTTAAATATCAAAACTATTCCTTTCTGTTGCAGAGCATCTAGAAGGTTGTAAGAAGTTGCATTAATAAGCAAAGTAGTTGATGCCTGAGTGGCAAGATAAGTGCCCAGGATGGTACAAGCCTGTTCAGATCCTCACCTTAAGGCTCAGCTCCTGGTGAGCAAAACATACCTGCACAACACTAAAGCAAAATGATCCCTCTCTCAGCCTTTTCCTCACTTTCTTTCAGGATACATCTTGCATCTGTGCTCCTGTGCTTGAACGCCGTCTCTTGGGTCACTGACAGGCTGAGAGAGTTGGGCTTGTTCAGCCTAGAGACAAGAAGGCTCAGCGGAGACCTTAGAGCAGCTTCCAGTACCTAAAGAGGGCCTACAAGAAATCTGGAAAGCGACTTTTTACAAGAGCACATAAGGACAGGACAAGGGGGACAAGGGGGACTGGCTTTAAACTGACAGAGGGAGATTTAGATTAGACGTTAGAAAGAAGCTCTTCCCTGTGAGGGTGCTGAGGAACTGGCACAGGATGCCCAGAGAAGCTGTGGCTGCCCCATCCGTGGCAGTGTTCACGGCCAGGTTGGATAGGGCTTTGAGCAACCTGGTCTAGTGGAAGGTGTTCCTGCCCATGGCAGGGTGTTGTATTGGGTCCCTTCCTTACAGGGGGATACTTAAACACAACCCTTTTTGTGATTTTATAAGGTGTCAAGCAGGGCAGTCTTCACAAATGCTGCACAGACATTGCAACAGTATCAAATGGATCACTAAGTTTTATCTGCAGACTAGGTACCTTAATCTTTCAGTTGTGGGTAGGGGGGACACTGGGGGAGAGAAAGGAAAAACAGGAAGGCAGGGGAAGACTAGCAGCACTCCCAGGCAGCACTTATGCTTCTGGGGTGGCAGCAATGTCTGTCTGCCTCTGCTGCTCAGTCTGCTGATTTCTCTTTACATCTGCAGGTGAGACTTCCAGGCAACACATGCTGAGATTCAAGAAGACAACTTAAAACATAACTCAGTTACATGCTGAAGTAAAGACAGGTCCTCACCTCACAGCAGAAAAGGATGACCTTTCCCTTGAACCACCATTTAGATTCATGGCTGCCACAAGCAACAATCTTTTTCCTATTTCCCTTTTTACTCACAATGACACAAAATAGAGCTGGACTAACATAGAAACAGGAGACTGTAGAACACTGCTGCCCTGCAGGGCTTTATATTATTATTTTTAAATCAATAAGCCCAGCAAGCAGAATTGCTATAAGCAGTACAGGTACACCCACTAACCAGAACCTAGCAATCTATAGGCGTCGTAGTAAATGACATTATTTAAAGAAGAATCCAGTAAAAAAGCACTGTTCTGTGGTTTTCCAAAGCACAGTGAGGCTTTTCTTCCTGCTTAGTGCAGAACAAAATGCACCTCAAGGCTGGTGTGGCATTGCCAGGGTAAAAGTCACATGATTTGACATAAGCCTGGGCAGCACAGCTGCTCAGAGGAGGTACAGGAGGAGATGAGGAGCTGGTGTGTGACAGTACAAAAAAAGGGAGATTAAAGCACAGCTGGAAGTGATCAAAACCAGAGCCCAGAAGACAAATGAGGCCACAGCATGTTAAATGAGGCAAGTGAGTTTGGAAACATTCGTGTATTTAGCTTCCTAACTAGAGCTCAGCTCCAAGGCAGAACTGTTAAACAACCACCAGATCAGAATTTGTAAGAAACCAGCATACAAGCTTAAACATGGCAGCTGCATTTAGATGCATGCAATAAAAATGTCAAGTCTTACCATATAAATCAGAGGCTTTTCACCTAAATGCAAAATAAGAATCAGTGATTTTTTTTTTTCAGGAACCATTGGCAGGATTTCAAGATGCATTTAACTAATACCACAATGTGTGATTTTTTCCTTAGCTAATCTTCTATGAAAAGTAACTATTAGGAAATCAAAATATTATGGCTAAGTTTTGCTAATCGTTCTCCTGAACAGAAAGGTAAAACCTCTTACACATGAAATGTGTGGAAGAATTTAGGAAAATAAATAACAGAAAAAGAATAAGAGACTAGATCCTATTCCCTCCATGCACTTCAACAGCCCTCTGCATTTATCTATACTTAGTTCAGATCCCAGTAAATGTGGGGCTAATTCCTTCCCATATTAGCAGCCTGTAAAAAACACTTATTAAAACCTATGTAAGTCTTTACAGCAGACTCAAAAGCATAGAAAAGGGAAAAGGCCTCCTGCTCACCCAAACTGGACGCAGACACTGCCTGGTGCCTACATTCACTGAGCACAGACAAGAAACGGCCAAAAGGCACCCTCTGCTCCTGCCTGTAGTTGTGGTGTACAAATGGCTCTGCTCCAGCTCTGGGTACCAGGTAGGGTCCTCTCCTTGAAAGTCTGGCAGCATAAATACTTGTGCCTAGCTCCTTCAGTACATAGCGTGAAAGCTCCAGTGTTCCATGCAGTCAAGAACAGTTCAAGAAGGACAGGGAATTGCTTGAAAGAGTCCAGCACAGAGCCACAAAGATGATTAAAGGAGTGGAACAGCTCCCTTATGAGGAGAGGCTGAGGGAGCTGGGTCTCTTTACCTTGGAGAAGAGGAGACTGAGGGGTGACCTCATCAGTGTTTACAAATATGTAAAGGGTGGGTGTCAGGATGATGGAGATAGGCTTTTTTCAGTGATATCCAGTGATAGGACAAGGGGCAATGGGTGTAAACTGGAGCATAGGAGGTTCCATGTGAACATCAGGAAGAACTTCTTTACTGTGAGAGTGACAGAGCACTGGAACAGTTTGCCCAGGGGGGGTGTGCAGTCTCCTACATTGGAGACATTCAAGGCCCTCCTGGACAAGTTCCTGTGTGATGCACTCTAGGTTACCCTGCTCTTGCAGGGGGGTTGGACTAGATGATCTTTCGAGGTCCCTTCCAACCCTTGGGATTCTGTGATTCAGAATCATTTAAGCTCAAAAAATAAACTTTCCGCTAAAGTCAAAACCCAGAAGAAGTCAAGCTTTGGACTGGGAAACTCATGCTTTCCAAATTTCGTCTAAAATAATACTTTCCTCTAGAAAAAATCCACGTTTTCAGTAAGTGAAATCCAAAGTGAACTTAGTTTGGCTCTAGTATTAATGCTGGGTTTGTATTTTTATAGAAATACTGGAGAGCGACACACACATTCATTAGGAGATACCTAAAATCAGACAGAAAGCTTGTTCCTACTCTGCAGCAGGAATATGTAGCAGCGGAGATTTAGGTTTGATGTAAGGAAGAAACAGTTCACTGTGAGGGTGGTGAGCTGCTGGCACAGGTCACCCAGAGAAGTAAATGCCCCATCCCTGGCAGTGTTCAAAACCAGGCTGGACAGGGTTTTGAGCAAACTGGTCTAGTGGAAGGTGTCCCTTCCTGTGGCAGAGGGGTTTGGAACTGGATGAGCTTTAAGGTCCTTTCCAACCCAAACCATTCTATGTAATTCTATGAATTACATACACCAGTCCAGTGTCTATCTTGGTACTGACTTGGTACAGTGACTGCAGATCCAGTCCCACAGGTTTACCAAGATAATTGGGTGCCTAGATGACGTATATGTAGAAAATCGTAGGAAGCATTACTTATATGAACAAAATATAGAATTCCTTGACTTTCCATTCCATTTACTCTGCAGGATATACCAACAAACAAACAAACAAAAGCTTGGAATTCAGTCATGCATAGAAGTACACATATTCTGAGAATATAAAGCTTTTAATGTTAATATGATAGAAATTAGTGATCTGCTCCTATAAAAATAGGACATGTAACATATAAGTGGAGGAAGGGTAAAGACAGTATTTTATGTATGAGGACTGATCTACAGATGAAGAGGACTCTTCATCTGTTCTGCAGCTACTGCATCTCATCTTTACAGAGTTCTGAAAAACAAGGAAGTTATATAACTTGATATAAAGCTGATGGGGCCAGTGACATTTTAAATCCCACTGTGTGAAAATCAATTACATGATGTGAAAAGAAAAACCCTCTTCAGAACCCAAAATCTCCATCCCATAATATATCCCTATATATTTGTAAATGAGTAATAAAACTTCAAAGAGAAAGAGAGTACGGGAGAGAAGTGGAAGGGATGGGCAGAGTAGAAAAGGAATAGAATAATCACAGATCATTTCAAGATGCTGTTATGATGAAGTAAAAAGACAAATAACTTTGATGACATCATTTTGATTTCGTTTATGCTAAATGATAAACAGGTAAAATAATACTGACTGACAACATGGAACTTAAATGGAATAAAAAGCCAAAATATTTTTGTATACTTCTGTAGGGAAGTATATGCTCTTTAACCTGGCATAAGCGCCAGATCTACATGTCTTTTAAATACTTCCAGGGATGGTGACTACCACTTCCCTGGGCAGCCTCTTCCAGTGGTTGACAAACCCATCAGTGAAGAAATTTCCCCTAATATCCAATCTAAAACTGCTTCAGTGCAACTTGTGGCCATTTCCTCTTATCCTATTGCTTGTTACTTGTGAGAAGAGACTGACACTCACCTTGCTACAACCTCCTTTCAGGCAGTTGTGGAAAGTGGTAAGATCTCCCCTGGTCCTCCTTTTCTCCAGGCTGAACAACTCCAGTTTCCTCAAGAGCTCCTCATAAGACTTGTGTTCTAGACACTTGACAACTTCACTGCCCTTCTTTGGATGTGCTCCATCACGTCAGTGTCTTTGTTGCCCAAAACTGAACACAGGATTTGAAATGCAGTCTCACCAGTGCCAAGTATACAGGGACAATTGCTTCCCTGGTCCTGCTGGCCACATTATTGCTGATACAAGCCAGGATGCTGTTGGCTTTCTTTGCTGTGTGGGCACAAGCTCCTGATGTTCAGCTCTATCAATCAGCACGCCCAGGCCCTTTTCCACCGAGCAGCTTACCAGCCACTCTTCTCCAAGCCTGTAGTTTTGCATGGGGTTGTTGTGACCCAAGTGCAAGACCTGGCCCTTTGCCTTATTGAACCTCATACCACTGGCCATAGCCCATTGATCCAGCCTGTTCAGGTCCCCCTGTAGAGCCTTCCTACCCTCCAACAGACCAACATGCCCACCCAACTTGGTGTTAGCTGCAAATTTCCTGAGGGTGAGCTTGATCCCCTCATCCAGATCATTGATAAAGATATTAAACTGAACTGGCCTCAGTACTGAGCTGCATTTTGTTCAGCCATTTCAGGACTTCCTACCACTCAAACAGCAGCAGCAGAATTTTAATGACTGGGAAACTGCAGCAGTGCTGTAAGGGAAAATCGTAATGCATCAAAGTGCTGCTTCTCTGGGTGATCTTCTACACCTGCTACAGTGCCAGTACAGAGTTCTTTAAAATACAGCTTCTAGCAGAAAAAAAAAAATATATAAAAAACCACCAAAAGTTTGAAAACTTCTTATTCAAGTTCTATAGTTACAATACCTGGGAAAGACGTAAGCAAAAACAGAATTCCCAGATAGCTGCCACTGCAGTCTGATGGTATGAAATCTTTCTTTACTTCCTTTTTAACTAAAATGCCTTTGCATTTTACATGTTCACTGAACTCTCCTTCCAAAGTTGCCTTCTGGGTAGCAATTAAATGTATAATTGAGATCTTCAAGACATGAGAAGGCAAATTCAGTGCCTTTTTGAATGGCTGCAGGGAATGAGATAACACAAATCAATTTTACGCCCAGGCACACTTTTGCACACATGCGTTCAATATGCATCGTACATCCCCTCTTAAGCCTGAGGGCCTGCTTTTTCCACAAATAACGCTTCCAAGGTATTTGGAGAAGGGATTTTCAAAGCTTCAAGATGAAGTTCGCAACTGTACTGTGCATAAGATCGTCAGTCAAACGTTAGCATTTTAAACTTTTTACTGATGGCAGATATTTGAGGCTAGATTTGCAGACAGTCATGTTGGTCTAAAGAAGATTTGACTTCCTCCTCTGATTTTGTTTGTTAGGCATTAGTGGAGCTGGCCTGATAGTCCTTTGAGACTCATCCCCCCATTTACAACTTAAATCTCATCGCAGAAGACTGACAGGAAGCAATTTATCCATAGTGCTACCTTCTTACAGTTGATATCCTTGTTTATTCATCAGCACTTTAGTTCACTTACAGGGAGGAACACATTATTCAGTCACTCAACCACTGCTCAGAGAGTAATTGATAAAACTGTCTCACTAGGGGTGACAAGGCTAAAAATTCAAGATGCTGCAGCCTTCGTCAGAGCAGAGCTGCAAAACAAAAACCTTACAACCCAGCCTCTTATCACTTCTTCCTATCACTAAATGCTGAAGAAGTTTCCAAACAAAGACAATATTAAATCACTACAGCTCTTTTCATCTCCCTATCTTTACATCCATACAAACCACCCATGATTCAGGATTTGAAATTAGGCTCAGCAGACAGTGCTTTCATCTGGTCGACAAAGTAAAACCCCAGCAAGTCTTCTACTTCCCATGCTCAGCTGCCTTCTGACTCCTCCTCCTCCTCTGCTCATCAAGTGGATAGCATTATTCCAAGATCACCCTTTCTTAATCTTGTTTCTTTTTAATACTTCTCCATTCCCATCACTCCACTTCCTCCATGATTACAGGACTAAAGAAGCATATAACAAAAACTCAGATAAGCAAATTAATGGAACTAAGAGCTAAGCCACTTCAATACTATTTTTACATGGACTCTTCTCTGCAGGAGGATTTTGGTTTTGGTTTGTTGGGTTTTTTTTCTGAATAGAATAAAAGATGGATGGAGAAATAATATAAGCCATCAGATTTTGTAAAGCTTCCAAGAGCAGAAACATCAGGAGAACTACTGCAGATGTAGTAGCCTGTGCATTTCAATCAGGAATACAAATAATGGCTGCAACATCCATTTAAACTGGCTGCACAAAACAAAGTGATACGAAATCACTTCCTTTTTGTTTCTTAGGTCTTTATTCTGGCAGCAGCTTGAAATTATCACCCTCTGACAGGGGCCTTTCAGGAGAGCAGGGCTCTTTCACTAAAGATGAGCCCAACAGAGCTAGGATGTCCCTGCCTTGTCATTTCAGTGTCTCTTCCTCTTACTTTAGCACACCCTCCCCCACCCTGAAGGTCCCTTCTGGGAGTCCCGTGCCTTCTGCATCCTCGGGTCTCCCTCTTGCTTTTCCATCTCATTTTCTTATTCCTTCTCTTGGGAGTCATTGAACTGCAGGAGATACACAGATACCCATTCAGTCTCTCTTGAAATTTAGGGCTCCTTTTTTGCCTAGAAGGGTGTTTCTGGTTGCACCCCGGATAGTCAATATTAAAGTACCTTCACCTGCACCTGCTCTGTTTTGCTGGAGCAACAAGAGGATAAGAGGGACATGGTGCCATCAGCATGGAGCACAAAGCAGGACCCAATGAACAGGTTACATCTTTTGGTTTAAACCAGAGGTGTTAAACACGCACACACAAAAAGTAAGAGATTATTGGTGTGTCTGTGTGCTGTTGTTTCTGGTACGTGACCACCTCACTCAGGCTACCTGGAAAATTCAGACAGAAAAAAAACAAGCCTGTATAGGACAGACTTTCCATCACCATTTTGAAAGATTTACAATTATACAGGGAGATCCCAAAAGTGAGCAACCATTGTACAGCAACAGAATACAAGAGAATCAATTTATAAGGCAATAATGTCCTTTCATTCCTCCCACTTCTCTCTCCAGATTTCCTAAGGGTGGAGCCAGAGAAATGCTCCCATTATTTCAGCCTAGAAAATGCTGTGCTTGCCCAGTGCCCAATTGGCTTCTCCTGCAAGCCCCACCACTACAGGCATACCCCTGGGCTTTCCAGATACCCGAATAGGTCCATGCAGACTTGGCTGCATATAGCATCATACCTGATCATTGCCTATTTGGGGGTTTTGTTGTTGTTGTTTTCCCATAGATGGCTTTAAATCAAAGGGTATCCCCTCTGTAAATGTGATAATGTGCATATGTCTTTATAAGCCAACTGTTATTCTTTTACCCATTAGCCTGCTTATGAGAAAATGAGAGAGCTTTAATTCCAAAGCACAAAGTTAGAAGCCCCTTTGTCAGACAAGGATGTTGTCACAAGTCTTAAAGTAAAAGGCCAAGTCCATTCAGAAACTGTGGGTATTTTCAGATACCACATACCAAAAGTAAAAGCTGTTTTTAACATATTCCTGTACTCAGCAAAACAAGGTCTGCATTAAGAAATGACAGCAGCTTCCAAAAGTAATTTCTCCACAGAGTCACTCTAACACCAGGAACCCTTGTCAAAAGCAATCTGTTTCCTAAGTGACTTTCTCAGCAATCATTTGCTGTGACACTGACGTCAGCCACCTCTCAGGTCAGTGCCTGTCCCTCATAATGAGAGTTTTACCTCTTGTCACTTCCAAATTATTGGTGCATTCAGAACTGCTGAATCAGGAAGGTGTTTAACTGGTGCTAAGACCTAAAATGCCTGCTTGCTCTAAAGCTGTGTGTTTTAGAAATGGGCATCAATTCAGCTCTGAAATTAATAAAAAAGGTGGCTGAACATTTCCCCCTCCACATGCCAGTCTCTTGACCTTCCTCTACCCAGTGAACCAAGACTGCCAAAGAAGCAAAAACCTTCATTGAAGCCATTAAGCTCACCAAGGAACTACATAGAGAGTTACATTTTGTTTTCTTTACCCTTACATACTCTGTGGAGGAGGAATGCCATAAATAACTGCTATTCCCTACCTCTCATGCCATCTTCTGTCCCTCCTACCAAACAGGCCACATGGGACAGACTGGGTGAGAGCCCTTGCCTTCCTTCACCACAAGCCATCTCACTTCTAGTTCAGTGACTCATCCAGGGCAATCATATGAATAGGAATTTTCCAGCTTTTCTGCAAGTCACATTTCATTTTCATGCTCTTTGTTTCCACCAGCAGCTGTCGAGTGTGCTAGCTAGCTCTTAAAGCCAGCTTGACACATGACATGTGAGAAGATAGCGAACACAAAACTTATCAGAGCTAAGGGGCTTGCAAAACTGCAATTTGAAAGAAACCTTGCAGAAGAGATCACTGCCTTATAGACCCCATGAACCACTTTGCAGGTTTAGAGAACAATAGGGGTTTAATCCTGTTGGAAACTGGGGAACTGCAATATGTCTCTTTTTCTGATCAGAGGCAGGTTAGAAGCACTGAAGGTCAATTCTGAAAGGAGGCATATATCCCTAATTTCCCAGAAGAAAACTAGTTTGAGAAATAAACAACTTCTTGCATTGACATTAACTATAAATAGCACAAGGAGGCAAAGCAATACCAGGGCTGTTAGTGAGCATCTCCGAAGTTCAGAAAACAGGTGGCTAGAAGTGACATTTGGAAACAGATAGGCAATTTATTCCCATTTAGCTGTCATTTACAGGAAGAGAGAATATAAAAGCATGAAGTAATTTGGTTATTTACCCCATAAAATGATGTATTGTTGACAACATCTAAACTTGTTATGTTTAACATCATGATACCCATCCTTGTGACAACTGTCTTTTAAAACAAAGCTCTAAAAGGGACATATTTGATTGCCAGCTCCTGTAATAAAATTAATGTTCCAAAGGCCGTAACAGTAAAACTCAGTGATGATTTTAATTATTTTGGCCTCTTACTTGCATCTTGAAATAAAGGTTTCAGTTGGGAATAGGCTGAGTCCTAGTGCAATCTTCTTTCTAGAAATGGCTTTTAAGGGACATATATTGTATTTAAAAAGATTTTTAAAAGGTGGAATGCAAATTTAGGAACTGGTATCACCAACGACCTTAGGTTTCACCATTTCCCTTTACTAAAACAGGACTGATTGTTAAGTTCACCTTCAAAACAAACCAAAACACATTATGCAGTCCATGATGTTAACACCTATGCTACTATAAAAGATTATTAATGCGTTTTTGTTCTTCTCTAATGGTTTCTTTCTTCCTGTACTTTCAAGGAGAACACATAGATTGCCTTATAACCAATACAGGCCTTCTCCATTGCTCTTCTTCACTTCCACCACAAAATCCATCAGATCAAATTTCTCTGTCTTGCAATTTATGAAACAGAAGTGCACCATTAGAAAGGCTCATTTCCTAAAGTAAGTGAGTTGCTGACATCCTTCTGCATCTTACATAAAGGATGTTACAAAAAAAGTACCAAAACAAGAAATAGCTATTAAAAAACAAAACAAAATAACACAACAAAACAAAGCAAAATAAAACAAAAACCCTACTATATGCTCATATGCTACAATATTCTCAGTTTGGTGTTTTCTAAGCAGCACTGCCTACAAACCCAACACTAAACTGTTTGGCGTCTTCTCTAGAAAAAAGTCTCATTGCAATTTTTCTTGTTCTGTCTTAATGTAAAAAGTACATGAGGGCATAGACATTAAAACACGTGGTCATAACTGAAAGAATACATTCAGGCAAAAGTGAATGTCTAGAAATGTGGAGCAGAAGAATTTCCACTCTGTAAAGTCTACTGATGAATGTAAACACATTAGCAACCTGATATGGCAATCTCCTCTCTCCAGTAATTCAGGCAGTACTTAAACTCAGCTTCCCACTAGAGCAGTTTTTGCATCACTGGTCAGAGTCCTCGCAGCTGAAAAGCTACAGGTTCACTTCTTTATGCTTGCCCCGAATGCTTCACATGCCCCTACTTCCCTAAACCCACCAAATGGTTGGATCACCTTTCTCTGAAACATGCAGCGAGCCCATTGTGCTCAATTTCAGATGTTCCAGCTGCAGGAACTTGTGTGCCAGGAAACTACATTGCATTTAGAAGTTACGAAGAACAAATGAGCAAATAAGTAAAAAAAAAAAAAAAAGATGTGTTGTGATATCCATGGCAGGGGCAGTCCCATTAATTTTGTCTTAGCAACAGTTTTAGCATCAACCTATCAGGAAAATGAGTGTACATAGAGTATCCACATCACTTGGGAGAGCAAAGCTTTATCAAGTATACCAGCTTAGTAGGTATTTTCCAACTTCAGTAGATTAAAAGTGGTTACACAGTGAAGTACAATATTTCTTTTCTCACTATTTACAGTGACATTTCCTGTACATTTAGAAAGAACATTTAGATCAGACCACCAAAAAAGTACATGTTGTCTCCCTTTTCTGTTCTCTGCAGCACAAATGTTTCTCTTCAGCAGATTTTTCTGCTTTGAAAGGCAATGCAATCAGATGCTGAGCAGTAAAATGGAATTATTATTTCAGACCATGAACTGCACTGCACACTGTGAAACAACCATATTCCTGTTTAAAGGAACATCCTGATGTTCAGAAGCACTGAACAGCCAGAAACACCTACTGAAATTATACCTAGCTAGCTCTCTGAACCAAGGCTAAGTAACAGTTAATTTTCAATTTTTGCATTGAACAAGTCTGATTTCAGCAGCCACGATCTTTAATCCTCCAAATTCTGTGATTCAAGTTTTGTTTGTTCATAAACAGAGTGCATACTTCGCCCCCATCTTTGCCAGGCAGTGGTGATGCCTCCAGCTGTGTGGCTCAGCATGCTGGCGAGGCTTCTGGGCTAATGTAGCAGAGCTCCTCAGTATCAGAAATAAAGTAGGCCAATTGCAGGAAGGTTCTTGTGCAAAACCTCCCTGCGCTGCACACCTACAGCACCTGCCAATGCTGTTCATCTTCCACAGTCATAACGACCATCAAACAGAAAGGGAGAAACTAAGGAAAGAACAGAAGCCACCAGCCGTGCAAGGTGAGGGCAGCTTACCAGGACAGTGACTCCTGCAGCAATCACAGAAAACACTGTCCGTCTCCGACTGAAGCCTAATGGCTGATACAACAAATTTGGGTTTATTGAAGTAAATCTACGTCAGGGAATGTGTGTTCTATGTAATTAACACAAATTGAGCTGGGAGTCCAGGATACAGAGATGGAAGCTGGCATGTGGTACATGGCATATGGTTCCTGAGCTTCCTTTGGAAGACCAGGTCTCTCCTCACTCCCCGCCAAGCCACATCTGTAGCCAAGCTGAGCTGTGACAAGTCTATTTATTAGTAACTCACTGCTGCCGAGAAGCTGACACTGTCTGCACAGCATTTTCACAAAGGTGGTATTTCTTGACACTGTTCTTTAGCCTTCTCTCTTCCTGTGCAGCCTCACAACACTTGATCCACAGATTCCCACTGCAGCACCAGCTCCTTAGAGGCTCCACTAAAGCTTCAAGTCACAGAAACCACCCACAGCAGAAAGGTATCTTGGCATACCCAAGCCTCAAGCCTGTTCACTTCACAGATCAGAAAGGAAGACCCCAAAGGTGTAACCCAAGAGGACCCTTTCTTCCTCAGGGCCTTCATTCCCAGTGCTCATTGCTTCACCTCAACTCAGCTCTTTGTTAACTAGAAGTGGTATCAGTAAGTACCAGATAAACTGTCACCTGTACCCTCATCTCCAGCTCCCCAGAACACCCATCTCAAAAAGGACAATTGGGAAGCAGCCAAAAGGGGAACACACATGACAGCATGGAGGAGGATTCAGGTACTATGAAATTTCTGGAGCTTCCACCACTGCTTCTGAGGAAAAGCAGGAGCAGGAGCTGTTATCACTGCAAAAGCTTTTGGGAAGAGAGTAAATAACATGCATCTCTTCCTGACAGCAGATCTCACCTTCCTTTCCTTTGAGCAGACATGGATACCACAGAAGTATACACATCCTTCTGCCTATGATTGTTGACATACTTCTGTTATGTATAAATAGATGCTGTGCTCACATGTTTAGTACCTGTGCATCCTCTTGTGCCTTGCAGGACAAGAAGTATTCTAGATTAGCAAAGCCTGCCTGGCAGTGGGTAAAGCCTGAATGTACCTCTAAGTCATGTACCTCAGTTGAGGTATCTTTCAAACCTTAGTGCAAAAGAAAAACATTTAAAACCAAAAAAGCATCACTGTTTTTAATGCCAACTTTAAAATTCTTTTTCTAAAGATGACTGTAAATGAAATAGTCCTAAATTACAGCAGCTATCTCCCATCTTAAATAAACTGTTTAAGAAACTGTTACCTGCAGCAGCAAAGAAAGGTGCTAGAAAAATCCAGAAATCGAGGTACTGATGTGGCAAGCAAAAAAAAGCAGTAATATGCTTGCAAACTCACTAGGCACATTCCCCTGGTGCCATGACCTGCTGGACTCCTCAGGCACACAGCAATATGCATTGCAACCTCACTAATCCACTTTGTCAGGAATATAAGACTTACACATAAGTGGAGGCAAATTCGTAGATCTCAAGATTTTAAGACCTCTCTTTGCTCTATTGCACTGTATTTCTTACTAATGAGAATCGGGCCCATTGCTCCCAAACAGTGCGTTCCTGGTATCTGATAAAGCTATAGCAGAGAAATAAAGCTTGGGCACAGGTAGGAATGCTGATGTTTAATTTTGTAAAGCATTTTGTCAGCCTCTCATTGAATCTTACTTACAGAACTGTCTATAACTCCATATATATACTGCTCATAGAACTTCCATGGTAGAGAAGCAAAGTAGGGCAAGTAATAAAATACCTGCCTTTGTAAACTGAGAGATAAAATATTAGATGAGGAAAGTTCTGAACAGCTGGGGTTATTTATTAATTCCTCATCATGTAACATGTGGAGGGTGATGTGACCATTCATTCTACAGCAGCACCAGGCACACTGTGTTCCTCACTAGCTTGTCACACCATTTGGGAGAACTCTAAAGATTTCACATTCTATATTTAAATCTAACATTTGCATACTAAAGACACATCTGTCTGCAACAGGCAAAATTTGGATTTCTTTTAGGCTAACTGACCCACTCTGCCCTCTTGCCTGCTCTGCCTGGTCTGTCAGTTGACAGGAGATACATTCTTGGTGAATAGTGTTACCTGATATGTACTGTAAATTCTCAAAGCAGTTAATACTATCCCTTTACTTCACGAGAACATAACATTTCCATACCCCACTGCAAGAATGAGCAGAAGCTATATGCACTTGACTGTAAGGTTATGTGAAATGAATCCTTTTGACCTAACATTTTCCATGGGTTTCTTCACCACATTTTTGCTTGCTTCTTCATTTTAAAGTTGCTCTTTATTTTTTGCACAAGTTTTAAGTGATCACAAGTATCATACTGGTCCCCAGTGGAGTTACACGTTTTGGCTCCTGTATACTACCACTTTCTATAGTCTCCATCTTTCTTCTTCCTACGCATCCTACATCTTATTTCTTCATAAGTTTTCCGTTTGCTCTTCAAATTCTTGTGTCTCATTTATATTATCACATTATTTCTCTTTCCATGTTAATTTTCATCAGACTGCAAAAAAAAAGTTTGCAAGAACTTTATTTTTACACTGCACAAGTAACACTAAACACATCAGGGAGGCTTTAGGAAAAACCTCTGAAGTGATGAAAATTTTTGTGAACCTCTGCTATCTCTGCAGGGACATTTTTATGTCCTGTCATCATGATGTAGCATAATGAGCAGTCAGAAGACATCATGTGGACATGGATGAATTCTGCCTGAAGCAGTGGGCTGCACAGAGGGCTCTGGCTGACATTACAGCACAGAATGGACTGTTTACAGTAATTATAAGTGACTTATTTACCTCCATCAAGTCTTATGAACTCCCTTGAGAAATACATACTAATGAAAAAGAACCAAGTAGTCTTAACTATGAACTATGATTTGTTTATTGTTAATGAAAAGTTATGTTTTAAAATAATTGCTTAATATTTCTTCTCTTCTTCTGCAGTTTAAGCAAAAATATAGATCAATACATTACTGTGATAAAGTAATACAGAACAGAACACAGAACACATTTAAATGTAAGAAAAAACGAAAGCCATTACAGAAAATAACTGAACAGTTATAATGAATTCATACATGCTCTTAAAAGTGGATACTGATTCAACTTATGTATAGTATTCTCAGAAAAAAAGGCAAAGCCCTAGTTTCATCACATTTTCCAAGCTATGGCTGGTTGGAATACTTTTCTATAGAAGACCTCTGCTCATATTCTTCCTAAAGTCCAATAACTCCTGACACACTCTCCAAACCCTACCTGGGGTCCAGTACTTAGAAGATGCCATGTGAATTTCCCTTTTTCAGCTTTTCATGTTGTATAGGATGATTATACATGTAGAGTAAAACTGTATTCTTCCATTTCTAACAGATAGCATTTGCTTCTCCAAACCTTCTCCCCCACCCAAAAAAACCCTCAAACAGACAAAAACCAACCCCAAAACAAAACAAAAAAAAAGATAATTTATCTGGATTTTGCCTTTTTAAAATTAGGACGATACAAATGTTTTATTTTCAATGCCTTCCACAGTCCCAAAACCTGGTGATTCTCACATAAAGGAGATAAGTCAATGAAAAAGACTGTATTCATCCGATGGTTTGTCACTGGGGTAATAACTAGCAAGAGCTATACAGTTAATATAAATCAGGCATTAGGAGTCCAGTGAAAGTCAGAAATGATAGGAAAAGCCTGAACTTCTTATTTAGAAGTAAATGATACTTCCAGTTTTCTTTTAACAACCACAGTGTGAGATTTGTTTTTGCTATATATTATTAACTTGAACAAAACCCACAACAAATACTGCAGTAAACAGACTCATCTGTCACCCTGGTTTAGCAGAAGCCACAGTAATTTTTACTTCAGAGGAAACTGAAGCTCCTTTCCATTTCTTGAGGGACTGGAGAACTCTTAACATTGGAAAGGCTATAGATACTGAATAGATACATATATTTAGGCTTTCCTGCACCTAACATAAAATAAGCAAGTGAACTGCTTTAAAATACAATCTGGCTTTTCATTTGCAAACAGGAACACAAAGCAAAACTCCATTCCAAACGTTTATTATAAAGGCTGGCACATAACTGGGGCATATTCTCACAACTGAACAAACTTTTTGTCTTCTGGCTATTTTTTTGAGATACTGGATAGAACAAACTAACAAAAACTTTCATTTTATCAGCTTCTATTAACTTTCTAGCCTTCATATCTTGAGAGTTAAAGCTAAATAAAAGTAAGTTTTTCCTCCTCTCAATAAAAACATGCAACAAACAGGCCTGTTCTGGTACCTCTGCGTTTTTCACCCTCCACAACACATCTGGGCTCTTCCAGAAGCTATTGTACCAGTGTAAGAGTAATGTGAAGCATATGGCTACTATGAGAGAAAAGTAAGTGTAGTATTTTGGTTTTCTTGCCACTTCACTCCTCAGAGTCCAGCACTCACTGTGTAATCCCACAGTGGCAATAATCCACACTAAAGCACTATCTAATCTGCAAAATTGTTTCCTATTTTGTGTTATTCCCAAGCTTTTTCTCCTGCCTTCATCCTGGATCCTTAGGGTTGTACAAGAATGTACTGTTGGGATGAGCAAGAGAAGCTGAAGGCACCCTCAGCTTAATGCATTTCACAACAGAAAATTCATCACTGCTGAAATAACGTCCCTCCTTCAAAATCCTATTAGACTTTTTGTCACAATCCACATAGCATTGACAGGTCTAAGTGTAAGCAAGGGTCAAATTTAGACCCAAACTCTAAATGCACAAACCTGCACAAACACCACTGACAATTGAAGGTGACAAATCATCTCTGCAAAAAGAAGTAGCCTGAGGTCAGAATCTTCTCACTGTAAAAATAATCATCACAGTCCTGCTTTTCAACAGAAAAATTGCTCATTTCTGTGCCTACTGCCTGTCAAGATAGATTTTTTTGTATTAAAATATCACACCATTTTTAACACAAAGAGATCTAATTCTGTGACATTTAAGTTAGGTATTTCCCGTTTCAGTCAGTGTCATATTTTCTGTTTATTAAGAGCAAAATGGGGGTGAGATAATTTCCAGGGGAGCATCACTGGAAACAAAGTATTTCGGGTGCCACTTTTTCACTGAAAGTCTGAATGTAACCTAGCAGTATAGTGAGGCACCAACACAACCCTGCTATGTTGCATCAGTAACTTATTTTTATTCTGTCAAAAATACTTGAAAACAGTAAAAAAAAAGGCAAGGAAATGCATCTTAACTGCAGTTATTATATTGTTTTTAGAAGGTGTAAGGAAGTTTGATATGGAAAAATCCAATGATAATTGACTTTGTAATGGTAGTCAGTAACAAATACTGGGAATGGAAGTGTGAAGAACTGCAAAAATACAGATTACTGTGGTGGCTGATCCCGCCTGGCAGCCAAGCACCCACCCAGCTACTTAATTCATCCTTCCCCAAAGAGAAACAGAGGAAATGGGAAGAATGAGAATGAAAAAACCTGTGGGTAGAAATAAAGACAAGGAAAACACCTACTAAGTACTGCTGCAGGCAAAACAGCTTTAATCTGGGGACACTTAGTTTACTGTCATTTAGCATAAATAATTCATAATTCACATATTAGGAAACAAACAAAATAAAGATTTCTACACTTAGAGGTGGAAAAAAAAACCCTCTTAGGTTTATCTTTATACTTATTTTGTTTAATACACAGTTAACAGCAGAAAATTTACACTGGACAAATGTAGCTGATGGTTTTGGTCATGTTTATGTTGGTGAGGGACTATTCATTAGGAACTGCAGTGACAGGACAAGGGGTAACAGGTTGAAACTTAAACAGCAGAGATTTAGATTGGATATAAGGAAGAAATTCTTTACTGTTAGGGTGGTGAGACACTGGAATGGGTTGCCAAGGGAGGTTGTGAATGCTCCATCCCTGGCAGTGTTCAAGGCCAGGTTGGATGAAGCCTTGAGTGATATGGTTCAGTGTGAGGTGTCCCTGCTTATGGCAGGGGGGTTGGAACTAGATGATCTTAAGGTCCTTTCCAGTCCTAACTATTCTATGATTCTGTGATCTGTTTAGGAAAATTGCAAAGTTTTGAGAAACAGCTCCTAAAAACGAAGTTTTCCCAGTCAGGTCTTCTTTACCCTCTTCCCTACTGCAATTTTATTTTGCAGCTTCCAGTTACTACGCTCACCCAGAAAGGGAGGGGAAAGCCCCAGTATGTGAGTCCCTGCACATCATGGGGTGGATTGGCCACAAACCTTTAGGCTCCCTGGGATACTTCTTTCAGACAGCTTATTCTACTGGCTGCTTGTGGAGTTCAAAGCCCATATGAGCTACTGCTGCACACAGCATTTGCATAAACCACTTGGTGGTGTTTAGGAGAAAATCAAAGGACAGCAAAATGCACTGATTTTGAAACTCTTCTTGATATTTATTGCAAGCAAACCAAAGAACAACTGTGGGAAATGTTTTTTGCAATAACCTGATCATCCAATAAATCTGATACAGTCAAGCTATATTCCGTTTGACAGTATGCAACACGAGTTTCAAAGATAGGAAAGTAAATGTGAAAACACTCCAAAGTATTGTTTGAAAATGGCAACAGAAGAGTTCAGGTGTTGAATTAGAGCTACTTTATCTAGCAATAAAGGAAATGCCAGAAGATTTCAGTGGTCAGGTAATTTACACTCTTGCATGTATTTTCTCCTATAAAAACAAAGTCTTAATACCATATGTGCTGCTTATCTTTCCCACACACACATAGATCTAACAATCTCAAACCCAAATTAGATGCTAGTAGCACAGTACTGCAGAGCACAAATCTTTAACATGTTTTGGATGCCAGCTGGGATAATCTGCATATCCCTACGTCCAAGGTGTGCTTCAACAGTACATGATTTTCTACAGTTTCCCAACGGCCTGGGTGCCTCAGGACAACTGGAGGAGAGGAGACAGGGGCAGATCCACCACCACTTGGCACTGCAGGTCTGCAAAATTCCAGCTTCTTCCCAAGAGTGACAGGAGGGCTTACGGACTTGACTTAACCTGCAAGATAACTCCTCCTCCTTACCTTTCCTCTGCAGGAGGTCAGCTCTACCACACATCCTATCTGGAAGCACAGCAAGGTCATCAGCTCCTTCCCCAGGGGCCACATCAAATGATGAGCTCAGACCAGCCTGACTTACTCAAAGTAATATGCATCTTTGTTACAACTGGTTCACACATACGCGTGTTTCAAACATCAGAGAACTCAAAATGCATCTAAAGCATCCACACACGCAAGTTTGGCTTTGCTGAGGTAGGGGATGACGGCATAAATCCAAAAACATTTTCAGCTTCTCTTTGAAGAGTAATTTCCTTTCATGCCTAGCACTATTTATTCAGTGCAGAAGAGTCAGAGTTTAACAGCAGGATGACTCATACTTGTTTATAAGTTTATAAATTACCTGCAGCTAAGAAAGATGTTGGGAAAAAATGTCAGGAAGGTTTACATACTGTTTTTTGAAGGTGAAGTGATAGCTAATGTATTCATTTCTGAGAGCAGCAGTTGAACGTAAAAATCAAAGTGACTTGGCTTTTCCCTTCATCATTTTATCAATGTACACCACTTGCTAACAAAGATCTTTTAAATATAAAGCAGAGAGTTTTATAAAGAAACTTGCACTGTTTAAACGACTGGAAAACCTGATATCGATTATCTTGACATTATACACTCAAAAGTGGCACTTCAGCACTGCAGTTTTACAGCAGACATGCAACTATGGCTAATAGCACCATGGGTTTGATGTAATTATGCCTGAAATCACTCAGAGAAAGGCTGTTTCTTAGTCCTGTCAATATAATCAGAAGAGATCAATTTACCTACCACACACAGTGATATATACACCAATGTCTTTGGTTCCTCTACTTAACTTGCTTGGGTATCAAAGGCAGAAGGAAGTTGCATCCTACCATTCGCTACCATCCACTCTTGGTCTCTGCTGGACTGTACTCAGCACAGTCCCAACAACCCACCAAGGGTAAGAAAGAGAAATGGTTTTTATGCCATGTGGAAGTGGTCATCGTTTTTACTCACTGGATGGTCTCAATGAGGCTTATTACAGACCTTATTTTCCCATCCCCTAGAAAAGGAGGGAAAGCAAAGCAAATGCATAGCACACCCCAAGATAAATCCCCTCTTCCCCACCCTTCATAAAAGCAGAGTAAGGATAAAATAATCAGAGGGTAATTAGCCACAATTTGCACAGTTTTGTCCCTATAAGTAAAATAATTTTTTCTCAAGATTAAAGGGACTGGAAAGCACTATGCATTTCCTTTCCTGACTTTTTCTTCTCAGGGGAATTTTTGCAGAGCTTTCTTAGAGTATTTCAAGCAAGGATCTGATTAAGTATTTTAATTTATTTTCTCTGTAATTAGTCTAAAAAGCTGGGTCATATGAATATTTAAACTGCTTTAATTCGAACAAACCTTCTACAGGGATATACAACATACAAGCTGGAATTTGGGGCACTGAACTCAGTATGCACACTGGTTTAAACAGGACTAAACAACCTTGGAGGATGGGCAGTACAAACCAGGTTCTGGTCCTCTCCACCCCAAAGCAGCCCAGAACACATGCATTTCCTGAAATTCATAAAAGGTCTAAAGAGAATGTTCTCAGCATAGCAATCTATGTGATGCATGAGGATGAGATCAAATGTTCATCTGTTAAGCAGCAGCAGTGATTCAAAGGAGTTACTCCTCTTCTGCTGAGATAATTCACCACAGTGCTCTCATAATCTGTGCTAAATTCAATTTATGTTCCTTTCCACTGAAACAGACCTCAGACACTCATATTTTTCAGTAGAGGGGACAACAATATCTTGAATTACTTTGTCTAACAAGGAAACTATTTTCTAAGAGGAACTCTTCTTGGCTGTACACCGACCTGATAGTTGATACCTGATCAAGAGGCAGTGCCCACCATACAATGAGCCAGCCACCTCCTTTAGCTTCCACTTGAATTGTCTGCCCCATGACCAAAGTAAAAATGTGTGAGGCTGATGCTAGCATCAGAGGCACGCACTGCCTGCAACACTCACTTTATTTAGGATCAAGAGACAGGATTAAGAATTGTCTTTGATTCACTGTCATGGAAAATTACACACAGAAATCATTTTGCTTTGCTCTGAATTCTAGGCAGTACATTGAAGATCTGTATGATAACCAATATACTTACCTCTTAAAAAAGAAATCTCTGTGATGGGAGTGTTTGCATGGTGCACAGCACAGTCAGGAGGAGTCAGGATTGCCTCAGGAGTTTTAGATTTTCTGGATTTTTTTCTTCTCAACTGAGAGTATTTCATTACTACAGCATGATGAGTGGTGTTAATATCCTATAAGTTTACAATCTTCTGTTAGCGTGTATGACCAAGAGATGATTACATTACTGGCAAGTTCAATAAATCATTTCCTTTAGGAAAACTGACTTAAAACACTGGCCATATATTTTCCCTTGGTCACCTTATGATGTTGTCACTGCAGACTAGTAGATTATTCTGGTATACTACACTTCTTGTTCTGCTTTAATAAAGTACACTGATCTAACACTGTGTTCATGCACTACTTGGCTCGGTATTTAAAATTTTTAATCTTTAAAAGATTATCAAAACCTTATGTTAAAAAATGTTGTGAGCCCAGAATCTGACAGCAAGTCTTAATGCTCCAAAATTCCTCAACCTAATATTCTTCTGAATGGAGCTGTTTACTCCAGAAATCTACTGACATCTGAAACCCAAGGATTTCAAATCAAGTGTCCATTTTAACACATGGACACCAATCTGTTGGAACTACTTGCAATTGCCAAAAAGAAAGGATTTGCATATGCTAAGATGAGCTTAAGTCAGATGATGGCTGACTGAAAAAGCAATTGCCAGAAAGATAAAAACTTAATAAAACTGGAGGAAGGTTTTTGCCCCTGTGATAGAGAGGGACAATTAACTGCAACCTGTTTCTACTAGCAGAAATGTGGATGAATCTGGGGAGCTGACAAAATCTCATCTAAAATAAAAATATAAACCAGGGTTAGCAATATTTTACACTTAAATAATACTACAGTCTTTGCATCCCTACTGATACCTGCACATATCTTATCTGTAGCAGAAGTGTAAATGTAATATTGATACTGTTATTACATTCTTTGTTTGTATCTCTATTTTCCAAACTGTCCTTTAAGTAATATTGCAGAGAAGTATTTCCCCTTAACACCAGCCATAAACTGAGGCTCTTTTAGCTTGGACAAACTAGTTAATTTGCTGTAGCATGCCTCATTAAAGTCAGCCCTTCTCTAATCAGGTCAGTTGTCAAGTCCTCCATCTGTGCTTACTTTAGGTTTTTTTATAAATTATGACAGGCACAGGTTCCTCCCACACATGAAGTCCAGTGACATGTCTTTTTTCTCTGTTACACATGATGGGGCTCATGCCTTATCACAGATGTGCTGCAAATACACACGTATCTGTTCCTTAATATTCTTTCAATACATTATGTATCAAATTTCATAAAAATCAGTGCTCATCTGCCTTTTAGAGAGCCTCATCATCAGTAAAGGCTTTTAACACCTTTGCTGTAAGGCAAGAAATAAATACCCCCATCTTACACTTCAAAGCTAAGATCCAAGACAGATTTAGGCCTAAAATGCGATAAGGGTAGAGCCTCTGCTTGAGCCTGTTCCCCTCTGACATTCAAAACACACTCATCCAACCTAACTGTATGGTTGTGGGCTCTATGAGCTTCAGAAGAGCAGCACAAGAAGATCTGAGCAGCAGGCTCACACACAGCTGCAGATCATAGAATCACAGAAACGTTTAGATTGGAAAACACCTTTACGATCAAGTCCAACCATTAACCCAGCATGGCCACAGCCACCACTAAACCATGTCCCTGTGCACCACATCTACATGTCTTTTAAATACTTCCAGGGATGGTGACTCAACAATCTCCCTGGGCGGCCAATACTTAACAACCCTTTCACGGAACAAATATTTCCTAATATCCAGTCTAAACCTTCCCTGATGTAACTTGAGGCCATCTCCTCTTGTCTTACTGCTTGTTACTTGGGAGAAAGAACTGGCTGGATGGTCGCACTCAAAGAGTTGTGGTCAACGGTTCAATGTCTGGCTGGAGACCAGTAATGAGTGGTGTCCCTCAGGGATCGGTGTTGGGACCGGTCTTGTTTAACATCTTTGTTGCTGACATGGATAATGGGATTGAGTGTGCCTTCAGCAAGTTTGCTGATGACACCAAGCTGTGTGGTTCTGTTGATACGCTAGAGGGAAGGAATGCCATTCAGAGGGACCTTGACACACTTGTGAGGTGGGCTGATGCCAACCTCATGAAGTTTAACCATGCCAAGTGCAAGGTCCTACACCTGGATCGGAGCAATCCCAGGCACAGCTACAGGTTGGGCAAAAAGGAAATTCGTGGTAGTCCTGCAGAGAAGGACTTGGGGGTGTCAGTCAATGAGAAAATGAACATGAGCTGGCTTCAGTGTGCATTCACAGCCCAGAAAGCCAACCGTATCCTGGGCTGCATCAAAAGGAGCATGACCAGCAGGTCAAAGGAGGTGATCCTGCTCCTCTACTCTGCTCTCGTCAGACCTCACTTGGAGTATTGGGTGCAGTTCTGGTGTCCTCAACATAAAAAGGACATGGTACTGTTAGAACAAGTCCAGAGGAGAGCCACGAGGATGATCATGGGATTGGAGCACCTCTCATATGAAGACAGGCTGAGAAAGTTGGTGCTGTTCAGCCTGGAGAAGAGAAGGCTGCGTGGAGACCTCATAGCAGCCTTCTAGTATCTGAAGGGGGCCTACAGG